>NC_080680.1:58912395-59237395 GCF_030445035.2 Dasypus novemcinctus
TTCTCTTTGCCCATTAGATTTCTAGGTCCTCTAGCACAGGAACTAATCATCTTTGTTTTTCCTACTATAATGTTTTTGAATGAATAGGTGACTAGGAAGTATTAGGAGACTTGGGATTTAGCAGATCTGCCCTTTGTCACACTACCTTGGGCAAGTCCCTTTACCTCTCTAAGCCTGTGTTTTATTTCCTAATCAAATCTGTTTCATGTGCACAAATCTTTTGTATCTATTTACCTGAAGTCTTGTTGGAAATATTAATGGTTATACAGATTGGAGCTTAAGACTGGGCCTAGGACAGAGACCACAAATAAGGAATTAGGGGTCATTAGATGAACAGGACCAAGGATGCCAGACAGAAAAGCTTGACAGAAAAGCTCATGTTGGTTCAGGTGTGCTGGGTAAAAGTGAGCAGAGAGATGATTTTGAATGAGACAGTGTATTTTCATACATACTATTCTCTCTTCTAGCTCACGGGAAAGCTATATTTTAAATTCAAAGATGTCTTTCTTATTTGCTGATAATTCTTTCTATAAGCACTCTGTTCTTGTTTCATGGATACAAAAATCTTCTAATTATCTCTCTTAGAACATTAAGTCTGTTGATTGAAAAATATTTGTTTTGTGACCTGCACTGTCCCTATTTCCCATGAATTCCTTTTTGATCTCTTCTTTTTAGGTCAGTGGCTTTTCTCAAATACTAAAGAGTAGAAATCATATATACTTATGCACATTTATGAATACAGGACCAGAAACAAATTGGAAAATACATGTGCATGGATGGGACTGTTGGGTGGTGGACCTCATCAAAGTGTGATGGCACTTGATTTAATTGGGTTCCCATATGTCAACATGGATAGGTCTTTTCTATTGGGTTTGTCAGTTTCTTCCAAAAGGAATCTTCCAATCTCCTGTCTGGAGTAGAGTAAACAATGTGGGTAAGGGGGTTGGAAAGAGGTGTTTCAAAGTTCCACAGGAAGGAGTTCTCCTCAATCTTCTTGTTCTCAGTACAGCATCTCATGCCTACTCTCTGCTTTACCTGATGCATCTGAATCCAGGGCCCTTCTGGAACAATCTAGCCACAGAGTAAACCTTTTGTCTTTTCCTGGGATATATGCTTCTTCTCTATAGCTCTTTTTCCCATATTAAAATCTCCCTCTTTTTGCCTAATGGCTTTCTTTTTTTGCCTTAAATTCCATTTTGTCAGATATTAAGATTGATATTTGACCTTCTTTGATTCATATTTACCCTGTATTTTCATTTTCATTTTCACGTTCTGTTTCCTTTGCATTTCTCTCATAGACCACATGTTATTGATATAAATATATCAGTAACATTTTTTTAGCTAATCTAAGAGTCTGTTTCTCCCATACTTATATTTATTCATCCCTAATAGATATCTCAAACACATCTATGTTCTGTCTCTTTCTCTATCATCTATCTATCTATCTATCTATCTATCTATCTATCTATCTATCTATCTATCTATCTATCTATCTATCTAATAATCTGTCCATCTATCTAATCTTAGCTTTCTTTTATGTTCTCTTTGTCTTAATCATCTATCTATCTAACATATATCATCAACATATTAATACTCCCCACACAAATCAGGCATGTTAACATGTTGAGAAAAAGGAACACGTGATCTTGCAGGAGACTATCTAACAGACCACTCCTGCCTACTACTTCTATAACTCCCTTGTAAGAACATGACCTTGCAAGAAACTATCTAATTGACCACTCTTGCTTTCTGCTTCTGTAACCCCACTTGCATATTATGGTAGAAAATTTCCCTGCCAGCCCAGCAGCTCATTAGCCAATGAATGAGAACCATGCTAATTCTACATGAGACCCTATATAAACCTGTGAAAACTGTAAGATGGGGCTCAGGATTTGGAGATTGATTCTCTTCTGGGCCTGCACATAATAAAATTGTTCTTCCACCTCTTTGAGTGCCATTTGTGTTTCTCTGTCACTCAAGTCTTCTGGGTTTGCTGCAAAATTTGGTTCCCTAACTGGAAAACCCAACCATGCTGGCCCCTTAAGCCTCTGGTTTGGGACTGGTGGGCATGGCTGGCGGAGATCTCCACATGAACAAAGCAGCACCACCTGTTCCCTTGATGGGGCCTCCTTCAGGGAAGGATCCCTGTGGGCCACATCCTCTGCTCCAGCCTGACTCAGTGGAGAGGCAAACAACACAAAAAGTTGCTGGAAAGGCAAGATCCTGAGGTTCTCAGACCCAGTCAGGCCTGTCTCTGGACAGAAGGGGAGATGGATCACCTCCCCAAATCTTGAGATTTGAGACCTCAGGATAGGGTAGTCCCTTGGGTGGGACTGTGTAACCTCTAAGTGAATAAGTGAATGAATGGGGACTGCAGAGGTTTGTCTCTGTTGATCCAGTTTGAGGCTCCACAGCCTGCACTACAGATTCTGAGTGGGCCCCAACCTATACTCTGTGGCTACATCATACAGCATAATGGTTAATCTGGACTCTGCACAGACATCTTAGCTAAGATGAGCCTAAGTTCTCACGAGAGATGCGGACAGGCAGACATCCAAGGGGCCTCATGAGAGGCACTCCTCCTTTGTTTGTCCTGCAACACCAGTTCAGGGATGGGATCATCACAATCCAAACTCACAGTCTTACATTGTATGTTAAAAAACTTCAAGAAAGTCTTTATCAGGGATTATGGTGTCCATATGTCCCCTGGAACTCTCTGGACTTTGTGCAAGCTGGAGTGGGCCCATGTTTGGTGATGACTGGCCCTCAGAAAGAACCCTAGATGTAACCACAGTTTGTGCAGTTTGGTGTATAGTCACTGGGACCCCTGGCCACCCTGATAAGTTTCCCTACATCAATTCCTGGTTAGAAATTGCTCAAAACCTGCCCCCTTGGGTTCGATTCTATGTCAGAAGGAAAGGTCAGAGTAGGGCTTTGGTAGCCCAGACAGCTGGACCTCAAAAACCTGTTATTCCCCAAGGATTCCCAGGGGAAGACCCATTACCCATGCCATATATTCCAACCGTTCCAGGACATTTCCCTGTCCCAAAGCCTCCAGAAGTGGATCTCCCAGAGACTCCTCCATCTTTGGTCTCCCCCCCCCCCCCGAGGGGGACCCTGAGACCCCTTTGGTGAGAAGACTTTGGTCAGCACAGCCTGTGCTCCAGATGCCTCTCCATGAAATACAGGGTCCAGTCTAGATCGGTGCAGGTGGAACAGTCCAACCCAGGAGGCCAATCATGTTTTACCAGCCTTTCACAACTACGGATCTCTTAAACTGGAAGCACCACACCCCCTCATACTCAGAGAAACCCCAGGCTCTTATTGACCTCATGGAGTCCATCTTCCAGACCCACCACCCCACTTGGGATGATTGCTGTCAACTCCTCTTAACCTTGTTCAATACAGAAAAGAGATGCCAGATCCTCACAGAGAGTAAAAAGGGCTTGCGAGAATAGGCCACTGCAGGTATCTTGGACCCAGAAGAATGGGCCCGAGAGGTGGTACCAGAAGCCCAACCAGTCTGGGACTTTAACACAGATCAGGGACAGTCTGCTCTTCAGTGATATTAAGAAGCCCTTCTCAGAACGGTCTGGGAAGGAATGAGGTGGCCCACAAACATGTCCAAGACAGCCTCCATCACCCAGAAAGCTGAAGAATCCCTGGGAGATTTCTCTGAGTGACTCTGCGAGGCCTTCAGGATCCACACCCCTTTTGACCCAGAAGCCCCAGAAAGCCAGAGGATGGCTGATGCAGCTTTCATCACCCAGGCAGTGCCAGACATCAGATGAAAGCTCCAGAAACTAGACTGGTTTGTGGGGATGAACATCTCCCAGCTCCTTGAGGTCACAAACAAAGAATTCACTAACTGGGATGAAACTGCTCAAAGGGAAGCAAAAAAGTGAATGAAGCAGCAGGCTTCCCTGTTGGCAGCAGCCTCAGGAAATCCATGCCCAACCAGCCAGGGAGGGCTGCACTGAAAAAGGGAGACCACTTGTAAAAGAACACCCCTGGCAGGGACCAATGTGCTACTCCAAAGAGAACGGACACTGGAAAAATGAATGCCCACAAAAAAGCTAGAATAAAAAAGGAAACACTCCCAGAGAACAATACCAGCCCGAACCCCAAGACCACCTGATTGGGCTAGTAGTATTCAACTCCGAATAGGAGCAACCAGGCTCACTAGAACATCCCCCACAAGCCCAGTCAAGGAAAACACTGGGGGCCAACCAGTGACTTTCATGGAGGATACTGGAGCTGAATATTCAGCAATAGGCACACCAGTTGCCCCCCTTACTGGAAAGATGGCCAACATTGTAGGGGCAACTGGAAATCAGTCCAGCCAGTGGCCTTTCTGCCAGTCCAGAACCTGCCAGTTGGGTGGCCATAAAGTAACCCATGAATTTCTGTATCTACCTGAGTTCCCAGTTCCCCTGCTGGGCAGGGACCTTCTAACTAAACTGGGAGCCCAGGCACCTTTAGACCTGAGGGGTCAACAAGTTTAAGCCTAGGGACCACCTCACCCTCCTTGTCACCATTCCCCAGAGCGAGGAATGGAGACAGCATGAAAAGGAGACTTCAAGTCAGAATCCAGAGAAGCTATTAGAACTGTACCCTGAGGTCTGGGCTGAAAGAAATTCACCAGGAATGGCCCGGAACCATGCCCCTCTCATCATAGACCTAAAACCTGGGGCCACCCCGGCCTGACAAAGGCAATACCTGATCCCCCATGAGGCACAATTGGGCATGGTCGAACACATAAACTGCCTAAGAGAAGAAGGGATCTTAATTGAGTGCCAGTCGCCCTGGAACACTCTGCTGCTGCCAGTAAAGAAGCCTGATGGGATGGGATATGGGCCCATTCAAGACTTGTGGGTCATCAACAACGCCACCATCTCCCTGCACCCGGTCATCCCTAACCCATACACCTTAATGGGGCAATTACCACCTGGGGCCACCTGGTTTACTTGTCTGGACTTAAAGGACAACTTTTACTGCCTGCAGGTGGCTCGCTAGAGCCAGTCTCTATTTGCTTTTGCACGGAAGAATCCCAGGACTCAACAAAAGACTCAATAAACTTGGACTCGGCTCCAGCAAGGCTTTAAGAACTCCTCCACCCTCTTCAGAGAAGCCCTGATGGCAGACCTAGCCTCCTACTTAAGGTATACTCTCCTTCAGTATGTAGATGACCTCCTGCTGGCTAGCAAGACAGAAGAAAATTGCTGGGTGGGAACTAGGGACATTCTACAACTTTAGATGTATTCACCAAATGCAATGAATGTCTCATGATGATTGAGGAGGTTGTTGTTATGGGGGGAGGAGTGGGGTGGGGGGGAAATGAGGACCTCATATTTTTTTAATGTAACATTAAAAAAATAAAGAAAAAAAATGTGTCCTGGAAAAAGGCTCAGATTTGCTAGCAACAAGTTAGGTATCTAGGGTTCATCATTTCAAAAGGGCACTGATCCCTTGGACCAGAATGGAAGAAGGTAATTTGCACTATCCCAACACTTACCACTAAAAGAAAGCTCTGTGAATTTCTGGGGGTGGCAGGATTCTGTTGCATCTGGATCCCTGTTTTTTTGGCTATGGCTAAACCCCTTTATGAAGTCCTCATGGGCCCAGAAAAAGAACCCTTCATCTGGAGTATAAGCCAACAGAAAGCCTTCGAAGAAATTAAAAAACAACTCAGCCAGGCCCCTGCTCTAGGACTTCCGGATGTATCTCAGGACTTTAACCTGTTTGTGTGTGAGAAAAGCAAGGTGGCCCTAGGAGTCCTCACTCAGTCCACCATTGGCAGAGACCTATTTCCTATCTATCAAAACAGTTAGATCCTCTAACTGCCAGGTGGCCTCCCTGCCTGAGGGCTTTAGCAGCAAGAGGAGGCCTTGTCAAAGAAGTCGACAAGCTCACTCTTGGGCAAACCACTCATGTCATGGTACCACATGCTGTCACCACTTTAATGAATTCACATGGTCAATGTTGGCTACCCAACCCAAGGCTTACTCATTATCAAGGCCTGCTTTGTGAAAACCTCAGGATAACAGTAGAAACCATGCACACCCTGAATCCTGCCACTTTCCTGCCCACTGAAAGGGGAACTCCTGAACACGACTGCACAGAAGTAACAGAAGTGCATGCCAGTTGCCCCAACCTCCAGGACAGGCCACTTCCTTGCCCAGATCAAACCCTATTCACAGATGACAGCAGTTTTATCAGAGATGGAGAGAAGCTTGCTGGATACACAGTCACCACAACTGAACAAGTAGTGGAAGCAGCTCCCCTACCTAAAGGGTTGTCTGCACAGTGAGCAGAACTCTGGGCACTAATTCGAGCACTACAAGTGGCCACTGGGCAAACGGTAAACATTTACACTGATTCTAAATATGCATTCGCTACTGTACATATCCATGGAGCAATTTATAAGGAGAGGGGACTCCTAACTGTAGAGAGAAAGGAAATAAAAAACAAAGAGGAAATCTTTCAACTACTGGAGGCAGTCTGGAAGCCAAGCAGAGTCACCATCATCCACTGTCAGGGACATCAGAAGGGAACGGATGCAGTTACTGAAGGAAACACACTAGCCCATGAAGTGGTTCGACAAGCAGCCAAGAGAGCCCCCAAACTGCAGGCCCTGCCCCTAGCTCCTCACCTCTCCCTTTTTAGGGCAACACATTGAAAAACTAAACTATACCTGGGAGGAACAGGAGTGGGCAAAGTGAGAAGGAGGGCATCAGATCCCAGAAGGAAACTGGCTACTCCCAGATGGCCGAATCTTCATCCCAAAGTGGCCAGCTACACCCTTGTTCAACAATACCACCAGCTCACCCACCTGGGAAAGACTGCTTTAGGAGCCCTGGATGGCCTTGTTCTGCCCCACCATTAGCAGCCGATGCCAGACCTGTGCTAAAAACAATCCCTCCCAAGTTCCCCAGACACCAGCCGGCATCCAATGCACAAGAGCTGCCCCTTTTGAAGACTTAACAATGGACTTCACAGAAATAAAACCAAGTCAAGGGTATACATACTTACTAGTAATAATGTGCACCTTCTTGGGCTGGGTCAAAGCCATTTCCACCCACACTGAAAAAGCAAGAGGAGTAACTAAAGCTTTGCTCCAAGAAATAGTTCCCTGGCATGGGATACCTTATCCATAGGTAGTGATAATGGCCCAGCTTTCGTAGCAGCCATTGTCCAAGAGCTAGTGAAAATGTTAAGAATAAAGTGGAAGCTCCACACAGCATATAGGCCCCAGAGCTCAGGGAAAGTGGAATGCATGAATTGAACCCACAAAACTGCCCTAGCCAAGTTCTGTCAAGAAACTGGCCTCCCAGGAGTGGATCTGCTCCCATTAGCCCTCCTTAGAGTTAGATGTACCCCCAAACCCTCGGGCTATTCACCTTTTGAAATACTGTTTGGACAACCACCCCCAATTATTTGGACCTACAAGGGAAAACTCAGATTCCTAGGAGAAACTAGCCAAGGTTCCACCCTCCAGCAATTGGGGAAAACCTTAGCCCAAATACACAAAACTGTCCTGTCTCAGGATCCCATCCCATTAGGCCACTCAGTACATCCACACTTACCTGGAGATCTAGTTTGGGTAAAAGACTGGAAAAAGGAGCCTCTCCAGCCCACCTGGACAGGCCCGCATACTGTTATCTTTGTAACCCCCACTGCTCTCAAAGTTTCAGGTATAACTCCTTGGATTCATCATACCAGAGTTAAAAGGGCACACTCCAATGAAAAACAAGATGACTGGACAACTCACCCTGTACCTGACTGTCCCTTGAAAATTTGAATTGCCTGGAGCCACCGAGAATCGCCATCACCTGACTAAAAGGACTCCTGCTCCCTGTAGTTCCTGCTCCTCTTCAGACTGCTCAGCTTACTGTTTGGGACTGGACTAGCAACCACAGCTCCCAGAGACTGGAGTGTAGTTGAAAAGACACTAATCCTAATAATGTACCTTTGTCTTGTAGGATGCTTTGCTACCTTAAGTTGTTCCTGGGCCTCCTTGATGCATGTGGAGCTGGCCCATGTGCAGTGCAAGGAGTGCTGTCCACACGGGTGTGTCCCCCATGTAGGGGAGCCCACGCGCAAGGAGTGCAACCCAAAAGGATAGTCACTCAGAGCAAAAGAAAGCGCAGCCTGCCCAGGAATGGCGCTGCACACACGGAGAGCTGATGCAGCAAGATGATGCAACTAAAAGAGACACAGATTCCCATGCCACTGACAACAACAGAAGTGGACAAAAAAGAGCATGCAGCAAATGGACACAGAGAACAGATAACTGAGGGGGCGAGGAAGGGGAGAGAAATTTTTTAAAAAGTTGTTTTTCCTCACTTGGCTCGGGGCCACCACCAACCCCTACCACCACTGTACTGGTGTTACAAAGCCATTGTATCCACTGCCCTACAGAAGTTAAAGCAGCCCCAGGGATGATGGTCTCCTATTCCTGCCTTTAACTATTACACCTATTTGCCAGCAAAATGTTATAGTATCCGAACTGTTACCCCATGTTCAGAAAATGGGCAAAAGTTCTGGATGGGCACAATAAAACACTGGGACAACTGCAAAACCTAGGGTAACCCAGGAGAGACCACATGTTGGAACTATTTCCCATGGGTAGGCATGTCTGATGGGGAAGGGGTGCAGGATAAACACAGGAGAAAGCCTTAGAACAGGCCCATGCTAACCTTGTCCGACTAGCTGAGAGCCCCAAATATCAGCAGGCAAACCTCACAGGACTCCATCAGCTTACTCAGCTCATAGGTCCCCTTCTGCACGTGGAGCAGCTAGTCAACACCACTTCTACCCTCCTCCTTCACGCTTGCCCACATGCCAACATCTGTTGGTCGTGCCTGCCCCTCTCAAGAAAGACCTTTATAGGCACCCCACCTCCTCCAGGATCAACCCCCAAACAAACTTTAACTAAAATTGAAAATGAAATAGCCTCTATTTGCCCATTGCCCTCACGGTCCTACTAGCTCTCTCAGAAGGCAATAAAAATAATATAACCTGCTTTCTGGGTAAAAACTCTGATCTAACACCAGAATCAGTTGGGACCATCCCTGCAAACCTATGTACTGCCAATAAAACCCTAGCAAACAGCCTGACCTGGTGTAGCCTCCCAGGATTGTTCTTCCTATGCAGAAGCACTGTGTATAGATGCTTAGAAGCCAATTGGACAGGGAGCTGTGTCATGGTGTTCTTAACACCAGAAGTATAGGTATACACCAAAAGTGAGCTAGAGCAAGTCTTAAACCTGCACCAAGAATGGGCCAGATGAGCTCTGCTTGCCACTGCCCCTACAGGAGTAGGTATAGTCACAGGAATAGGAACTGGACTGGGAAGATTGGGTTCTTCCTTTGACTTTTATTACAAACTCTTCTGAGAACTAAATGAGGACATGGAATGAGTTGCTGGCTCCCTAATCTCTCTCCAGAGCCAAGTCAACTCTCTAGCTGCAGTAGCCTTGTAAAACAGGAGAGCCCTAGACCTATTGACAGCAGGAAAAGGAGGAACATACATCTTCCTCAGGGAAGAATGCTGTTACTATGTCAACCAATCAGGAATAGTTACTACCAAAGTAAGAGAGATGAGAGACCAGATCCAGAAAAGAAAAAGGAAACTAGAGGAGTCATGGAGCTGGAATCTGGGACAATGGTCCTCTTGGCTACTGCCCCTAGCAGGTTCCCTGATCACTTTACTCATGTTAGTCACATTTGGCCCCTGCATAGTCAATGCCCTTATCAGGTTCATTGAAACAACAGTAACTCAGAGAGCAACAGCAAGAGTTCTGGCCCTAAGAGAATATAAGCCACTTAGCACAAGTGATGCCCTATAAAAACTGTAAGGACGTCAAAGGGGGGAAATGTTCAGAAATAGGAGAACACGACCTTGCAGGAGACTATCTAACAGACCACTCTTGCCTTCTGCTTCTATAATTCCCTTGTAAGAACATGGCCTTGCAAGAAACTATCTAATTGACCACTCTTGCTTTCCACTTCTGGAACCCCACTTGCATATTATGGTAGAAATTTGCCTGCCAGTTTAGCAACACATTAATCAATGAGTGAGAGCCATACTAATTCTACATAAGACCTTATATAAACCTGTGAAAAGTGTAAGACGGGGCTCAAAATTCAGAGATTGATTCTCCTCTGGGCCCGTGCTTAATAAAATTGTTCTTTCACCTCTCTGAGTGCCATTTGTGTTTCTCTGCTGCTCAGGTCTTCTGGGTTTGCCACAACAAACACATTCTCACATCTCTTTGGCATTGCTGCCTTTCCCTATCTCTTTGTTGACACTGTTTAAAACCTTTGTTCTGAGTTGTTAATGAATGTACTTATATATTTATTTTTCCTCTGGTGTTTTTGCCTTTTTAGACCACAATCAAATCTGCTAAATTATTTGCTTCCCTTTATTTCCTATGTCTCTTCTAGCAATTTCATGGATTTACTTCTTACCTGAGTTTTCTAAATAATTTATTGTGTGACAAATCTAATGCCCTGATTGTGTGAGACTGTGTCTATTGAACCCCCATATTTACATCATAATTTGACTGAATTTAACATTTTACATTAAAATGATTTTTACTTCATTGCTTTTGCACTCATTATCTTTTTTAACCTTTGCACACTGTTATTTTCTTGCACTTGTGGCAGTTGTTGAGGAGTCTAAGCCTTTTGAAGAGAAGAAGCTCTTTACCTCTGGAGGAATCTAGAATTTTTAAAACTTTGATGTTCTTACATTTCATTTTAATTTGTCAATATGTTGTTCTTTCTCATCTGTCTTGTTTGAGGCTTTCATAGCTTTTTCACCCTTTAATTATGAGAAATTCATTATCATAATTTTTCAAATATTTCCTCCACAATGATTGTTTTCTCCCTCTTTCCTTCTTAGATTCCCACTATCCAGATGTTGGCTCTATAGCCTTTATTCATGTCTCTTAGGTTTCCTGTACCATTTTCTTTTTATCCCTTCCTATTGCCTTCTGGGAGAGTTCCTCATATTTTAGCACACTAATTTATCCTTTGACTCTAACCTTCCTCTTGTTTTTCCAGTAAGAAAGGCCTTATTTGTAAATATGGTCACAGTCACAGGACCAGGGTTTAAGGCTTGAACATATCTTTTGGGTGGGCAAGGTCATGATTCAACCCAGAACAATAACTACCCCTTTGAATAAGCAACCCCTTTAAAATTCTCTGAATTTTTCAGTTGAATTGCCCTCAGGAAACCAATGATCACCAATGGCATCTATTTTATCCATAAAAGTAATGCAAGGCTCATGATCTCTGGCATAATTAAACATTTCTCTGCTCAAACAAGCACTTTCACCAATGTACTTGTCTACAATAGAACTAGATTCAACATTTGAGAAATTTCCATCCAACTGGCTAACAACTACTCTTGCCAGTAGTGCTTTTCCTGTAGTTGTTTTTTAAAATTTTTCTTAGTTTTTAAATTTTTATTTTATTTTTTATCAATGTTTCAAGTTACTCTCTTAACACAAGATAATAACTGTAATAACAATAAATCTGCTTTGGTCTGTGGTTATACTCCCCGTTTATTTTTGCTCATTCTTCAATCTAGAGAGATTTGGGATGATGTTGGCTCTGGCTGCTTCTGGAAGAGAGGGGACTTAGATATTACTGGACAGAGGGAAGGAACTGTTTTGCTTGCAGTTGAAGATGCTCCTTGTTTTTGGCACAAGACTGATGCATCATCGTTTGGTTAGCTGTCCACGGCAAGTCCAAAGAACTGGAACGTAGGAGTTAGCCGCAGCTCTGCTGGCTTTCAGGGCTCAGCTGGCATAGGAATAATCCTCAGATTTGGTCTCTGGAAATATATTTAATAAGTACATTGAAATTTATAGGTTCAAATAAAAGAAATAGAAGAATCATGACTAGGGAGATTATAATGAGTGTAACTATGTTATATTGGGGAAAAAGATTTTCATATATTCCCAAATAGGCCCACCAAGTGGGTGTTGGTATCAGGAGGCTGTGTGACTTGCCTGTGGTGTCTGGATGTCCCTAGAGCCCGTGGGAGCACTCTTGCTTAAGGCTTTGCTTACTGTGGCAGTTTGTGAAATCTGCCTGAGAATGCATAGGCCTAACCTCCAGAATGACTTCCCACTCACTTTGAAAGCTTTCAGCCAAAAAAGCTCTGTTTTATTTAGTATTTCCCCATTTTGGTCAGTGTCTTTTTCCTAATCCATCCCAGATTAACATCAAGCATTATATTTTCCAAATTTAAAATCACAACTATTTTCCTTCTTATGATTTATTGTTCTTTCTTTGTGTTACAAATATCTTCCCTTGCCTCTTTGAGGATATTTATAAATCTGCTTCATGTAGTGTAAGTTGTCCATTTTGCTGTCTTTCCTTTCTAGTGGTCGAAATCTTTCAGTACTAGATCTTTGGGCCTGTGAACTCAGGTTCCTTTAGGGGTGTCAGTTACTGTGCCTAGTTAACTGTATTGAAGGAGGGGCTCAAACCTAACCCCTACAATGCAGGCAGGAATGATCCCCAAGGCAGAGTACTCCAGGTCCTACAGAACTGTCATCTACCACCCTAATTTTTTGCCCCTCCATTAGGATTCAACTTTGACCAGGATTCTCCTTTAAATGCTCTGAAAGAAGCAACTTGGAGAAGTAATGATCTCTATAGATTGGTTTTTCAAACTCTGGGTGGCAACCTATTAGTGGATCATGAAATCAATTTAGTGAGTTAGCCAACATTAAAAAAAAAAAGGAAAGTAGGATAGGATAGGATAGGATAGGATGGAATGGAATAGAATAGGACTGATGAAAAATGTACAGCATAACCCATCAGCAAACCTGCCTGATGGCAGAACTTGAGTGCTTTCCCTTAACCCAGCCTGCATCACTGCACCTGGTACCCTTTTGCTACCAGTTGGGCCCCCATCCTGTATTTAGTCTACTGGATTCCCCATAGAGTTTACATTAGTCATCCAGATCCAATCTTCCGTCTCATTTCTATGGGGCTTTCAGGTGTGGGAGAAAGCCAGTGGCCCAGGCTTGTTTTCATCTGCAACCTTACCTAGGAGTTGCCATGCTCCTCTGCCATGTTCCTGAGCATCCTATGCCTCTGGCAGCCTTCTCCCTTTCTTCACCCCACTCTGCCCCTCCCACCTCAGTAAATCCTGACACTGGGTTTCTCTCACTTTCCCCATAAACTAACATTTTGATGTCTGCCTTTGCCTGTGATTATTGGAAACCTCAATCCCCAGCCAGCAAGGAATTTATAGCTAAACAATTATACTGTTGAAACCCTGACAAGTTCACCTTGGTTAATAGCTTGGAAAATATGGGAGAGGTGTGAACAACTGAATCTACTAGTGTCCAAATTGCAAGTCTGCAAAGATAGACTTGTAGGACCTGTTTACTTTGATGAGAATTTGGGAATTTTTTGTTTCTCTTTTCTTATTATATTATTATATATAATTATATATAATTAGCATATTGTTCCAAATGCTAATCTCACTCAATATGTACTCACTATCTGTGGGAAGCAGTCTTGGCTCAATGGACAGGGTATCCACCTACCACATGGGAGGTCTGCGGTTCAAACCCCGGGCCTCCTTGACCCGTGTGGAGCTGGCCCATGTGCAGTGCTGATGCACGCAAGGAGTGCTCTGCCACGCAGGGGTGTCCCCCACATAGGGGTGCCCCACGCACAAGGAGTGCGCCCTGTAAGGAGAGCCCCCCAGCATGAAAGAAAGTACAGCTTGCCCAGGAATGGTGCTGCACATACAGAGAGATGACACAGAAAGATGACGCAACAAAAAGAAACACAGATTCCCGGTGCTGCTGATAAGGATGGAAGCGGTCACAGAAGAACACGCAGCAAATGGACACAGAAAGCAGACAACTGGGGGGGAAGGGGAGAGAAATAAATAAGTAAATCTTTTTTAGAAAATGTACTCATTATCTGGAGAATGACTTGGTTATTTGAATAATCATCTTCTAAATAGTTTGTTCTTCCCCTTTCCTATTATAATTTTTGGAATTCAGCCAACAACAATGCAACAGGCAACAGATTGAGGGGGAAAAATACAAACAGCGCTGGGTTACATTAGTAAATTATCATATATTAGATATATAGGGGGGATTCTTCAACTTGCCAGCCTGGCAGAAAGCTTTTAGTAAAACAGCATGGAAAGGGCAGGGTTGCTTTGGTGGTTCCATGAAATTCAGGGAGGAAAGGAGAAGGCTGGATAGCTCAGTTGTCAAAGAGAAAACTCTGTGCTGCTGGTGGAAGGATAGGTACCTAGTGAGTGAGCTATCCATGTGCATCTGGAAGAGCAGGGCCTTTGCCTTATGAGGGTAGATCAAATTATTAGTACCAATCCTCCTTCCCTTGTAGTAGTAGTATACCTGCACACCCTTACCAAGACTTCATAGCAGGAGGAGTGTTAATTCCCATCTCCTTGACTTTAAGCTTGGCCACATGATTTGCTTTGGCCAATGGGAGGTAAGGAGATGTGATGTGAGCAGAGGCTTGAAAAACACCTGTGGGATTGAGCCTACACCCTTGTGCACTTGCCTTTTCCACAGGAAGAACATGCTTTGTGTAAGGGCTGTTCCAGGGAAGTTGAGGGATTGGTGGAGGAAACCTACAGCCAATCCATAGGTTGGAGTTAAGCCCAGCTGAGCCTGGCCTACATCAGACAATCCCAGTAAACATGAAAATGTGTAAGGACAAAAAACTTTATGCTAATTTCCATTGATTTTGTGGTCGTTCATTGTTTTCTGTGCAGCAAACTTAATTTACACACTAAACTAACAAGGCTTCCCTTGGAACAAGGATGGTACACCTTGTGCTTTTCTGGGTTGGTATCTAAGTTTACATGGATGTGGCTACAGTGCCCAGGAAAAATCTAAACCACTGTTTCTGTGTCAAGATAACCAATTCCTCGTAGTGTCATCCTCTCTAAGGCAGGGATACTGAGGCAAGAGTAAGGACACAGTCTCCAGCATTCATCGAGTACTAGAAGAACTAAAGGATGAGTTCTAGTGAGGGGCAATGATAAAAACATTACAAATGTTGCTTACAGTGGGAGATCAAAATGAAGGCCTTTAGGTGACCTGCATGTATTTTTGCCAGAAAAAAGAAAATAATAATGTCCTGAGAGCTTCCATGGTCATTGTTTAGTTAACAGTAAGCACAAATCTTCATTGTCTTGATTGACGTGACTTCTAATTCAACACTGGAAGGTTCAGTGATTTGATTTGCCTGATACTAGGTTTCATACTTCAATTCACAGATCTAAATGTAAAGGAGTTACTCAATAAATCAACTTGTAATTGATAGATTATCAGGAAACTTAAACCTAATCACAGCACCACCATTAGTTAGTTACATGACCCCAGATTAAAAGTTTAACCCTCAGGTCCCTTGCATGGAAGTGAGTTTAAGACCATTTGAAGTCTCTAACCCCCAGAATTGTTGAGAAAGTAAGATGAGATGAAGGTGGGAAAAGTCTGCTGTGCTCCAGAAGTGATAGAATATTATTATTTCCCTGTAAGCACTGCTGTATTGGATGCTTTGTACCTGTGGAGCAAACACAATGCTGAAGCAGGAATGCAGGTGACTCAGAACACAGTTCAACCTTGAAGGGGTCATAACTAGATATTTTCCCCTATGTGTTCCACAAGAAAATGGGCCAAGGAAACAATAGTGCTCTTCCCTTTTACCACAGTCCTTTTTAAGGCCACATCAGACCTCTTGGTTATAAGTAAGTCCACAACATGAAATCAGGCATTTTATTGCACTGTAGGTTGCATTCTGGGAGTCTTGGTTTGACTTATAATTGTTTTTTAAAAAGCATGTCCTCAATTGAATACATTGCAGAAATAAAACCTGTACTATCTCTGATCACAGGCCATCTGGCCTCTTAAAGGTCTCCAGTGATATGTAATCTCTGTTCAAAAAAACCTGTTTCTTTTTATTAATAGCAAGACTTATCTAAGGCTTATGATTTGCTAGGCACTGTTCTAAGCCCTTCACTTATAATAATTTATGAATTTCTCATAACAATTTTATGAAGTTGCAGATGAGGAAATTGAGGTGCAGAGGGATTCCATAACCTGCCCAAAGTTACGGAGCCAATATGAGGAAGAGTCAGCATATGGACCCAGACAGACTGACTGCAGAGTCTTCACCCTTGCCTTCCACGAGTGTAATGTGTGGCAGTGTTAATGGTCATCAGCTTGTTCTTAGAGAGAGCTGAAATCTGCCACTTGGTCTTAGTTTGTTCTCTGGAGTCATATAGAGTCACTTTATTTCCACTTCTGTTGGATGGCTTCTCTGCTCCGTTTGTGTTACGGTTTTTAGAGCCTTATCCTCTCAGCACTCTCCTCTGAACATGCCATCCTTTTTTTTTTTTTAAGCATCATCATTGACTGAACTAAGTTCTCCAGAACCAGCCCAGATCCCCAGCTGTGGTCTGATCAGATTTGAAAATAATGGCGTTCTCACCTTCCATGATATAAATATTATATTGATTTTTTCAGAAGTTGCATTACACTAAAGATCACATATTAAACCTGTGGTCAACTAATAGGTCCAATCTTTTTACACTCAACTATTAAGCAGGTATCCCCCTGTCTACACAGTTGAGTTTTTTTTCAAAGTATTGGACTTTGCATTTGTTCTTAATCATTTTATTAGGGTTTTCTCAACATTTTAGACAGTCAAAATTATTTTAATCTTGTTTCTATGATTTATGGCCATTTATCATCATATGATGAATTTCTTCATTAGACTGTGTTGTGGACAGCTAATCTTCTTGGCAGATCTATATTTTGGCCTAATTCAATATGATTTAAGTCAAGCAGGTATTTTGGTCTTAATTAAAACCAATTTCAGTCAATAGTTTCTCACACACACACATATCTGTGTGCACACATGCACACTCTATGTTCCAAGTTTTTAACTTGATTTGCCTGGTGGCTTTCTTCAACTTTTGTTAAGGTCCTTAATTACTTCTTACCTCTTTTTTCCTGACTACAAAATAGGAATATTGAAATTGCTCAGATCAAAAGGCCATGCCTTGTTCCAGACTTGATCTACCCAAGCTGAGCACTATAACATGCCCTTCTGTGTGACCTTCCTATGGCAATGCAGCAAGTCAAGAATTCCAAGCTGCTTACCTTTCCAGAGTTCTTGGAAGATTCTCCTTTATGAGAACCATTATTCTACAGCCTAGAAGAGAAAGCAGGACTAAGCAAGTATTTAGCAGTCAACCAAGGACTTATCTTCACATGTGGAATTATCTTCACATCTTTGGCTCTGAGCCCTTATCTAGTAGAAATACGGGGTCCTAAAACCATCCCGGGTCTCTTTCTTTTTCATGGTAGGTGACTTTTGTCTTCTTGATGGCTTTTGGGCTTTTCTGCTGCTATACTGCTACATTCTTCCACTCTGCTGCTTATTGTCCTCAAATAGTAGCTGCTACTTTTGCAGATCATTTTTTCTACTGATTTTATACTTCTTTTAATGGCTTCTAATAAAGCTTTATCTAGCTATTTAAATTAGCCTTTTCTCTTAGAACCCACTCTCTTGGAGCTAGGTTGAGAATGTTCCTTCAATGAAGCACACAAAGTTATACTTAGAAACACCCCTTCCTATTGACAGTGGACCACTGCCTCATATAAATTCCAGACATGCTGTCAGAGTCAAAATTTTTTTCACCACTTCTCCTGTGAAGCCCACTGGGTTCTAGGATTGACATTTTTAGTTGTTTTCTAGTATGCATTCTCCCTTTTCCCTCGCCCCCCCAAAAAAAAAACCTAAATTTTTTCAGATATTCAGCTTCCACACCCAATGTAGCTTAGTCTGACTCAACCCCTGATTTCAGGGGCAGGTCTTGACTGTTGCACGCTAGTCATAATAACCCCATCTTCTTTTCTGGTCATTGCCTCTGGAACTAGGGCTTAAGACAATTCACTCTTTTTTTTTTTAATTTAATTTTATTCATTCATTTTTTAAAAAATATTACATTAAAAAAATATGAGGTCCCCATTCACCTCCACCACCCCCACCCCACCACTCCCCCCACAGCAACACTCTCCCCCATCATCATGACACATCCATTGCATCTGGTGAGTACATCTCTGGGATCGCTGCACCCCATGGCCTGTGGTCCACACCATAGCCCACACTCTCCCATGTTCCATCCAGTGGGCCATGGGAGGACATACAATGTCTGGCAATTGTCCCTGCAGCACCACTCAGGACAACTCCAAGTCCCGAAAATGCCTCCACGTCTCATCTTTTCCTCCCATTCCCTGCACCCAGCAGCCACCATGGCCACTTTTTCCACACCAATGCCACGTTTTCTCGATTATTAACCACAATAGTTCATGAATAGAATATCATTAAGTCCACTCTAATCCTTACTGTATTCCTCCTTCCTGTGGACCTTGGCTTGGTTGTGTCCATTCGACATCTATGTCAAGAGGGGGCTTAGATTCCACATGGATACTGGATGCAATCCTCCTGCTTTCAGTTGTAGGCACTCTTGGCTCCATGTTGTGGTGGTTGACATTCTTCAACTCCATGTTAGCTGAGTGGGGTAAGTCCAATAAACCAGAGTGTAGGAGCTGAAGTCTGTTGAGGCTCAGGGCCTGGCTATCATATTGTCAGTCCAGGGATTCAGATCCCCTAGATATATCTTAAACTACAGCATCAACTACAATTCCAGTAAAGTAACAGGGAAGGCTTGTGAAAAGAGATCACATCTGAGTCCAGCTCCATCACGCAGAAACACCAGCTCCAAAGAAGAGCCAACTGACATGGCAGTGAACTCCATCTGCCATGACCATAGAACCTGTGGGTCTCTTTAGCCCTCAAAAGAACCAATACCTGGGGTTGTATCTACTTTATCTGTCTCTGAGACTCTGCTCAGATGTGCATAAGGGCAATCCTTCTGACAATCTCCAGACTCCTTTTTAGAGACTCATAGCCATATAAACTTGTTTGTCCTTTCCATTTCCCCCTTATTTTGGGTCAAACAGCATTTTTAACTCCTGTTATTATATGTAGGCAGGGATATTCTGTTGGTCTGCGTTGAACCTTTAATTCAAGGTCATTTTCTAGTTACGTCATCAACTGGTACTTGGTAGTGATCCCTCGGTGCCAGGGAGGCTCATCCCCGGGTGTCATGTCCCACACTGGGGGGAAGGCATTGCATTTATATGCTGAGTTTGGCTTTGAGACTGGCCATGTTTGAGTAACATGGAGGCTGTCAGGAGGGAACTCTTAGGCACAGTGCTGCTCTAGGCCTTGTTCTTATTTCAGGTGTATAGGCTCACAAGCATAGTCATTAGTATCAGGGGCTCACTGTTGGACCCTCATTCCTTCCTGGTCCTTGCCATTGCACCTGGGGGACTGCCGCTGCTCCCCTAGGGACCACGACAGAGCCCCCCGCCCCTGGCCAGGAACCCAGTACCCCCCCAGCTATTGTTTTTAATTGTTTCCACTATGGGTATATCCAAACATTTCCATGCACCCTGGACACATGCCCTGTATAACTCCCTGTCAACCATATGTCCCCTGTCAATAACATCCCATACCAATATTCCTCCACTGCCATTGTTGAACCACTCTGTGACCCAAAACTTCCTGAAAAGTGAAGCCCAATATAATGTCAGGTTCCCTTAATAGTAAAATGGAATATAGCAATGAGTTTAAAGGTTAGATATAGAATACATATTGATTTGAAAAATTCTACATCCTATCTTTTTCTTTTCTTTTTTTCCCCTAATTATTGAGCTTCTCTTCACAAGAGCCATAGATCACAGTAATTCATATATACAATATACAGTACTCCCACATATCCATTATAAAACCTTTTCCCTTCCACAGCAATAATCTTTTAACTTATTCATATCATATTTACTGAAACTGATGTACAGATATTGAGACAATAGCTTTCAAACAAGGTAACATTTGTGTTTACATTGTGGTTTATACTTTAGGCTATATAGTTTTCTAAATTTTTTAGTTATCCTATGTTTTACATTATGGTTTACATTATTAGTCTGTCATCCCCTGTATGTTTTTGGTGTAATATTACATGTTTTATATCCATCCTTGTGTACTCTTGTGAAACACTTCTTTTGCCCTCACATTTACTTTGGTTCCATCTATTCAATATCTATTTCCCCCTCCCCTTGGGGCCCGCAGTGACAGTCAATCTTCTTTTCTTGAGGAGCCATGACAAACAATTCACTCTTGATGGTTCTCTGGCAACTATTATTGGCCCAGGAGTGGGTGTGGCACCTAAGTTGGCCAAATAAGAATGAAGGAAAAGATTTTTATTCTACCATTGAGAGAGAAATTTTCAATCTATCTCACAACCTGAACAAGGGAAAATGTAGCCCCAGATGCTGTTGGGCAGCCATCTTGTAACCATGAAGGAGGCCAGCCTGAAGACAAAGCAGACACGTGTAGAAGGGCAGAGCTGAGAGAATTTCAGAACGACAGAGCCCAGATTGTGGTGTGCCTGGCTTTCCGGATATGTGAGGTAATACATTTGCTTATTGTTTACATCTTTTAGAGTCAAATACATCCTAATCAATAGAGGTCCTTAAGAAAATAGGAACCTTGTGGTCTTGCCTAGTATGTTAGTGTTCCTGAGGTGGTTTTGCATATGGAAGATCCTCAGGTTTTAAATGTTGAAATATGGGCTATGCTTATAAAAGTGCAACTGAAAGGTTGGCTTCCCATTGATTTATCTTACTTAACCCAAGACAGAGATGCTCACTGTGCCCTCAAATGATTTTCTTCCTCTGATCTAATTCAGCCAGTAACTAGATTCCACTGATTTTTAACCCAAATATTCCACCTATCTTAACTACAGGGTAGGGGTTGATCACATGGTGAACTGGTTACTTCTTATAAGTGATACATAACTGTAAGTGGCTAAAAAAAATCCCTCACAAACTTACTGGTGATTTTGTAAAACTGAGTTATACTGGAGAGAGACATTTAATTTGCAAATGATTGGAAAAAAGAAAGAAAGGAAAACTTTATAAATTATAGCCTTTCATCTCTAGGTGGTTGCTCCCAGGAAAGGTGTTTGGTGTCCTTCACATGAAAGTGGGAATATTCTTCTTATTACGTCACATCTCTGATGACTTGGAGAGCTTGGAGAATGAGAGGCTTTCTGCTGCAAGAGGAAGGATTGTTTCCAGCATTTCTAATCAAATAACTTATAAGGAAGTGAATTATATATGGTTTAAACTGATTTGATACAGAATAAATTCATTCATGCCTTCATGCTAATTATGGTGGGTTTTTAAGTTTTAGACATTCATTCTCTTTTCTACTTGACAACCTCATTTTAAAGTCCAAGGACAGGTAACTTGGGATTTTCCAAATCCTAAATTCTCTTTGGCTCATGTAAAACCTTCTTCAGTGTTTCTGACATAGGTGTGTGTTAATTTTCTTTTCTGAGCAAAGAGGTATCAGTTCTTGAAAAGAGTAAACTTCCCTAGTTCACTTCAGGGAATCAATGTATGCCTTCTAGGTTTTCTTTTAGCAGAACTCATGGATTTGGGTTCTGTGTGTGTATATGTCTGTCTATGTACATACATGTACAAACTTTTTAGAAACCAGTAACAAACAACTTAAAAGATGTGATCACATAGAATGGACTGTGCATCCTTTACTTGACCGTGAAATAAATCATTCTTCTCAGGTAGAATCTTTTATTTATGTTTTGGGATTTCATTTTACTGAGAAAACCTTCTTTTCCTTTTTGGCTTTGTTAAGTTATACTTTAGCAAGCAATTGGAATCAATCTGGCATTTATTAGTGAGAACATGGCCTGCTCTGGGCTCATAGTCACAGTCCAGCTGTTGCCATACCAATTTTGCTATGGCCTTTCCTATTTATGAGTATGTGTGTGTGTAATGGCAATGTTGATTTTGCTAAGGTAATTGCAGATTTATTGTAGATTAGTATGTGGAATAAAATTACTGTCTACTTTCATGCCATCAGAACTGGTTATCAAGGGTCCTTATTTTATCATTAAAAGAGTGGTAACTTACAAGCTAAGCAATTAGATAGGGTGACCAAATCAGGAACACGAGATTTTTAGTAATGACTTGTATCCTGAGAATGTTCCTATTTTCTAGGACATTTTCACACTCTTATCATCCTAGCCTCACAATAATCCTGGGGGGGTCAATAGGACACATGCCATTACCCCTGTTTTATAGATGGAGAAGAGCAACTTAAGGAAGCAAAGTGATTTTTCCCTGAGTTGGAAAGTAGTCAATCCTGGGGCACAAATTCAGAGCTTCTAAATTCCAATCTCTTTCTACCACAGGTAGAATCAAAGTTTAAAACAATAGCCTGAGATCACTGTTCAAAATATTGCCATGGTTGTTCGTGGAACTGATAAGTTAAGTTCTCCTATGGAGATTTTAAATAGCCTCCTTTGCTGGAAAATGGCACTGTTTATTTGGGTACTCTGGCTGGTATGCCTATTAAACTATTTCGTATTGTTAAGTCCTTCCTAGGACCAGGTGGGTGTGGTACATAACCCCACATCCCTTTCTTCCTTAGGGACCCAGAAATCTGGATTTTCTGAGGGTGGAGCCTCTTTAGGTTCAGGTGTTGAAAGGATCGTTGATGTTAATTCCATCAGGGAGATTTAAAAAGTTTCAATGCTAGGAAGCGGACTTGGCCCAATGGATAGTGTGTCCATCTACCACATGGGAGGTCCACAGTTCAAACCCCGGGCCTCTTTGACCCGTGTGGAGCTGGCCCATGCACAATGCTGATGCGCACAAGGAGTGCCTTGCCATGCAGGGATGTCCCACGTGCAAGGAGTGTGCCCTGTAAGGAGAGCCACCCAGTGCGAAAGAAAATGCAGCCCGATCAGGAATGGTGCTGCACACAGAGAGCTGACACAAGATGATGCAACAAAAAGAAACACAGATTCCCAGCGCCACTGATAAGAATAGAAGCAGTCACAGAAGAACACACAGTGAATGGACACAGAGAGCAGACAACCGGGGGGTGGGGGGGGGGTGGGGGAGAGAAATAAATAAAAAATAAATCTTAAAAAAAAAGTTTCAATGCTCTTTCTGCTAGTAGCAGATAAAATTTAATTATTATCTTATCTCCTGTAATTCCCTCTTGTGATTTCAAGAACTCTACTTAATTTTTGCATGTCTATTACTTGCTGGTAGTGCCAAGTCCCTCCCTTCAGTGATCTCACCATGTTTCATTGTTATAGGGCATGAATTTGGGAACAAACAGTTGGTTTTGCTAAGGTAAGTGATAGACTGAAATACTTTTCCTACTTGAATTACTCTGCCCTTACAGAAAATTTCCATTGAGTGAATGTTAGGCATAGGAGTTTCCTTTGAAACCCAAATTGTATGTTCCAGAAAGTGTGCTATTAACTTTTGAAACCCATGAAGCAAAGACTTGAAGTTTGTTTCCTTAAATTGGGGGAAGAGTGTCTTTTCATCCTGGGAGCCATTTTTGTTTAATTCCAAGGAGCACACTTGGTGGTGTCTGCTCATGCTTCTTAGCCACTGATTCTTTCCTTCCTTCTCTTTTCTCTCTCTGGCCTCCTGCCTTGCTCCATACCTCAGATATCCCAGAACTCTCTCCCAGGGCTGTGTGACTTGTTACCATTCTTCTGTGTCTGTCTCTCCTTGGCCTTCCCAACCCCTTCATCCTGGTATTCCAGTCCTCTCCTGCTGCCTCAGATCCGTGTTCCAACTCTATTAAGCCCTCATGTTACTACTGAGGAAACAGGTTCACACATTTGGCCATTGCCCAGCAATTATACAGGCTAGAAGTATAAAATTTGGACCCAGACCATCCTCTTTTCAATTAGACTCACTGACTTCTCAAACCTTCTCCTGATCATGCTCATTGACAAGCATCTCAAGGGCTGCTTTGGGGTGTCAGGTAACCCAATGCCTTCATTTAACAGATGGGAAAACTGAGGTGGGGGACACATAGGGCTGGTGAAGTTAGGCAGTGTGGCAGAGTAGAAGGAGAATAAACATGGTGTTTCATATTCGCCCTGGGTTATGGTCCTGTCTCAAACTGGTAACCAGCTGACTGGCTCTGGCTGAATCCCTTTGAGCACAGATACTTCTACTTACAAAATGTGTGTGTACAGTGCCTGCCCATGGTAGTTTTTAATAACTGATACCGTAACTATTGCTATGCCTGGTCTAAGGTTGAATGGCAGCCTATCAGCCACCTCACCTGGACCTGGGCATGGACCCACAATGCTGAAGAGCAGCACGGTAGACGGGTCCAGGCAAGGTCTTCTTTGGCACAGCAGGAAGGAGCCTCCTTATCCTCTCTCTTCTCTGCTCTGTTTACTTCCCGTTCCAGTGGCTTGCTGTATTAGTCCAAGTTTGGTCAGGAAAGCATAAGCTGCTCTAGGTATTCTAAGTGGCAGTGGTTTTAATTCAGAAAATTAGAGGCTTGTAAAACTGTTGGACGAGCTGAGGGAGCTAAGTTTAGGGAAACTCCCACTGCTGATCTCAGCCACCTGCAGCACTGGAGTGGGAACTTTTCAAAAGTTTGCCCAGAATTGTCTGAATCTCGAGTCTTTAGAAAGCCACTACACTGGCCTTCATCTCTGAAGCAGGTGATTTGCAGGAGCTTGCCTGGAAACCTGGGCATCTGCCGACTTACCCCACATCTGCCTGGATTGGTGCTGGAGAACAGTGGCCTCCATGTCTTGTGCTAGTGCCTCCCAGAGACTTACTTTAATTCATAGTCATATGGGGAAAGACTTCTGGGAAATGTGTTTTCAGGCTCCTCCTCTGTGAGGCAGAGAAGAATGTAGCTGGAGGTGGTGGTGGTGGTGGCAGTGATGCCAAGTCATCAGCCAACAACCAAGGAGGTCATCATTTTAAAATCATTTTGTCAGTCCTTATTGCAGACAAAACATTGCTATAGGTGTAAAATGAATGAAACCAAAGCTGCATCCTAAGGGTTCCTCAATATGAAGATAAATGTAAATGTGAATGCTGATTGAAATTTGGTAGTCTTTATCCTCATTAAATATTTCTCTTTTAGTCAAAAAGTAGGGAAACAAAAATGATGAGGAAAGGAAACAAATGGTGCCCTCGTTTTAATCTATCTTTCTGCCCCTAAAGCAACCAATTTACCCAAAAGTGAATTGTTTTAAGAATTCAGATTAGCCATTCATTGAGCATTTACAAAGTCTGACAGGAGTTTTAAATATTGACTAAAAATAGGAGCTACAGTCTAAGAAAGAGAGAGACTCCTAAATCAGCAACTCCCCAAGTATCTGTTACCCATGAAGGGATTCCAGGGAATTAATACAATGAATGAAAAGACTGTTCCTTTTAAGATAAAAGAGGGATATCTGGGGCAATAGAGAAAAAAAATTATTATAAAGTAGAAAATTGTGTCCTGGTCCTTCCCTCTGACCATTTCTTTTTTAACTCCCATTTCTTTCTTTCCAACCCCTTCTTCTCCTCACCCCAATCCTACCATCTGCTCTTCTTTTTCTGCATTTTTCCGAGGAAACTTGGCCATAACTAGTGATGATTGCCTCCCACCCCAGGAATCCTGAGTGCATTACCATAAATCATGTGTAGATGACACAGGATTAGCCCACTGCTCACAGGTCAGTAGGTCTTGGAATGGCCCCTCCTCCCAGAACCACTCCTCCCTCCCACAAATCTCAGCTTTGGATTTCAAATACAGATAATCCAGAGGAAACGGTAAGAGCCTTTTTTTCCAGCATTCCCCCCTTCTTACCAAATCTCGCAATTGTCCCCAAGGGAAAAGAAGTGTGATAATTAGGGTTTTTTCTTCCTAAGAAAATTTGCAAGATGAGGCCCAAGAGGCAGAAGCGGCCAGATGCTATAGAGAGCATGACCACTCAGTCCCTTCGGCCACACATGCTGAAGTCATGAAGTCGGAAAGTCTGACTCAGGAGTCGCCATCCAGTGTAGGAGCTGACAAAGCACCACATGCTCTAGGACAACTGGTAACCTGGCCAACCCCTAGAGCACAGGCCTGGGGTGAGAGCAGGGGTCAAACCGAGGCTACCTGGGGAATTAGAACTGCTCCTGGCACATTCTGAGGGAGGCTAAAAGTCCGATTGATTCACAGGTCAGGCTGAACTGTGGGCTTGGTATCCTGGCAGTTGCAAGGTATTGATTCTTCCTGGGCACCTGGAGTCTACCTGGGTGAATGGTTTAACACCTTGAATGTTTATGACCAAAAGCAATGAGAAGGGATGTCCAATAGGTCTAAAATGAGAGAAAGTATGAAAGCGCATACTTCAGTACTCATGTACACTTTTTCTTTTTCAACTATCTCTTTATTGAAATTAAAATGTGAATCAGTTGTCAGTCACTTCCTTCAGAAAATAAACCAAGACATAAGATGGAACAAGGTTTAAATACCAGCTCTGGGCTCAACTTGTTCTTCAACAAACTCCATTACAATCAGGTCCTGATCTATCTTAAGCTATTGTTCAGGTCTAAGCGGCATTTGATACCTGTCCTTTTATGGATTCAGAAGTCTTGAGTTCTATGCTCATTCTTTCTGTCCAGTCTTGATACACCTTGGCAAGGCAAATAGTAGCCTCATCCTTAACCCTGCTAATCAGCTCTGGGTCCAGCCCAGCTGCCTCTTGAGCTCACACAGAGACACATCCCCCAGACACAGGGTCCTGTCATCAGCATTGCCCCAATTGCCTTTGTTCTCAAATGCGTTTGCATAACACTCATTCGAGAGGGTTGTTACAAATGCAGATCCCAGGCTGTCAGCCCTAAAAGTCTGGGGTGTGCCCCACATGCTGTATCTCCAGTAGGTGCCCAGATGAGTCTAACAGAGTTGCTGAGAAATGCCAGTCTGCTTGAGACAGCGGCATCGGGATCTACTTCTGCAATGATGCTTCCACATCACTTCTTCCTGTGGTTGCCCCCCGCCCAGCAGGTGCAGACATTTGCTAGCAGAAGTTCTTTGCTGTATGTCAAAGCATTTTATAACCAGCTTTCTGCAGAAGAGTAAGAAACAAAAGAGTCCAACTTAAACAAAATCAAACAACTTTTGACGGAGCGGTAAAGTAATTTCCTCACTGCTTTCCCCTCTGAAGTGGGTCTGAGCAGCTTGGTTCACTTTGGAACCTTTTACAAGTTTGCCCTGGGCTCATCACAGCTTCTCCCTGGAAGAGACGGGGGTGGGGGGCTCAGATGGGATCCGTGGTCCATCAGGCTAACTTATTTCAGACCTGCCTCCCCAGAGGTGGGTGGGAGCTGGGTGAGGCTGCGGGCCAGCTGGTGGTGGAGCCTCGTGCCTGGCTACTCTGTGTTGCCCGGCTGCCTTGGGAGCCCCACAGTGTGGGTGGTCCATGTGCTGGCAGAGTGCGTGGCTGTGGGAGTTCACAGCCCCCTCTGGGGGACATGACGAATGGCCTCGCTGACAAAACGTGGTCTGCTTTCCATCTCTGAGCCATGAACAGTTTCATTTTCAAAGCAGGAAAACAAACCACGGGGACCAGACAGAACACACACAGGCCACAAATGATACAGCCACCTTCTCATCTCAAATTAGTGACCTGCAAAGGTAAAAGAAAAAGAGCCTTGTTGGAACTCTTTGATGAAAAGCAAATACAGAAAACTAAACCGAAGGTTGTAATGAGGCCCCCTTTGCCCTCCATTGCTGGTCCTTTTTCTGATCTGCTTGAGATTCGGCCCTCTCTCGTGGAGAGGCTGTACCTGGGATTGGGTTTTTCCATTGACTTTCACATTATGCTCTGGAGGTTCCAACGGTGGAGGTGGGCAGGTCGGGGCAAGGGGAGACTGGGCAGGCAGTGCTGTGTTCCCAGAACCCCCATCTTCTTTTTATCAGATTCATTTAATAAAGTTCCACTAAAATCTCTTTTGAAGAACAGATTCTGCATTAAAGAATATTTGAAATATTCTAATCTACTCTGATCTCACTTGCCATTCTAATAAGTGGTTTCAGTGAAAAAAGGAGGAGGAAAGAATAGCAATTTCGTAAGAAGCACATTGATTTCTGTGCCTCTCCGCTCTTTGACATTGCCCACCATTTCCTCTTTGACTGTCTGCTCCTCCCTTTTGGAGTGACACTTGATAACTTATGATTGAGTATCAAGAGCTAGAAAGAACAAGCAAAGAATTACGCTTCTGTAGATTGTGATTGGCAAGAAAAGCATGCTGGTTAACCAACACAATAGGTGAGTAATCTACCTCAGATTCCCTGTTGGCCAACATGCCTCAATGAGCCCATCCTGTCTATGTTCCTACGATAATGGAGGAAATAGATAACTCTCAGTGTGGCTGCCTGGGTAGTAATGGCTCGCTCTTCCACACTCCCCCTTGCCCTTCACAAACGAGTCTTCCCTATTGCTCATATCTCTAACAGGTGGCTTTGTTCCTCTAGCTGTAGCTCACTGAGCCTATCTGGGCCAATGGATTCTTTTTCTTTATAGTGCAGTGGCTAAAAACATGGAGCCAGGCTAAGACAGGAGGTGCAGTAAGAGGGAGGACAACGAGCATTTTAGGGATGGAGGATGGCATGGGCAAAGGTAGGAAGGCATGGTGGGGTTGGAGGGAGCAGCTGGAAAGAGAGTATTATATCTCAACCTGTTATGTCAGGTTAAGGTACAGTACGTAGAGTGATTTCTTAGGCAACGGGAAGCCAAGAGAAGGTGACTTTAAACAGAGTAGTGAAATAATCAAATCTGAATTTTACAAAGGTCCAGAAGAAGATGGATAGGGGGTGGAGAGGGTTTTCAAATAGTCCATTTGTTCAGAGATTAGAAAACGCTTTTTGGAGTGTTCATCATGCCTCAAAGTAGAGGTGATGAAGGCTTATTTATGGCAGTCATTGTGGAGAAGGGGAAGGAAGAGTTTCAGGACCCAGGCCCAACAGAACTTGATGACACACAGGATGTGGATATGGGGGAGGGGATGGCGTCAAAGATTACTTAGACCACAAAATGACTAGTAGGGCCCATATTTCAAAGGGAAAACATAGATAAAGGAACTCTTTGGGATTTAATTGGGTGGAGTGGTAGAGATGTAAATGGAAATGAGTTTCCTCCTTAAGAAATTCAGGAGAACCAGCATCAAACCACACCTTCTTCAAAACGAATTTTAAAGCAAATGTTCATATTAAATAAGGATGTGAAACAATCAGAAAGTGTTAACAGGGAGGTCATCAAAGAAACACATTATTAGAAAGGAGGGTGGCCCCAATACCTCTTGTAGGAACTCTGTGCCTCTTAATGATGCATTATAGGGCCAGAACACCAGGGCGAGTGTGAGCTTCCTTGAGAAGTTAGATTAAAATATGGGTCCATTGAAAACTGGGAATGAGGTAAGAACAGAACATTCTATTTGCTGCCAGTGCTCTCCCACTCTTCACTCCCATTTCTCTTCAGACCTCTTTCAGACATTATCTCCCAAACTTCTGAAATCCACACTGACTCTTGTGTGCTTTCCCTCTCTCTCATACACACACACATATGCACATTGAAATATGGAAAACTCTGTGGGTTATTAGGATATTTTTTCTGCATCACCAACTTCTTGATAAAATTATTATGAAGATAAAGTGGTGGGAATAGTAAAAAGAGCAAGGGCTTTGGGGCCTGGTGTTGAATTCTGCCTCTGACATTTGTCAGCACTTACCCTGGGCAAGGTTCTGAACTTCTCTGAGTCTCAGTTTCTTTTAAACTTATAGAGCTATTTGAATGTTGGATATGATGTATATACACTACCTTGTGCTTAGTTGGCATTTGATAAATGTTATAATAAAATAAATAAGCATGTGACTATACACTACTAAGGTTTCCTAGTTACGTTGTTCATCATAAAAAACCATGGTCCCAAATATATTCTCCAACAGGGAAAATTCTCTAGAAACAAAACCTTAGCAAATATCAGTGTGGAATTTATTCATGTATTATTTAATTACTTGGGACATTTAGCAAAAGAATGAGTTATTAAATAAAAGCATTGATTGCTCCCTGTGTGTGACAAGATGATCTCCTGTGTTTAAAATAGCTCCTTAAAATGTAGAGCAGGTGACAGTAAATTAGAGAAAGGAAAACAAATGGGATAAGAATTGTAAACACAATTTTGCCTCTAAGTTTTGCATAAAATAATAGCCACACCCCAATTATCTGGCACCCACCATCCAGGACTTTAGCTATCTAGAATTGTAATGCATAAGATCTGAGAACGAAAGGAGATACCATCTGGCTGTTTGGTTTATGGGTCAGAAGAAGGGAGCACTCATTGGTTAAGATGCTCTTCCAGATCTCTCTGCCCTTCTTCACTCCACTCTGTGCTTTTTGGCTTCTAATTGGGTTTGGCCAATGGGAAAGCTTAGCAGGGTATGGGCAGGAAGGAGGAGAGAAGACTTGGGGCATTCATTTCCCGGGTTCCCTCAACTGAAGATTATTGTCCTTCTCCATTGGGGTCTGTCTTCATGATACTCTCGATGGAGATAACAATAAATTATATTCCAAATATTCAAAAGGGAAAGTAATAGGTGCATTTTCACATATACAATCTTATTTAATCCTCACAGCAAACTGAAATAGGATAGCATTATCCCCATTTTATAGATGAAGAAGTGTGTTCAGTGAAATTAAGTAACTTGCCTGAAGCCACACAGCTAGCATGTTTTCAGAGGTAGGAGTGAGCAGTTTTCTGACTTCGTGAAGCAGCCTGTCTCCAAAACGGATGAACCCTTTTCTGGAATGATCTATGAAAATTACCAGTAATCGAAGCATTGCCATACACTTCTATAATTCTGCTAGTTTTTCTGAGGAAAACTTTCTAAGACTCCATTAAAAAGTGGGCCATTTACAATGAAACTCATTGAAATAAATAAGTGGGTCTCCCTCAGTGGACCTAATCCATGTTATCAGTGAGAAGGTAGGTAAGGCCAGGAGGAGGAAAATATTGAGCTTCCAATGTAGCTATTTAGAGAGGGTGAGAGAGATAAATTATGAGAAGGAAAAGTTTGCATTTTTGCCTCTTTTGCACCCCATGCATTTGTGCTCCAGATGGTCAGCTCTGTGTTAGTACCAGCCAGTTTCACTGTTAGATGGGGCTAGCAGTTGGAAGTGCCTAGTGTGAGAAATGAGGGGAAAGAAAGTCTGAGTTTTAAAGGGAAAGACACAGGGACATTCAGCCTACCCATTCTAACCAAGTATTCCTAAATACACACAGAGCTCAGTCCAAATCAGAGCTTGGCCATGTTTAGCTGTGACGTTGGCATCATTAATTTATATCTCTGGGCCTTTTTCTGCCTAGTTAATAAAGTGGACCTAATATTATAATCTTAATTTATAGGATCATTTCAAAGATTAAATTATATTCAATCATATATTCAAAGTGCCTAACACAGTGCTTGAAATATCGTGGGTCAAAATGAATCATCACCATTGTCGTCCTGATCATCAAGATCTTCATAGCTTGTTTGGGGAGATATGTGAGTAAGAGCTGCTATTTAGAAAAATGTGCTCATCCTGAACACCGTGTCACAAAAGAAAACAGGAAAGTTGGCTTCGGTCTACACTTTTGAGACTGAGGGTAAACCTCTTAATTTCCCTGACCCTCAATTTTTACATCTGTAAAATGGGGCTAATATTGTGTCAGCATCCTAGTATACCAGGTTAATGAAGTAGATGAAATGAAACCTAGTATCTCAGAACATGGAATCACAAGGCACTAAGAGGACTTCCTGCTAGTCACATTTTTGATACATTTGATTGCCATCTCGATGGTGTGTGTTCCAGAACCTTCATTTTAAAGACCACTTTCAGTTTCCAAAAGCAATTTCTTGGTTCATTTTCCCCTGGAATGGCCCCCTTGGAAGAAACAGACTTACATGTGTTAGCCAGAGAAAGTGTGTAAACTGGGATTGTGGGAGCAGTAATGGTACAGTCTGCTGTGCACATATGCAGGTATGATATGTTACAAGTGCAATTCAGGATGCTTTGAGAATTTCCAGTTCTGAGTATTGGGACCAAGGGGCTCCTTTTGTAACTCTGACATGGGCTTGTCACTAAGAATGTAATGATATGCCCTACTTGGGACAGTTTTCATTTTGGGGAGGTTATTGCTCTAATAATTTCTCTTAGAAACAGAATCAATATCAAATCCAGTGGACTCAACAACTCTTTAGTGAGCAACTATTAGGTGTAAGACCCTGGGTTTAGAAACCCCATCTCTTTAAGTTTTATTTAGCACACCAACTTCTTGTTAGGTTCTTGTAGATTTAATAAATCAGCAGACATTGAACCACCCTTGAGAGGTTAATATGGGGATTCCTCTCAGAAAGATATTTAATATATGGGAACCTCTTATATTTTTTAATATAACATTTTGTGTGACCTATGTATCTTTAAAAAAAGATAATAAAAAAGGTATGTAATAATCATGATGAAGAAAAAGACTCAGATAGATCCTCTTCTGCAAGCAGCTAGGAAACTAAAGCAGACATGAGAGAAGTTAGTATGCATTGGCCAAGTATGAAGATGGAAAGAAAGCATGATTATAAACATACCTACGCACTCTCCATGTGGGCATTACTTGGCCATGGAAGAGGATAGTATAGACCAAAGGAGAAACTCTCTAAGAAAGCAATGCTATGTGGAGACAGTTTACAGGTTAAACGAACCTACCTAATTCCTGCTTTTCAAAACATCAGCGAGTGCATGTAAAATTAGCAAAACCTGAGTTCTCAATAAATCAGAAAACAATGGAGGCATTGTCTGAACTCACCAAAGAGCCCTTTACTCACCCAACGCAGAATGCTCTAGTCTGTGTACAGCCAAAACTCAGCCCAGTCTTATCGAACTAAATTGATGTATGAGAGGAAAAACCTAAAAAGGGAAGCAGCAAAATAATTATATTAATTCTAGTAATGTATTGAACAGTGCTCAGAGAAATCATTCTCCCAACTCAGATTGATTTCATAAGAATAAAAACTCCATATAAAAGCAGATATTTGCACCCCGTTGTTCATGTCAGTATTATTCACAATTGCCAAAAGATGGAAGCAACCCAAGTGTCAGTCGACTGGTGAATGGATAAACAAAATGTGGAATATACATACAATGGAATATTATTCAGTCATAAAAAGGAATGAACTTCTGATACATGCAACAACATGGATGAACCTTGGGGACATAATGGTGAGTAAAATAAATCAGACACAAAAGGACAAATATTGTATGACCTCACTGATAAGAACTAGTTAGAATAAGCAAAATTACAGAGTTAGAATCTAGAATACAGTTTACCTGATGATAGGTGGGGATAGGGAATAGAGAGCCTTAAAATGTACAGTTTCCATTTGGGACAATGGAAAAGTTTTGATAATGGATGGTAGTGATGGTAGCACACATTGTAAACATAATTAAAGAGCAATGAAATATGTAATTGAATGTGATTAAAAGGGGAAATGTCAGGATATATATATGTTACTAGAATAAAAAATTTAAAAAAATAACCAAGAACTGCACAAAACACTAAACCCTAAGTTAAATCAAAGACTGTAGTTAATAGTACAATTATAAAAATGTGCTTCCATCAGTTTTCACAGTGAAAGGTGTTAATAATAGTGTGGTATATGGGAACCCTGTATTTTATGCATGATTTTTCTGTAAACCCACAACTTCTTTTTAAAAAAAAAAAGTCCATCTCCTGCCGCCCAAGCAGTCACCCAGGGCCTCCGCATGCACAGAGCTCGGGAGAAAGGGTGGGGGGTCTGCTGGAAGTTCATAGGAATTTTGCCTGAGAAAAGCCTGTGGGATCAGCCCCAGAGGTACCGATGTAATTGGCCACACACACAAATGTTGCCGCATCCGAACATTTTTGGCAACTCATGAAAGCCTCATTCCTAGAGGCCACTTGAGTGTCCAAATAAAAGGGGATTTTTGTTAGTGAAAACTGGAAAGAATAACCCATCCTAGGATCAGGCTAATAGGGCCTGGCCCGCTAAAATGTAACACTGGGCTGGCCAGAGTTTGAAGTGTTGCTGGCAAGGCTTAGAGCAGCCGTGAGGAGAGCCAAACATTGCTCACAAGGAAAATTCTCCTGCCGGTTCAGGAGAGCTTCCCATGGCCCAAAGAGCCTGTCTGGCCCACCAGCAGCAAGAGCTTCGGCTGCAGCAGGAATCTTCTGTGTGGGGCAGAGTTGTTCCTGCCGTGCCTCGCCCTCCAAACTCCCCTCCCCAGACAGCCCCCCTCCTCTCCCTGGCTCTGTGATTCTACGCTAGCGAACCTCTGTGGCTGACCTTGAGGTCCCGTTTCTGCACACAGCTTGGGAACAGCAATTGTTCTCCCTTAGTTTGCGGGTGTTGACAGGCTTGGGCTGAGGGAATCGGGGAGGGAGGCAGAGAAAGCGATGCTGCAGAAAAAAAGCCACAGAGGCCTTCTCTTATCTCCAAAGGGCCCCCAGCTGAAGAAACTGCTGCTTGCTCTACAAAGGAAGTGCCTTTTTTAAAAAAATTTATTTCTCTCCCCTTCCCCGCCCTCCCCCCTCTCCCCCCAGTTGTCTGCTCTCTGTGTCCTTTTGCTGTGTGTTCTTCTGTGTCCGCTTGTATTCTTGTCAGCGGCACCCGGAATCTGTGTCTCTTTTTGTTGCATCATCTTGCTGCATCAGCGTTCCGTGTGTGTGGCGCCACCCTGGGCAGGCTGCACTTTCTCCATGCTGGTCGGCTTTCCTTAAGGGGCACACTCCTTGAGCATGGGGCTCCCCTACACAGGGGACACCCCTGTGTGTCATGGCACTCCTTGAGTGCATCAGCACTGTGCATGGGCCAGCTCATCACACAGGTCAGGAGGCCCTGGGTTTGAACCCTGGGCCTCCCATGTGGTAGGCGGGTGCTCTATCCATTGAGCCAAACCCACTTCCCAGGAAGTGCCTTCTTACACTGTGGGCCAGGCTGAGCCCTTATGTGGAGGAGAGGCCCTCAAGCTCTGTATCTAGAGTTGCCAGATAAAATACAGGACACCCATTTATATTTAATTTCAGATAAAGAACAAATAATTTTTAGTATAAGTATGTTCCAAATATTGCATGGGACATAATTATACAAAAAAGTTATCCACTATTTATCTGAAATTTAAGTAACTGGCCATCTGTATTTTTATTTCCTAAATTAGGCAGAATTCTAAGATGCCTCCCAATGGCCCTTGCCTTTCCTGAAGTGTGGGCAAATCTTGCAAATATGATGGATTCTCATACCAGTGAGTTTGTTACATTGCATGGAAAAGGGAAGTTTGCAAATGTAACTAAGTTTACTAGTAAGTTGCTTCTGAGTTAACCAAAAGGGACATTATGTGGGTAGGCTTGACCTAATTATATGAGCCTTTTAAATCTGGTTGTGGAGGTCATAAACAGAGAAAGCAAGAGATTTGAAGCAGCAAATCTTCTGCTGCCCTTGAAGGAGCAAACTGCCATGTTGTGGGGAGGACCACATGGCAAGAACAGTGGGCAGCTTCTGGGATAGGAGAATAGCTCCTTGTCACCTGCAAGCAAGGAAACAGGGACCTGATGCCTACAAGCACAGGGAAGTGAATCCTGCCCACCACCTGAAGGAGCTGGGACCCGGAGCTGCAGATGAGAACGTAGCCCTGGCCGGCATTTTTACTTTGGCTTTGTGAGGCCCTGAGCAGAGGACCCTCCACACTGTGCTAGATTCTCGACCCATGGGAACTGTAAATTAAAAAAAAAATTCATGTTATTTGAAGCTGTCAGATTAGTGATGACTTGTTACAAATGAACTATACATTTGCTAATACATTTCTACCAGCAAGGACAGATGAAGGGAGAGCAAGGGAGGCTAGCATCCACTCGACAGACTCTTATTAAGCAATCTCAACAACCAAAGAGCAAGGGCAGGAAGGCAGACCTAGAGATTAGCAGCACTGGTGCCCATTCTTCTGGCAGGCAAGGATGACCTGGCTTCCTGGGCTGTGATGCCCCCATATGGTTTAGACCTACAGACAGAGGCACGTGCACGTAGGGGCTCTCCTACACGCCTTCCTTTCCAGGGAGGAGGGTGGAGGATAAGCTTGTCTTGGAGACAGATGTAGTTGCTGGTTCAGCAAGTAAGCACATGGTATCAGCCAGAGCCCATTACTCATCTGAAGCTGTAGAAGTGTATGCGTACCATGTAAGGAGAAATGTGTGTGTGTGTGTGTATGCGTGTGTGTTGGGGTAGGGGGTGGGGGTGAATATAAACAGAAAAGGCAAGGCTTTGCCAGTCTAGAACTTCTCTGGGCATGGATTCAGATTTTGTTCAGATCATGTAAACAAGTCCTTATAGTCTAAAAGAAACTTGGATATCTTTTTTTCAAAAGGGTCAGAAGACCTAGTTTTGTTTTTCCATTCTCCAAATGTTCTTTTGTTTATGGATTCCCCTAAATTCTCTTTCCAGCAGCTACTTCTGTCCCTCTGGCCTTACTCTGCCCTTGAAAGTGGCCGGAGGAAACTCTTAGGTGTCAGCTAGTCAGCATGGAGAGATTCTCTTTCATCCCCTGAGTGTCTGGAGATGTGAGTTTAATGAGAGGCATCGACCTTTGAATTATACAAATGGACCTCTTTAGCAATCACTTCCCTCCCCAGTCCATACTCACCCTCAGCTTTTAATCTTCTCAATTATATTTCCTTTTCATTGATTACTACTTTGCTAACTTTCAGATTGAGCAGGCAGTAAAACCTCAGCCACACAGGTAATGCAATTGCTTTTCAAGCCCCCGACGCCAGCATTTCACCTCCTGAGGCGTTGGGCCCCCCTCCCACCCTTTTGGGTCTTGGCAAGTCCACTGGCCTTCAATTGATTTTGCAAAATGGCCCCTTCCATCCAAAGATCTGTGCAATCCTGGTTAGGAAGATGGGATTTCAGTTCTGAGCTTTATGTAGTGAAGATTGGGTGGGGGTAGGGAGATTTGAATGCTGCGGGGTTGTGGGAAGGGGACTCCCAAACACTGGCTGTTTACAGCTAGGCCTGGGAGTGGGCAGGTGATAGGCCTGGGAGCAGGGAACTTGGGGTTCTGTTCCCACCTCTTCTCTGACTTTTTGAGCGACCTTCGTTGAACCACTTAACTTTCTGTGGGTGCCATCTGTAAGGGGGAAGACAATGACACTTGTCTGTGAAAATGCTTTGAGGGATACTGGCATAAAAGATGCAATGTAAAAGCAGATGATGGGCAGTGTTTCCCATAAAGAGGCCCTTGTTTTCATCGGCAAGAGGCCTCATTTCAAGGCTAAGAAGAAACATTGAGAGATTTCCTTGATATCTGTCTTGGGACCAGTTAGAAATCCCTCCTGCAGCTGGGGGCTCTTGAGCGGCTGCTGGGTTGTGAGCGCGGAGGTGCATGCTGGGAATTGGCCGACAGAACAAACAGCAGGACCCCGTGCCATATCAGGATGAGCCAAGGGACCTGGTAGCGGCAAGGGGGAGCCTGCCTGCCCGTGATTTACGGGCATAGATGCAGAGACCCGGGAGGGGAGCAGTCAGAGAAGTTTGGGGACATTTTCAAAACTGGAGGTCGTTCAGAGGAAATTACTCAATAAGAACCAGGTTTTGCTAACTGAATAGATCAATTTACAGCTCATAAGGTGGAAAAAGTCTGAGACTTCAGGATTCTGGCTGGGTTGGTCTCCGAAGGTTTCCTCCCTTGGCAGAACGGCTGTGGCTTTGGCGTTCTTACACCGGGTACCCCTTCCGCAGCTTTCCGTGGCCAGCGTTTTTCTCTCTTCTTGTTTTCCTCTCTCTCTGTTACTTAAACTTTTCTGGCTAAGGTTTTCCTCCCTCCTCTCTTTCCTCTCACAAGCCTCCCTTGAACTTTCACCTCCTTAAAACCCTATCATGTTTGTTTTCTGGTCGCCCAAACTCTTTTCCCATGATTCGCTCTCTGACCTGGGCCCCCTCCCCACTGCTAGGCTCAACTCCGTTTTTCCTTCAGGCCCCCAAACTTTCTGTCTCTCTCTTCCAGTTGTCCATAGTCTGTTTCTCTGCACGTCTCTCAACCTCTCTATCCTCCCTCCCCTTTTATTTTCCAAGGCTTCTCTTGGGTTGCCCTCTTGGCTTTTCTCAGGTGCAGTTCATCATGAGCACCCAGGAGCACCATCCCCTATTGGTGGGGCTTCTCTAAGCTGTACTGCAGCATCAGAGCTCTTGGGGAGGCAGGCTCCCAGGAAGGAAGGAGGGCACACAGGGAGCAGACTGTTCTCTGGGCCACCTCTGGGGCCTCAGGGCTTCACAAGCTTTGGAGAGGAGGCAGTTCTAAAAGCCCAGAGCCTGCCTCCTCCCTCTCACCCTCCACAAATTCAAAGTGGCCATTGGGTTTCATGGCTAGATGCCCTCATAATTGTTGTTGGAACTCGTCTTGGATGGATTTATGGTAATGAACTCACTAACTGCAAACCTGTCACAGGCCTCTTTGCTGACAGGATCTTTCCTGAGTGAAGAGAGAAAACCATTCTGCAAAGGAAAAGCAGTACTGACTGGTGACTTCAAGTTTAGGAAAAACACCACTGTTTGGGTTTTTCTGCCGGCCTCTGACTTTAAACGCTTCATTGGCCAGTTGCTAACCAACACAGATTTTGGCCAGGGCTCTATTTATGTTGGCACCAAATGTATGTATCACAAGCAGTTTGTGTGTTTTAGGGCATGTGCGTATGTGCGTATGAGTCTGTATATGTTACAAACTCCAAAACTTTTGAACACAAGGTTTTGTGGTCTTTTTGCAGATTCTCCTGGCCAAGAAAACAGGCAACTGGCAGGCAGGGCGTCCGTGTGCATTGATGACAGGCTTGCAGGGCACCCGCTCCTCCCCCCATCATAGCCACCCTTTGGCTCACCCCAGCCTGGCAGGGAGCTCACTGGCCGTCCAGACTCCGGTCCTACTAAGCTGTGAATGGGTGAGGTGGCCCCTGCCTAATGAAAGGGGCCCTGGGGACAGTGGGTGCTTTCTGGGTCTCTGGGTTTGCAGGACCAGTGGGTTAATCATCAGAAATGTTTGGGGCAAGAGTTTTTCTCCCAGCTGGGGCCAGAAAAGCCCCAGGTTTTTGTGGCTTGGCATTAAGCAAACAACTGCTTTTTTGTTCTCTCCTCGAATTATTTGCCCAAACAAAAGGCAGCTGTCGTGGGGAGAAAAGTACAATTTTTCCAGCATTTGCCCCTTTCTGCACCCCTCTCACAGCATGCTTTCTGACTCCGTGCATTTCATAGTTCAGTGTCAGATTTCCTGCCTACAGAAAGGCAGGGTTTGCAGTTCCAGAATGTGAAAGCCACCTTTTGCCTCTCTCAAGCCTCCTGACCTGATGAAACATCAGGGCTAAAGGCAATTTTGACAGGATGGCACCTTACCACTCCAAAATCCCCAAGGGTTTCCCAAGCCTGTAAACCACGAGTTGAGAAACATTTCCTTCAGGACTAAAAGTTTGGAAAAACAGTGACTCCTCAAGGAAAGAGGTAGTTTTCCTTTAAACTCCCAAAGGATTTCTATTTAATTGAGAGTATTCCTTTAGACAAGACATGGCTTATCAATTTGTATCTCATTAGAATATGGTAAAATATGCTCAACAATAAAATTAAATGATATAAAATTTAATTTTCCTCTGAGGCTTGTTGGGATTAGGCCCTGTCCTTATCTGCCCAACACACTCATGATTCTCCTTCAAGGCTTGGGGCAAGTGTCACCTTCCCGGTGAGGACTTCCCATGCACCCCGGCTGGGAGCCACCCTCCCCCCGCGCCTGCAGAATTAGTGGAAGGCCTCTGGTTTGCCCCGTAATTCTTCTAGCACTGTCACGTCACAGCTTTTAAACTTTTTATTCAGAAATAATTTCAAGGTCATAGAAAAGTTGCAGGAAGAGTATAAAGAATTTCTATATACCAGTGTTTCTCACCCTTTTTTGCCATTATCAGCAACCCAAGGGGGCCTTTTAGACATTTTTCTCCTATTTGCTCCCCTGCCATGAAATTTTAATATCACAGATACACTGTGTGTCAGTTGATATATTCTATGTATATTTGTTTCATACATAGAGTCAGAATTTTTTGCCCCCAAGAACCAATTTTTATCCCCTTGAGTGTGATCTTGACCCCATGGAGAATGCATACTACATACCCTTTACCCAAACTCGCCAAATGTTAATACTTTATTATATTTGCTTTATTCTTTCCTCTCTCTAAATGTGTGTGTACGGGTGTGTTTATGTACATATATGTGTATATATGTACATATAAATGCATATACATATATGTTCTAGATACATATACAGATATTTATGTACATATATTTTTTGGAATTGTCTGAAAGTTGCCGATATGATGCCTCTCTCTCCCTTAATATTTTAGAATACAATTGTTATAAACAAGGAATTTCTTTTTTCATTTTAAGATTTTTTTTTTTTTTTTTACATTTCCATCTCTCCCACGTAATTGTAAGTTTCTCAAGGTGAGGAATCTGTCTTACACATCTTTAAAGATTGAGTACCATAACAGGGTAATAACATGTAGTAAGGGCTATTATAAAATAATACATTTCATTAAAATATAGCATATGCCATCTTTTATATCTAATGCATATATAATATCATAAAAATTATGATGACATAAAATAGTATGTTTTACTTTCATATAAAATATGTAAAGTAAAATGTAAATGCAGTATACCATATAAAAAAATACAAAAATACATTGTTATTGACGAATGAGAGTTGAGGTCAATCACACAAAGCATCCCATAGATTCAAGAGCTGGAAGAAATTGGTCTGAAAACTTCCAGACTGTGGAAACTTTTGGAATGTGCTTCAATGAAGTAAATAACAAAATAAGAACCTATTCACCTTATGTCAATTTCATAAAAATAGATCAAGAATGATACTCTAAGTTATTGAGCTTTCTAGTCATTTATAAGAGTTGGCTGTCCCAGTCTCAACATTTATGCTGCTTGTTGGGAAGCAGTATAATCCAGAAACTCAAATACATCCTTGTGTTCTTGCATTTATCCACAAATATCTATTAACAGCCCTCCATTTGGCAAGAAAATATTGAAGCGTCCGGAATTTTATTAATTTATTTTCTACATGTTAAAAAAAATTACTTAACCCATATTTGCCTGATCTTAATTGCAAATAAGGGGCTCAGTATATTGCATCCTGTCCTGCATCATGAGCCACTAATTGATGTAGTCCTCAGTATGTTGGGACAGATTGTTCAAGGATTCTAGAGTGATCAGATATAGAACAGGATTCCACGTACTAGGAGGACCCAATAGGACTTCTAGGAATCTGTCATCAGGAGTATGAATATACTTAATATAAACTGTTGAAAGAAAAACTTTTCATGAAATTTAGGATCTCAGAGCTTTCTTGAGTGATTCATGAATTGGGCAGCATGCCAGTCCAAAAGTAGAAGGAAACTCTACCAAGGGGATGGAAAGAAGCAGCTCATATAGGGTGAATGCAGAAGCAATTGAGAAATGTTCTGATTGGTTGACATTAAGTTTCCATTTGACTTAGGGGGAACTTAAAAAGTAGGGAGCAGGTGGTTGCTTATGACTGAGGAAGTCAGCTGGTGATTAGCTGGAAGTTCTGATGGTATTTAAATTTGATCTTCTGGGCAAGTCAGGCATTTACAGGAAATAGAATCTTGCCTTAGGGCTTAGCACAGACACCTCCATATTGGGCCTACTGGCTTTTATTTATCAGAATAAATACCTACTCTGCCTAAACATGTGAAGGATGCATATGTGTATTGTCTAGGTTAATTTTGCTGAAGTAAGATTCACCAATAATGATATAATGCTATTTAACAGCTCTGAGCATAAATGAAAAAAAAAGTGATACTTTTTTATTCTGATCATGACTTAAACATTTTTTTTACCTTCTTTGTGTCCATAAGATCCTTCATCTTCATGCATATTTTGATGCAGCCCCTTCACCAGGTTATCCCAAATCCCATGTGAGAGTCCCAGAACTTGGGAAAAAATTGGGGGAGGGGCTCTGAGAAGAGTAATGTGAAGTTTAATGAATATAGAGTGAGGGAATATTGAAGACTAATTTTGTGTAGACCGTAGAGTTTACAATTTATGTTTCTCTTTGTTGGGGCTTACCTTTTCTCTACAACAAATGGCCAGAAGAAAGCTATTCACATCTTCCAAATTCTGGGTGAGAATCCAGGGACAAATCAGGATGAAGGCTGAAATGAGTGATGACAAAAATAACATAAAGAACAGCATCACTGAATCCTGAGCTGGGAGGGGCCTCAGGAGTTATAATATCTCATCCTGTAAGCTTGACAGGCAAATAAAGTCCTTGGGAATGGAAGCGACTTGGTAAAGGTCGCTGAGTAAGTTACAGGCAGAGCTGAGACTGAAATCTAGGTTTGGCTCCAAGACTGTGAGTAACATTTTTTAAAATGCCCTTATTAGAAAATTTGAAAATAGCCAGATGGGAATGTGTTTTGTTTCTGCTTCTTCAAAAGAAATAGTCTGCATAAATGTAAATACGCTGTGCACCATTATTTTATTTTATTTTTTTAAATTACTTAATTGAAATATATCACCCACACATAAACATACATAAACAATAAGTGTATAGTAATAGTTGTGAACATAAAAAACAAACATATATAACATCATACAGGACTCTCATAACTCACCCTACCACCAACACCTTACATTGTTGTTAAACTTCTTAACTAATGATTAAAGAGCATTATCAAAATATTACTACTAACCAAAGTATTTTCCCCCAACCCTCCCTCTTATTATTATCTTTATATCATTTATATATGAACAAACATAAACAAGTATATAGTAAAGTTGTGAACTTAACAAAGCAAACATGCATAACATCATACAGGGGTCCCATACATCAACCCTCCACTAACATCTTGCATTGTTGTTAGATGTTTGTTACAAACTATGAAAGAACACTGTCAAAATCTTACTACTAATTATAGTCCTTAACTTACATTTGGTGTGTTTTTCCCCCAACCCACCCTATTATTATTTTTTAAATATATTTTGTATGACAGAAGTTGTAAACTTAAAAAACACTTATGCACATGTGCAGAATTCCCAAGCAACGCCCTCTATCAACACCACACTGTGGTGGAACATTTGTCACAGATAAGATAATATCATCTGATTGTTACCACGTCCACAGTATACATTTGGCTCACATTTTCCATTCTGCCCCATTGTCAAAACAGTACATTTTTGGCATAGATGCAAGAATATTATATTATTACTGCTAACCACATTCCATAGGTCATTCCAGCTGTATTTTTCCCACACGTCCCAACACCCTGCAGTAGTGATGTACATTTGCTCTAGTTCACAAAGGACACTCTTGCATCTGTACCATCAATCACAGTTCTCATCCACCTCTTGGTTTACTGTGCTATTCAGTTCCTAGATTATTCTCTGGCGTTTTGTCAATTGCCATTTATGTCCCTAGACTACCATTTTCAGCCACATCCCCATTTATAAACTAGCTATTACTCACTATTTGTTACCATCCATTCTATGCATTTCCACATTTTTACAGTAAAGCTAATTAAAACTTCTACGTATATTAAACATCAGTAGTCCATCTCAGTCCTTCTCTTATCTCCTTTAAGAATCCACCACCATGTGGACCACTGACCATGAGGTGCAGCGGTGCTCAGAGATGTATTCACCAAATGCAATGAATGTCTCATGATGATGGAGGAGATTGTTGCTGTGGGGGGAGGAGTGGGGTAAGGGGCATGAGGGGTATATGGGGACCTCATATTTTTTTAATGTAATATTAAAAAAAATAAAGACAAAAAAAAAAAAAAAGAATCCACCACCTACCACCAGGTCTTAAAGATATTTTCTTATAATTTCTTCTAGAAGTTTTATGGTTTTTGTTTTTATTTTTAGGTTTTTGATGCATTTTGAGTTATTTTTTTGGATAAGGTGTGAGATAGAGATCCTCCTTCCTTCTTTTGGCTATAGATACCCAGTTCTTTCAGACCATTTTGCTGAAGGGACTGTTCTGCCCGAGCTGTGTAGGTTTGACAGGCTAGTCAAAAATCACTTGACCGTACATGTGAGGGTCTGTTTCTGAATCATCAGTTTGGTTCCATTGGTTTGTGTGTCTGTCTTTATGCCAGTACCATGCTGTTTTTACCATATAGCTTGGTAGTATGATATAAAGTCTGGAGATGAGGGTTTGCTTTTCCTTTTATGATGTTTCTGGCTATTCAGCACCCCTTATCCTTCCAAATAAATTTGATAATTATGTTTCCTTTTTTTTTTTTTTAATGCTGGTGGAATTTTTTATCAGGGTTGCATTGAATCTGTATATCAATTTGAGTAGAACTGACATCTTAATGATATTTAGTCTTCCAAACCATGAGCATGGAATGTTCTTCCAGTTATTTAGGACTTTTTTGATTTCTTTTAACATTGGGTTGCAGTTTTCTGAATACAAGTGCTTTACATCATTGGTTAAGTTTATTCCTATTTGATTTTCATCTGTCATTTTATTTTCATCACTCTTTTGATAATTTTAGTTACTTTTATTGATATAATCTTCATTTCTAGACTCTCTTTTAGGTCTCTCTCTCCTGACTTCATTTCAGGTTGTAGCTCGTCCTTTAGTATTTCCTGAAAATCTGGGCTCTTGCTTAGAAATTCTCTCAGTTTCTGTTTATCTGTGAATATTCTAATCTTGCTCTCATTTTTGAAAGACAGTCTTGCTGGATATCAATTTCTTGGCTGGACGTTTTTCTCTCATAGTATCTTAAATATATCAGACCACTGTCTTCCTGCCTCCATGGTTTCTGGTGAGAAACCAGCACTTAATCTAATTGGGTATCCCTTATATGTTATGCATTCCTTTTCTCTTGCTGTTCTCAGAATTCTCTCTTTGTCTTTGACATTCGACATTCTGATTAATATGTGTCTCAGAGTTGGTCTATTCAGATTTTTTTGGATGAGAGTATGTTGTGCTTCTTGGACATGGATATCTATGTCCTTCAATAGGGTTGGGAAATTTTCTAACATTATTTCTTTAAATATTCCTTCTGCCCATTTTCCATTCTCTTCTCCTTCAGGAACACCTATGACATGTATGTTTGCACATCTCTGGCTGTCGTTCATTTCCCTGAGACTTCGTTCAACTTTTTCCATTCTTTTCTTCATCTGTTCTTTTGTATGTTCACTTTCAGAGGCCATTTTTACAAGCTCACCAATCCTTTCTTATGCCTCCTCAAATCTGCTATTTATGATTCCGGTGTATTTTTAATTTCACTTATTGTGCCTTTCATTCCCATAATATCTGCCATTTTTGCATGCATGCTTTCTAATTCTTCTTTTTGCTCATCCAGTGTCTTTTTTTTTTTTTAAGATTTATTTATTTATTTATTTCTCTCTCCCTCACCCCGGTTTTCTATTCTCTATGTCTATTTGCTGTGTCTTCTTTGTCCGCTTCTGTTGTTGTCAGCGGCACAGGAATCTGTGTTTCTTTTGTTGCGTCATCTTGTTGTGTCAGCTGTCCATGTGGGCGGCGCCATTCCTGGGCAGGTTGCACTTTCTTTTGCGCTGGGTGGGTCTCCTTACGGGGCACACTCCTTGCGTGTGGGGCACCCGTACGTGGGGGACACCCCTGAATGGCATGGCACTCCTTGTGCACATCAGCACTGCGCATGGGCCAGCTCCACACAGGTCAAGGAGGACTGGGGTTTGAACCGCGGACCTCCCATGTGGTAGACGTACGCCCTACCCACTGGGCCAAGTCTGCTGCCTCCAGTGTCTTAATATTCTTTATCTCTTTAGCTATCTCATTGAATTTATTAAGGAGATTTGTTTGAACATCTATGATTAGTTGTTTAGACTCTTTTATGTCATCTGGAGGCTTATCTTGTTCCTTTAACTGGGCCATATCTTCCTCTTTCTTGGTGTGGATTGTAATTTTTAGTTGGTGTCTTGGCATCTGGGTTACTAGAGTATTTATTCTGGGTGCAGTTTTTCTCTTTAGCTTAGGGCTTCCTGCCCTTTCTCCCTTCCTCTTTGTGTGGTAGGAGCCAAGGATGTAATTGGTGCTATAAACTGTGTAGGCTCAAGCTGTCCTCATTGCCCCAGGACAGATGAAGCTTCTCCCAACTTTCTCCTTTCCCAAAGGTAGGGACAGAGTCACAGTTGTGTGGAATAATCCAAGTCATGCAGGCCTAGACTGTAGTTGCCCAGAGAAACTGGTGAAGCGCCATGACCCTTTCTCCCCTGCCTGGTGCGTGGATGGAGCTGCTGGTGTGGGCAGCAATCTATTCAGTGCAGGTCCAAGATGACCGCATTAGCCCTAGTAGACTTTTAATTATTCAGTTTGTGCCAGCCACAGGTACCCTCAGTTACCTGGATAGACTGGTGCTGAGCTACCCAGCCTCCTCCCTGCCAGAGGTGGGACTGAAGCCTAGGCTAGGGCTGCATACTGATGCAGGTGAAAGAAACTGGTTCCTACCATCACTGTGATATTTGGTCAGTCCGGCTTCCCCTCAGGCTGGGGCAGAGTCAAAATGGTGGCCACTGGCCTTTTTCTGACTTGGACAAATTCACACCCCAGCTGTTCCCAGGGTTATTTCCTAGCCATCCAAGTCTACCAATCAGTAGCTGAAATCGGCAGCCAACCATCTCCTCCTCCCCTGTTTTTGGGAAATGGAGCTTCCAATTCCAGTCACAGAACAGCTCCTGCAGTGGCTGTGCCTCCAGAGTAGGACAATTCACTGGCCTCCACAGCTTGGCCAACAATTTCCTGGAGAGGCTGGCGCAGGTCCCTGCAGCTTCCTCCCTGTCAGAGGTGGCAATGGGGCATCTGCAGACCTGCAATTTGACTGATGGGAAGAAGCCAGTCCCCACCAGCACTGGGATTTTCAGTCCGTCCCGCTTCCTCTCATGCCAGGTGCGGAGTTAAGATGGCGACTTCTGGCCTCTTTCTGACTTGGATACGCTCAAAGTTTAGCTGTTCTCAGGATTATACTTTAGCCCGCAGAATTTTACTCATCAGTAGCTGAAGTTGGTGCCCAACTCTCTCTTCCTCCCCCATTTTTGGAAATGGAGTTTTCAATTCCAGCCACAGAGCAGCTCCCAAGGCAGCTTGTGCCTCCAGTGGAGGATGGTCACTGGCCTCTAGGGCATGGAGCATTCTACTTAAGAGTCTTCTCTGCAGATGGGCATCTCCTTCCACTCCTTCAAGGATGTTGCAGGATGCCCTTCTGGCCTCCTGAAGCCCCCAAACAGGTACTTCAGCTAGCTCCAGAGAGCTCTGGGTGTTTGCTAACTGCCCTGTGGCAGGAGCTGATTCTAGGAGCTGCTTACTCCACCGCCATCTTGCTGTAAGCCATCTGCGTACCATTACTTAAGATAATCAAAGGGCTCAATTAAGTATCATCAGACTTAGGATACAGAATGGGTGGCCTCATCCGTTTTCCATTTTCCTATTTTGCAGATGAGAAAAATAGGGTCTAGCTGAAGGCAGTGCTGGCAATGTGGGCTCTCCTCAAAGCTCTGGCAGAGTTGGGAGAAGACATTCTTTGCTAACTCAGATATATGTGGAATTTCTATTAAATTACACTATTCCTTAATAGTGAGGTCAGGTATAGTGGGGCTGGTAAAGTTTGCTTTTACCTCCCTTTATACCTCCTTTTGGTAGCCAAGACCCCATGTGCCTACTACCATTATGCCATGCCATGGCTATTTTCCTCCACAACTAACCTTTTCATCCTCCTTGTAACAGTGGAGCCCCATACCTTTGACTTTTTCCAAACCCTTCTCTCCACTGAAACATCCATCCTGTGTCCAATGGTCTTATACCCTCAGTCACCTACTAGGGTCAAAATGGATCCTAATAGGTTCATCTAAAAAGTAATTTATATCAATGAGTAAGATAGGCGAAGTGTTAGTCTACTCCTATAATGCCATAATTAACTTAATATATACATGACTCTAAAAAGTCTCTTCTGTGGTAAATTCCAATTTCTTTGAAATTGTAAATGCTTTATTGATTCGGAGTTAAAGGAAACAGCAAAAAGAAGAAGATACCAAGACCTGGCTGCTTAAAACCACTTAAAATATTCTTCTATTTTGAGAGTGACCCAGGCAATGATTTTGGGAGAAATAGTAATCACTTTGGGCATGAACATCTCTGAATAGTGTAGGTCCAGGGGCAGGGGTGATGGTGAATTTGTCCAAATTAGGTGACAATATCTATATCCAATGCACAGGAAATATGGTTGTGTTCCCTGGTAAAAGAGTTTCTTTCTTAGTACTAAAACCTCTAAAGCAACAGATGCCCAGGAATGAGAAATGAACATTTTAAAATAGATCATTGGGTAAAATACTAGAAGTATTTTTCACTTCTTTGCCTTGGTTAGCGGATCCATGTTTTCTGGCTATGAGAGAAAGAGAAATTGCACAAAAATTGATCACAGGTTCATAGCATATGCTGCATCCTGCAGGACTTACTGCAAATTTGCAATATGATATCTCTCAAATGAAGCTGGAACTGTCTCCATATTCTATTTCACCATCCCATCCAACCAGTTGTTTTTGGATGATAGGATACGTAAAAATACCCTGCTTTATGCTCAAAAATTAGTTCCTTTGGCAGTAGCAGTATTGTGTACAATAACATTTGGGTGAATGAGGCATTTAATAAATCTGCTAAGTCCAAACAGGTGTTTGACATCCCTAACTTAAAAGAAAAATACATATCCTGAATGCAACTTTTTTTGTGTGGACAAATCATTGCCTCCTCTGTGATGGAACAAGGCTGATAATTACCTGTCACAGGCTAGTTCTCTCTGTGTATAATTACATACTTGGGATTAGGGTGAGTTGCTGCTATTGGAATGTTATGTGCTTATTGGAAACCACTTCTGAAGTGAGGTTCTTTTAGTGAGCAATTGCTTGAGACAAAAACAGTCTCACGCTGTGAGACCATTCTGATTAAACTATACTCCAGTCTTCATCTCCTGACTTCCTTGTCATGACCAATCTTGCAGCTTTATTCCTTCCAAGTCCTTAATCACATAGCCAAACCCTAAGCCAGTTCTCATGATATAGTGCAGACCTGCATCTAAGGTTGCCAGTATCATTCTAGAACACATGTACTACTCAAGTTCTGTGCACTGGGAAGATTTTTCTTTGCCATCCTTCAGGGTCACTCCTAACAGAAGCTATAACATCGTAGCTACTGATTTCAAGCTCGTGAGAGCATATTGCCCAGAGCCATCTATTAAACAGATATTTTTTTTTCCTTCTTCAATCAGCTCTTAGTCATGGGAAACTCCTAGAGAACATGTGGGTTGAGGAAGGAACAGTGATGTGTGCAGAGTGGACACACTAGGAGTTTGAGCCACTAGATCAGTTACCAGGGCCAGCTTGATTTTACCCTCATATATACACCTTCCTTTGAGGCATGTGGTTTGGTAGATCAGATACTATCCAGTTCGTTGATGGGTAGCACAGTACAACTCAGGTAGCAGAGTCAGCCAATGTCTCATTGCTGGTGTTCTGAATATACTATTGATCAACAGCTAGTACAGAGTAGTTTTTAGTAATAATATAATGGTTCTAGACTTACCATCCCACTGTAAACTAGAAAACTGGACAAAATATATCAATATATGAATATATGTCAAAACAATTGGAAAATTCAGTGCCAGACTAAGCATAGAAGGAAGGGAAACAAGCAAGGTAACTTCTATAATAACACCAGGTTTTTCCTGGAAGCAATTTCTGTATGGTTATACAGGGACAGGCAACCTAAACAGAGGTAGATTAAGGAGACAAAAATCAGAGATTAGGGAGACCAAAGTGGCAGCAACTTGCAGAGCAGAGTATAGAGAAGAGGGAATTGTGCAGAAAAAGAGATCCAGAAATATGACTACAATTGAATATCATATTTGATCATACCACAAGGTCAAGAAAAAAAATGACAGGGGAGTTATGAGCTGAAAAATTCCCAGAGTCTATACAGGCAAAGAAGACTTTTACGTTTGGACTAGTGAGAGTGGAGAGTCATCAATAATTATCCAGAGGCAGGCAGACCACTCCTTAATTGTAAATCTAGACTATCCCTCAAGTAAAGTCTTTACTGGCCTCCTTAAAAGTTAAAAAACAAGGCTTAAAAGGGTCAAGATTACCACCAGGTAACTTAACTGACTGTCAAAACAAAGTCAAACATTCTTTAAAGGAAGACAACAAAATATAGATGTTCAAGAATGTAACATTTATAATGTGTTGCCTACAATAAAATTCCTAAATATGTGATTCATAACCAGAAAAAAGCCAGTCAAGAAAAATATTTCAGAAATGTCAAAGAAGTTGGAATTAGTAGACAAGGACTTTAAAACAGCAAGTATAAATCTGCTCAACAGGTTACTGATTTGATGTAAAAAATAAACATATTGAGAAGAGAAATGGAGTAAATATCCCAATAAACCAAACACAATATCTGAAAAATTTCTATGTGGGATTGACATCAAAATAGCCACCAAGGAAGAAAAGATCAGTGAATTTGAAAAGATCAAATTGAAGTACAGAGGGCAAAAAAAAACCAAAAAACTAAAAGCAAATGAACGGATTTTCAGTGATCTGTGGAACAATATCTATTTGTCAAATATATGTTTAATTGTAGTCCATGAAGAAGAGAAAAAGGAGAAAACAAGAAAACTTAAGAAATAAGAGAGGAGAAAACAAGAAAGCTTAAGAAATGGTTGAAATTGTTCCAAATTTGATGAAATTTATAAACCAACATATCAAGAAGCTCAACAAATCCCAAATTACATGTAATTTACAAAGGAAATCACACTAAAGCACTTTGCAATCAACCTGAAAAGCTAGTGATTAAGAGAGAATCTTAAATACAACCAGAGAGAATAGGCACAATCCATAAAAAGGAACAAAGACAAGAATAACTGCAAGCTTCTCATCAGAACCAGTACAATCCAGAAGACAATAGAATGATATCTTATAAATGCTGTAATGAAAACAAAAACAAGAGCCTGTCAACATAGAATTCTATAGCTAGTGAAAATATTCCTGAAAATGAAGAATGAAATAATGAGTTTTTCAGATAAACGAAAAGAATCTTCACCCACAGATAATCACTTAGGGGCATGATGTAAGAGAGGGGATCTCAGATTCTGATCGGATGGACCTCATGAATGTTGTGTTGGGGTAATAATGACATAGTAAGTAGAAGTGCACCAGGAATCATGGGGGATTTCCTAGCACTAGGTGCGCTTCTAGTTTTAGATAAATCTGTCCCTGGCACCTAATGTTTTCCTCATCTTCCTCTCTCAAGGCCTCTCTCCTCCTCCCCATTTTGCCTGCCCATGGAACAGGGCTTATATCTTTCCCACTGTCTGGTTCTTAGGGGCCCAGACTTTGGGAGACCAGCTCCAGGTGGTGGCCTCCATGCTGCTCCTTCTTGAATGAGATGCAGTATTTACTCTTTTTTTTTTTAATTAAGGTTTCAGAATTTTATTTTTTTATTTGTTATTTTTAAAGATTTATTTTTTTAAATTTCTCTCCCCTTCCTCCACCCCCATTGTCTGCTTTCTGTGTCCGTTCTATGTGTGTTCTCCTGTGTCCACTTGCATTCTTGTCAGGCGGCACCAGGAATCTGTGTCTCTCTCTGTTGTGTCATCCTGTTGCGTCAGCTCTCTGTGTCTGTGGTGTCACTCCTGGGCAGGCTGCGCTTTTTTGCATGGGGCGGCTTTCCTTGCAGGGCACACTCCTTGTGCATGGGGCACCCTTATGTGGGGGAATCACCTGCATGGCACAGCACTCCTTGCGCAAGGCAGCACTGTGCGTGGGCCAGCTCACCACATGGGCCAGGAGGCCCTGAGTACCAAACTCTGGTCCTCCTATATGGTAGGCAGACACTCATTCAGTTGAGCCACATCTACTTCCCAATATTTATTCCTAACATAGGATCATTTGGAACAGGAGTTCTGAGGAGGAGAGTGAGGGTTCTGCTCTTGACTGAATTGAATTATGACTTCTCCTCCAAAGGTATAGGCTCCAGAGCTTCTTAACAGTGAAATATGAAGAGCAGACAATGGAGATATTAGTGTCTTTCCTTACATCATTAGAGGTGTTTTGACCAAGTAAAAGAAAAAAAAAGTTAAACTTCAATGGAAGGAAATCCTCAAGCTGAAGGAAAATGGTTCCAGATAGAAATTGAGATCACATAAAGGAACAGAGTACCAAAAGTGGGGAATTTGTGAGTAAATGTGAAAGATGTTTTCCTTTCATTTAAATTTTTTTTATTTGACTTTTTATTGCAAAAAGAATAACAATGTATAAGGAGGTTTATAATATGCTCAAGTAAAATATATGACCACAATAGTGCAAAGCATGGAAGAACAACAATGGAAGTATAGTTCTATGTTTAAATATAAGTGAAGTGATATAGTATTAACTGAAAGTAGACACTGATAAGCTAAAAATGATATTGTAAGCCTTGAAACAACACAAAGATTTATTCCTGATATGTCAACAGTGGAGATAAAATTCAGTGTCATTTTTAAAAAAATCAGAAATAGAGGAATAATGAATAAATAATGTATGGGACTTATCTACATTGATAATCACATTAAATGTATATTGTCTAAGCACTCCAATGGTAAAGGCAAAGATTCAAAAGCAAAACCCAACTATATACTATCTTCAAAGAATCCACTTTAAATATACAGATGCAGATAATTTAAAAACAATAGGATGGAATTTGATAGGTCATTTTAACACTAATCAAAAGAAAGCTGGGGCAGATATATTAATAAAGACAAAGTAGAATATATATCCAGGAGTATTGCCAGGAATAAACAGGAATGTTTCATAATAACAAAGTAATCAATTTGTCAAGAAAAGGGTAGAATACGAAATGTGTACAAAGTCAATGAGAAAATACATGATGCAATACTGAAGGAACTAAGAGAGAAATTGATATACCCACAGTCATGGTTGGAGATTTCATGCTTCTCATGAATTGACAGAAAAATCAGTAAGCATGTAGAAGACTTAAAAGACTATCAGCGAGTGGATTTGGCTCAAGCAGTTGAGTGCCTGCCTCCTACATGGGAAGTCCCAGGGTTCGGTTCCTGGCGCCTCCTAAAGGAAAAACAGACAATGAACAAAACAAAAACAAAAATAAAAACTATAAGCAGTCAATGAGCAAAAAAACAATGAGCAGACAACAAACAAAGACAGCAAACAGATGAGGATACCATCTGTGGGGGAGGGAAAAGACAATACTGACCAAGTAACATTTATAGGTATCTCTCTAACAACAGGATTATACACAGTCTTTTCAAGTGCAAATGGTATGCTCAAGATAGGCCATACACCAGGTGTCTAGATAAACTTAAAAGGATTGAAATCATGCAAAGTATGTTCTCTGACCAGGTTCTCTAATCTGTCTATCTGGGTATCGATAGCGAAAACGTATCTGAAAACCCCAAATATTTGGAAACTAAACAACAAACTTTGAAATAACCTATGAGCCAAAGAAGAAATCACAAGGGAAATTAGAAATTATTTGAACTGTATGAAAATATTAAACACAATACATTAAAATTTGTGGAGTACAGTTAAAGCAGTGCTTAAAGTGAAATGAATAGCTTTAAATGGCTTTTTTTAGAAAACAAAAAAGGGTAAAAATCAATGTCCTAAGTTTTCCCCTTAAAAATCTAGAAAAAGATCATATTAAACCAAAAAGTAGTAGAAGGAAGAGAAAGGATAATCCAGATTAGAGCAGACATCAATGAAATGGAAATACACAATAGAGAAAATCAATGGTGACCAAAAGCTGTTTTCTGAAATGATCAATAAAAATTGATAAACTCTAGCTGGATTAATCAAGATAAAAAGAGAGACCACAAATTACCAATATCTGTAATTAATGAGGGGATATCAGTACAGATCCATGGACACAAAAAAGAGTAAGGGTGCCTTATGAACCACTTTATGCCAATATATCTGACAATTAAAAATACTAGTGTAAGAAAAAGAATTAAAAACATGCAAGTTTGAAAGGAAGAAATAAACTTGACTCATTCCAAATGACATCATTGTTTATGGTGAAAATACTAATGTAGCTACAAAATCTACTAAAACTAATATAAAAATTAATCACAGGATTACACAGGATACAAAATCAATATACAAAATCATCTGTTTTTCCATGTGCTAGTAACAAGCAAATAGAAATTTAAATTTAAAAACAACATTATTTACAGTAGTATCAAGAACACAAAATTCTTAGGAATAAATTTAACAAAATACGTACGAGTACTATACTCCAAAAACTACAAATCATTGTTGAGAGAAAATAAAATAAGACCTAAATAAATATAGAGATATAACATATTTATGGATTAAAACACTCAATATTTTAAGATGTAAATTTTCCTCAAATTTTCTATAAATTCATTTCAGTCCCACACAAAACCAAGGTAGTTTTTTGTAGGAATTGACAAACTGAAATGACAGAACAATTTTTTAAAAGAACAAAAAAGAGGACTCACATGCCAGACTTCAATACTTAATATAAAACTAGAGTAGCCAAGACCAAATAGATATAATATATACAGAAGAGACCAGAGAATCCAGAAGTAGTCCCAAACATATATGGCCAATTGATTTTTTTTTTAGGAGGTACTGGGAATGGAACCCAGGGCCTTGTACATGGGAAGTGGGTGCTCAACCACCGAGCGACATCCTCTCCCCTAGCCAACTGATTTTTAATTAAAGTGTTTCAGTGGCGAAAAATAGTCATTTCAACAAGTGGAACAAGGACAACTAGATAGCAATATGCAAAAATTTAACCTCAACTTTTGTAACACAGCATGTGCAAAATTTCCGACTGGATAATACAATTAAAAGCTATAGCTAAAGCTACAGAACTTCTGGTAGAAACATAGCAAGAAGTCTGTGTTGCTTTGGGGTAGCCAAAATGTCTTAGATAGGACACAATAAGAAAACCAGTAAATAAAGTGAATGTCATCAAAATTTAAAATTTCTGTTCTTTGAGAGACTCCATTAAGAAAATGGTAAAGTAAGCCACAGACTAGAAGACAATATTTGCAAAATATTAACATGTCTCTTACAAATGACCTGTGTCCAACATACATAGAAAACTTTTACAACTCAGTGATAAGAAAGAAACCAATGAAAAGGGCAAAAATTTATACAGACACTTCACCAAAGAAGATATACAAATAGCTAATAAATCCATGAAAAGATGTTCAACATCTTTAAAGTACTTAGAGGTATACTTATGATGACATGACCTTTTTTTCACAAATAAGATTTTCTATATGTCACTTTTAAAAGTCTGCATTCTAAACAGATTCTTGGACTGGTGGCTCATATCCATGAGCTCATTTCACTTCCATTCAAGGGACTCGGGTCTAAAAATTGGGTAAGGGGCTATAATTATTATGGTGATTAAGCCAGGCTTTTGCTCACCAAATCTATAGCTCTTTGGGTTATACAAATCGCTTAGGACCTTAGTAGGGGGCCCAAATATTTTGGTTCTAGTATCATCTGCTCAAACAGTTATTGCCAATCCCCAAAGATTCCTATGGTCTTTTACTGAGTTTTAGTCTGGCCTGTTGCCTGTTAGTAACACAGTCACTTTGACTTTGAAATTAAAGTGCTGCTACATGACTCCTGACCTCCTAAGGTCCTTCATTCCCATTGAAAATCAGGAAACCCATTTTAATGGAAGTATATTTAAATTTCCTCAATGGCCAGCAGAAACAGATACTAAAGCACTTTTCAAGGATGCTGCTATTCCCTTTACCAATGCTTTTAAGAAATTTCATGATGAAGCCAATTATATGATAAATCCACTCCAATCCTCCATTTCAACTTCATTAATTTTAAGCTACTGTTGAATCCAATTTTTAATCTAAAAATTTTAACTATTTCCATATACCCGGTCTATCCCATTGAATCCAGAACCCCTATAAGTGCACTCATATTCAGGTCATATTCAGGTCAATCTAGAATAATATTCCTCTCTCCTTGATTGGCACTCTCAGAATTCAATCTTACCCACATTCCCCAGGTTTTTGCTAATACAAGTCAGCAAAATCTTGGTATAATATTTTGGTGTATAAACCTTCTCCTCCTAGATTTTTGTAATTGACCTACCTCCTAGGCCATGCTGAGATCTGACTTTAGTCATGGATTTGGAGGAAATAAGGAGTGGTAGTATGGCCCACTGGGTGGACTGTGGGAGAGTGTGGGCTATGGTGTGGACCATTGACCATGAGTGCAGCGGTGCTCAGAGATGTATTCACCAAGTGCAATGAATGTCTCATGATGATGGAGGAGGTTGTTGTTATAGGGGGAGGAGTGGGGTGAGGGGGGTGGGGAGTATATGGGGACCTCATATTTTTTTAATGTAACATTAAAAAAATAAAGACAAAATAAAGAACATTTTGATGCCAAAAAAAAAAAAAAAAGGAGTGGTAGTCATGGACAATCAAGAGAATTGACTTCCCCTTGGAAGATAATCACCTCAAGATGAAGTCTTCAAGTAAGAAAGGACCAGCCTCATCAGGAGAGGAGAAGGGCTGGCTTCTGCTCGGAAGCGATGCTCATTGGGGTTTGGGGAATGATATGTGCAGAATCTTCCAAATCCTCCCAAACATTGCCACTCAAATTCTGAGGTACAGTGCTTTCCAGATCAATTCTTTAAAGTTTCATGTATGAGCCATGGTGAAATTAAGAATTAAAAGTATTTTGTTATTTAGTGATTTGTAGAATCAGATTCTATTTCTGATTTTCAGCTAACTTAGATGATAAGAGACAAGATTTTCACCAAGAGATAATATATTCTTTTAGGGAAGTTACAGAAACCTTGTCATCTCTGATTACACCTTGAACCAGAATTTAAAATCCTAAGCCCTTTAACCAAGGAGGTAAAGGACTTGTACATTAAAAACTACAAAATACTGCTGAAAGAAATTAAAGACCTAAATAAATGGCAAGGCATCCCATGTTTATGAATAGGAATAGGAAGATTTAATATTACAAAGATGTTAATGCTACCCAAAGCAATTTACAGATTCAACCAATCAAAATCCCATAGCCTTTTTTCAGAAATGGAAAAACTGATCCTCAAATTCATGTGAAATATCAATGATCCCTGAATGGCCAAATCAATATTGCAAAAGAAGAACAAAGTTAGAGGTCTCACACTTTCTGATTTCAATATTGTCTACAAAGCCACAGTAATCAAAATAATGAGGTACTGGCATAAAGACAGAAATATAAACCAGTGAAATAGAATGGAGACTTCAGAAATAAATCCACACGTCTATGGTCAACTGAGTTTTGGCAAGGGTGTCAAGTATATTAATTGGGGAAAACAATGGTCCCTTAAAAAATGGTGATTGGAAAATGGATATCCACTTGAAAAAGAATGATGTTGGACCCTTACCCCATACCAGGTTCAAAACTTAACTCTAAATGGATCAAAGACCTAAACATAAAAACTAAAACCATAAAAAAAAAACACAGAGAGGAGAGGAGCTTTCATAACCTTGAATTTGGTAAAAATAGATACAATTGGGGGGAGCAGATTTGGCTTAAGTGATTGAGCGTCTGCCTCCCACACGGGAGGTCCTGGGTTTGGTTCCTGGTGCCTCCTGGAACAACAAAAACCAAGAACAAGCAAAACGAATGAGAAAAAAAAACCATACCAACAAACTCACAGATGCTGAGGTGGCTCAGTGATTAAGTGCCAGCTGCCCACAAATGAGGTCCCAGGTTCATTCCGTTACCTCAAAAAAAAAAAAAAAAAAAAAGATACAATGGACTTCATCAAAATTTAATACTTGAGGAAAGCTCAATCAGTTGGGCTCCTATCTACCAAACAGGAGGCCCTGGGTTCGCGTCCAGGGGCCTCTTTGTGAAGGCAGGCTCGCTCGCACACTATGGAGAGCTGCTGGCCCAGGTGCTGTGCAGTGCCGCCCAGCCTGCAAGCGCCACGGAGAGCCAACTCAACAAGGTGACCCAAAAGAAGGGAGACAAGCAAAAACGCAGAACAGTGGACAGTGAACGGACACAGAGAGCAGACAGCAAACAAGTCGCAAGGCGGGGAGAATAAATTTAAAAAATAAATACAGACACAGAAGAACTCACAGCAAATGGACACAGAGAGCAGACAGCAGGCAAAAAGCTGCAAGGGGAGGCGCGTTAAAAAATTTAATACTTGATAGGACACTATTAAGAAAGTGAAAAGACAACATACAGAATGGGCGGAAACAATTGCTAACTATAATATATAACTGTGATAAGGGTTTAATATCCAGGGCAAATGACTTGAATAGACATTTCTCCAAAGAAGATATACAAATGTCCAATAAGTACATGATTAGACGCTCAACATCATTGGTCTTCAGGGAAATGCAAGTCAAAACCACAATGAAATACCACTTCACATTCATTGGAATGGCTATTAAAAAAGCAGAACATACTAAGTGTTAGCAAGGATGCAGAGAAATAGGAACCGTTTATATTGCTGGTGGCTTTGTAAAATGGTGCAGCCACTATGGAAATCAGTTTGGAGTTCTTAAGAAAGTTAAAAGTAAGGTTACCATATGACCTAGCAATCCCACTTCTTGGTATATATCCAAAAGAACTGAACACAGGGGCTTGAAAAGGTGTTATATGTGTGTGCCAATGTTTATAGCACCATTATTTGCAATAGCCAAAAGTTAAAAGCAACCCAATTGCCCATCAACAGATGAAAGGATAAATAAAATGTGGTATCGACACACAATGGAATAGTATTCAGCCATAAAAAGGAATAAGTTCTGCCACGTGCTACAATATGGGTGAACCTTGAAGTCATCATATTGAGTGAAATAAGGCAGATACAAAAAGACAAATATTGTATGATCTCACTTATATGAAATACCTAGAAGAAACAAATTTCAGAGAGACTGCTAATAGATTATGGGTTACCAAGGGCCTGTGGGTGGGGTGGGGAAGAGGGAGTTATTGCTGAATGGGTGCATAGTTTCTGTTTGAGGTGATGGAAAAGTTGGGTAATGGATATCTGTAATGGGAGCAAAATACTGTAAATGTAACTAATACTACTGAATTGCACACTTGAAAGTGGCTGAAATGGGAACATTTGAATTGTATATATGTCACTAAAATAAAAAGTTAATAAACAAAACATTAAACCTGTCTTATTTTTTCTTACAGCTCTCTGCAAACCTGAGGTCTCAACATCAGAACCTTAGCAACTTCAAGAGCAGGAAAACCAAATTCTCCATGAACATGCTTACCAGAAGAAACAGCAAAAGTACAGCATTCACATTTCCTATGAGTGCATTTGCTGGAAGAGGGTATGTAATTTTTAAAACAGAGCTATCAGGGATTCTGGTGATGGAGTCTCAACTTTCAAGTGTCCACTGGGCAGAGAGGTCTGCTATGAATGAGTTGGAATTGAGTTGAGTGAGTCAATCTGGAAAATTCATATAAAATTCTGTTTTTTGGAATTATATTGAAAAAATCAGTAGGTCTGAACACACTAGACCATGTGTGTTCCTACATAGTAACAATTGACAAGGGCTGAGTTGCCACCACCCATATTAATGGACATCTGCTTTCTAGTGTGTCACAAAACTCCTAATTGTTTCTTATATCTGCTATTCTCCATTTCACCATCCCCTGCTGATGCCTGAGTTCATGATCCCCTGCTCTGATCCCTCACTAAGCCCTTGTGGGGTCCAGGTTCAAGGGAAAATGGGACAGGCCTATACCAGGAAAGTAAATGTCTTTTGAAGAGAAAGATTTCCATCTGCATATCCCAAACCAGCCACACCCTCCAGGAGTAATTCTACAAGCTCCTGTTTTGGTTTGCTGAAGCTGCCGAGGGCAACATACTGGAAATGGGTTGGCTTTTACAATGGGAATTTATTAGCTTACAAGCGTACAGTTCTGAGTCTGTGAAAATGTCCAAATCAAGGTATCATCAGGCGATATTTTTTCCCTGAAGACTGGCTTCCAGACAATCCTAGACTCCTCTGGCACATGGCAAGGCACATGGCAGCATCTGCTCATCTCTTCCTTGTCTTCTGGGTTTTGAAGTTTGCTGCTTTCAGCTTCTGGCTTCCATTGCTTTCTCTCTCTTTGTCTGAATTTTATTCTCTTAAAAGGACTCCAGTAAGAGGATTAAGACCCACCCTGGGACATGTCTTATCTGAAGTAATCTGGTCAAAAGCCCCTTAACTAAAGTAACCAATCAAAAGGCTTTACTTACAATAGGTTTACCTCCACAGAGATGGACTAGCTTTCAGAACATGATTTTTCTAGGTCCATATAGCTCCAAACCATCACAGCTTCCCAGCCAATAGGGAGAATATTCTGACCCAATAAGGATGAAACAATTCAACAAGGGGCATAAGACTAACTTCTCTGGGGATAAAAACCTTCAGTAAACCTTCAGGCAAGACCTGGGCAACTTCTCTCCCATGTCGTGTCCCACAGTAATGAATGCCTCTTACTGAAACTTTTGAACTGCTAGCCTGGAGTCCTCCATCTATCTTCCTGACTCTTGAGCTCTCCTGGCCTTGAATCTTGTCCCCCACCTCAGCACTCATTCCAGTTTTACCTACCTAAACACTAACAGAAGAGACCTAAAAGGCTTCCTTCAAGATAACAGGTAAATTTTCACCATGACTATGATGGTTTTAAATACATCCACAAATCCTTTGACAATTCTCCATTCACAAGGCAGTGTGTCTTCCCCCACCTTGAGATTTACTGACCACCTTCTGAAAAGTAGACCGTGTTGAAAGTAATGTTATGAGACTTCCAGGTGCAGGTTGTAGAAGGCATGTGGCCGCCTCTGAACTTTCTCTTGCACTGATCACTCAGGGGGAAGGCCACAGGGTCCTGAGGACACTCAGGAGCCCATGGAGAAGCCCATATGCAGAATATCGGAGGCCTCCTGTTGACAACCAGCATCATCATGGAAGTGAGACCTCCAGCTTCTATAAAGCCTTCAGACTGCAGCTCCAGGCAGCATCTTTACTGCAACCACCTAAGAGACTCTGAGTTTAGCCGTTTCCAAATTCCTGACCCAAACAAACTATGTGAGATAATAATATATGTTTATTGTTGTTTTGAGTCACTGAGTTTTGGATTAATTTGCTGCACAGCAAAAGATAACTAACATAATGACTTGGAGAAAACACCACCTCTCTTGCCATCTAAGCTATTTCTCATGCCAATCCTGGGAATCGTGAACCAGATAAGAGGGAGAAAACTATAGCAGATCAATAGGGAAGATATTTTGGGAAAGGTAACCTTTCCTCAAATCATATTTCTTCAGAGACTATGCTAGCCCCATTGTGTGATCTGACTGCTGATACCACTGGGAGTAGATTTGCAGGGAACTTAAGAATTAACAAATAATTATCTCAAATGTTTCTCCACATTACCTTCTCTACAGCTCTGTAGGAGATAGGGCAGATATTATTTTCCCTAATTTACAGCTGAGAAAACTCAGGTTCTGGGTTTTAAATTCTAATTGATGATATGTGATTAAGCCAAAATTTTAATTGAGGCCTCTCTGATTCCACATTGGAGCCACCACCATGCCCCCTCAAGACTATGCCATTCCCACGAGGTGAGTCAGTTACATTCAATTCAGCATGTGTCATGGCGAGAAATATTTACAGGCAGTGCTTGGTGCATGGTGAAGTGCTCATTGAGTGGGAGCTACCTACTACCATTATGTCAACTGTATCAGCCAAGCCCTGGAAATATGAAAGTAAACGAGCCCAGGTCATTTCCTTTAAAGAAAAGTGTGTGTGTGTATGTGTATGTGTGTGTGTGTTGCTGAGAGATATGAGATTGGAGTGATGCATCTACAAGCCAAGGAATGCCAAGGATTGCTGGCAAACACCAGAGGCTAGAAGGGGCAAGGGAGGATCTCCCCTATGGGTTTCTGAGGGAAAACGGCCCTGGGGCACCTTGATTTTGGACTCCTACCTCCAGAACTGTGAGGCAATGCATTTCTGTTGCTTGAAGCACCTAGTTTATGGCACTTTGTTACAGCAGCCCTAGAAAAGGAAGGAATGGGGTTACCCAGGAAATGACCACAGTAAAATCACAGCTCGGAGTCAGAGGACAGGTCTGAGCAGGAGAAAGAGGCCTGTGGGCCAGGGGGAGCGAGGTCACTTGCACAGTGAATGGAGAGGAGATGCAAACTCAACACTGAAGAATGGTTTCTGGGCAATCCACTACCTCCTACCAGTGCATGCAGCCATCCCCTGGTGCCACAAAAGGGAGGGATGAGGACCGTTCCAAGAGGCTTCCCAGGGTCCTCTGCAGGCCCTGAGGATGGCCTGTTTTCATTTGATTTCCCCTCTCTCTCTCTCTCTTTTTTAATGAAAAATGATCACAAATTCCTGTCATTCTTTATATGCAACACCCACTAAAACTAAACGATTCTCCAAGACAAAGAAAACACCAAGTAGGGGACATATGCCAGTAAGAAGTACATGACCCTCTCTTGCTGGGGCACTGGTATTTTTAAAGCAACAAATGCATGATATCCTATGTCCCATCAAGGTTTCCTAATGGAGCTGATCCAAGAATTGTGCTAGAGAAGAAACAAACTGGGAAATGCCCCTGAACAATTATGGGGTGCCCACAAAAACAGAACATTTAATTCCTCTCCCTAATGTGGGAAGCAGAGAGTAGGGTGTGTGTGTGCACATGTATGTGTGTGAAGGAGAGAGAGAGAGAGTGAGAGGGAAACTGCTTGCCATGACTCTGGGAACACACTATATCCCTTATCAGGAGAGATATGGCCCATTGGACATTTTGCTCCTTCTCTAAAAACACAAGACACAACAACACACACTCTCTGAGGACCTATTTCAGCCAGTGGTCTTTACCTCAAGGTAAAGCATTAACTTTTTTGGCCTCTTCACAGGGCTTCTGGAAGGCTATGTAAGTAACTAATCAAAGTGCTAGAGCTTGTCTTGCAGACTGAGGATCACAATCCCTGGCCAGTGAAGCCAAACACCTGGGCAGGTGGCACTGAACCTGGTCCCATCCCCATCACTGCCTCCGTGGGCTCCTCTGCGGGCCACAGCCACCGCCAATGCTGTAGCACATTTCTGCTTAATTGTTTTTCAGCAGCAAGTGGAGGCAAAGGTTGAGGAAATGGAAATGTGCTCTCCAGTGAATTGCGATATTTTGCTTTCTCTAATCCTATTCAGGTGGTGACTGTAGCAAAAAGGAAAACAGGCCAACAGGCAGGATGGATGGAAACCCTGGTTATGGCCCTGACAAATGCGCGTTGGCTGAACTGAATTCAAGTCCCAGTGCTTCATTATTAATGAGGCTCAAGTTCTGACCTGGGGCTGGACACGGGTTTGTGTGAAGTGGGGAGGGGGGCGCCGATGGCGGGTCTCTGCCCTGGAGAGGAGCTGGACAGAGGGAGTCTGTCCTGGACCACAGCTGGCTGCGTCCTGGGCGTTTCCTCTTAGGACTGCCTACTACGCACCTGTGACTCTGCTTCTCTTTTCTCAGGGCTGTGCTACAGGTGATTTATTCTCCCCTGAAGTCGCCCTGGGGCCAGACTTGGGGAGAGAGTGTGGGAGAGGGTGTGGGGGGACGATGCTCCATGTTCTCCTTTCCCCAGTGAGGGACTCCCCAGTGAGCAAGAGTTGAGATCACTGTCTTGCATGAATAATACCCTTTCTCCTTTTGAAGAGCTCAAAGTACCCAGCAGACAGGATGTTCTTCACCCTGAACAACTCCCTCCGGCAGACTCAGGTTTTGATCCCTCCTCTCATTTTTTTTTAATAGATGAGGAAATGACAGCCCAGAGCAATTGGTCTCTGTGAGTGAGCTGTCTGCTTCCAGAAGCTGGGCCGGGGTACGAGGAAGCAGGCAGCGAAGAGCTGACTTTGGTAAGAATCCTTATTGGGGCCGAAGATCTCTGGGCTAACCCCATGCTCAATCATCATGAATGCAGAAAAGCGATCACAAAAATGATAAAAGTCCTGATATATATAATGCCTTGCCCCAGCAGCTAGTCAACTAATTGTTCTTTTGTTTGTTTGTGATTTTTTTTTTTGTCTAACTAGCAAAAGGGCTTTCTTCTAAGAGGATGCTACTAGGTCATGCTAATTTATGGGTGCAGAAATATCATACAACTCCATCTCAGAAATTCCAAAGGCCAAAGACATGCTGCTTCTTTTAAACTGTAGTCCAATTGACCTCAGGAAATGAAGGCAAAGATTCCCTGTCAGAGGTCTCTGAGAGGTGATTGTAAGGTCTTCCTGCCACAAAGATGGAACAAGAGGCGAGGTCCAGGTTTTTTCATTCTCAAGGTTTTCTAGGTGGTGCACTCACCATTGGGTGACAGTGATTATTCCCTAGTCCTCTTTTGCCTTCATTATTATGCAGCCTCTTGCTAACCTATCTTATTGCCTCTCATCTTCCTTCACCACTTTACAGCAAGAATGATCTTTTAAAAAGCACAAATATGGTCATGTCACTCCTGTATTTAAAACATTCAATGACTTCCCATGGCCTTCAAAATGAAATTCAAACTCCTTAGCACAGCAAGCAAGGTCACTGCATATCTCACCAGTCATACTAAACTGCCTGATATGTTTTATACTCCATGTTTTCTGCTAATTGCTCATTAATTAATCTATTTGTTCAAACATAAAACTGACGTTTATTGAGTGGTTAATATTTTCCAGCCAGCACACCAGATACCGGGAACGCGCCACTCTTTGCACTGCCTAGAACATGATTGGATCAAGGCTCATGGAATCTGCCTCTGTCCTTAGAACTTACTTCTCTCTCTGCCTTACCTCCTTCACCAGCTACCTCTACTAGACCATGGATTAGGCCTCCTTCATTCCTCCCATATCTCTAAATGCCTTTCTTGAGTGCACTGATAAGACATGGTGCTGGCATTGGGTGTTCTCTTCTCTGTGTCCCTGCTTAGTTAATGTTTGAGCTTTATGAGGACAGGGACTTGGTGTTATTCATACCTTTTCCCCAGCACCTAGCATAGGACCCAGCACATGGTAGGTGGCTATCATCCTCCACTGCTACTAGTGGCTTTGGCCAATGAGATATAAGAAGTCTGCTGGGAGCTAGGAGAGACACCTCTAAAAGCAGCAGTCCCCCGTTCTCTCTATGGTGTCATATCTGGAAGTGACGCCTGGAATTGCTGCAACCATCTTGCTAAGCAGAGCCAGCTTTAGAATAAAGCAAGGTAGAGAGATGGAAGGAAACTCAGCCTGGGATTATCCTACCTCTGGACTTGAAACTATGTGAATAGCAATTTTTCTAATTCTTAAGCCATTCTAGGTCCATTTCTTTTTTCTTTTCTTTTCTTTTCTTTTCTTTTTTCTTTTCTTTTCTTTTCTTTTCTTTTCTTTTTTCCTCCCCTCCCCTCCCCTCCTCTCCTCTTCTCTTTCCTTCCTTTTCCTCCTCTTCCTTCCCCTTCACTTCCCTTTCCTTTCTATTTTCTTCTTCCTCTTTATCTCCTTCTTCTTCTTCATTTTTGTTGCCAAAATCATCCTAAATGATTTGGAACTCGATACCTGTTTTTCGTTGACCTGAATGTGTAGGGCTTAGCACCTGAATCCAATTGACAGCACCTGGTGTTGTCTTTGTTTACACATCTTACATGCCCTGCTAAACTATGAGCTCTTTGCGGGAAGGGAATCCATTTGGTCCAAACTTGTCTGAATACTCTCTTCTCCCAAGCATCTAGCTAATGCCTGTTACATAGTAAGGAGCTCCATAAATGCTTATAGAATTGAAATAAATGGAAGTCTTCAACTATTTTGTTCTCTCTTTTTTAATCTAACCCCAATTTATCATTTATCTTTGTACCACATATTTTAGTATTTTATTCTGTAATGTTATTCTCATGTTGCTTCCCATTGTAAATCTTGTACTTTCCAACAAGATGTTATGATCCTGGAGAGCAATGTTTGCATCTTATCTTATATCTCTTTGGTACCCACATGGCTCTCAGCATTTGTAGGGTTTATAAGAGGCATATAATAATTGCCAAAACATTGCACAACATCAAATTCATACAAAAGTTCATAGTTATGTAGTTTATACTTGTGCCAGCCACTTTTGCATTTTTTGTCTCTGTTCTTTTTTGGTTGAAGTTTCTTTATCCTCTACCCTGTCAGGTGCAGAGCTGGCCTTAATAAAGGCTTTGAGTTTAATGGATGAGAATATCAAAGTATTGTCTCCCCACAAGTAGCAACTATACAAGGCTATTTTGGTGAGTTTAGACCTCTCAAGAACTGGTGTGTCAGGGATGGAACTAATAATTTTTATCATTTTCTCAGGGGGGTAGTTGTGGAAAGTCATACCACACATTGATATCCTTGCCCACCCTCAGCTACATTGATGTTATCTGTGGGTAGTTATGGAGCCCAGTTTTGTTTTTCAGTCTATCAGACATCTCTACTTTTGAAGCTCTACTTGCTAGATATGTCCCTATGGATCTCTGAGACATCATGCACTCTCTACTACGGTTTTGCTCACAGGCCACTTGGCATCTTGTGTCCTGTCTTTTAGATGGTCCTCTGACAAGGTGCTCCCAGTAGGCAGTGCAAGTTACACCTTTCTAAATGACTGATTTTCAAGAATCCAGTGCAGAAACTTAAATTATTTACAGAATCTACCCACAGCCAACCAAGCAAGGAGAGGTAAATAAAAGGGCCTATGCATTTCCATTCCTCTGCCACTAAACTGAGTATCTCTTATCTCACTGATGGATTTTGATGTTGGTTATAATGCAGTAACTCCTAGAGACAACATTTTAAAGCCTTAAAACCAAAAGAAAAACAAGGGATTGGGTAAGCGTCAACAAATCTGTCCTCATTTTTCCTCCTTATTTTATTTATCTGAGTGGTCTAGCTCCTTTCTCCAATCTGATGAATAGGTTTTCCCTTTGAAGAATGGTTAGGCATTCTCTGCCTATTTTCATTTTCACACAGGTAGGTGAAGAGGGTGGTGGTGAATCATGTGTGTGCTTAGGTGTCGAGAGTATGCACAATATATATGCGGAAATGACAGAAAGAGGGCTTCTCAATTTAATCTCCTATGACAGTGTTCCACAACCAATAGAAATATCCCATTTTAGGACAGCTTTTGACATGGAGGCAGTGTGCTACATGCCCTCAGAGAATCAAAGATGTGTAAGTCATGCCCAGACCCTCCAGGTACACTGTGGGCAATAAGCAATTCAAAAGAGGGGGGAAAAAACTTACCTTTTTTCAAAGTGGAAATGTTTTATTACTAAAGTATTCACCATTGGCAAAATTAGCAAAAATTAGAAATGGATCTAGTAAAGAGAGTAATAGCTTCACTTCCCCACCTCTAATCCTACTAGATAGACACTAGTATTTTGTTGTAGCCATTCAGAATTTTTATGTATATGGAAGTATGCATATATTGTTATGTAATGGGCTCTATTATACATTCTGTTCTCTAACTTGCATTAGAACATATAGCTATATCTTATCCTCATTTCACTTTTCACTGGCTGCATAAGTATCCTGTTGTCTACATGTAACATAATGTCCTTAATGATGGACATTTCAGTTCTCAGAGGTTTTATTTTCACTTGCTAAAAACAGTCTTGGAGTCAGCATTCTTGTTCATTTATTTTTGTGCACTTGCTGAACTAGCTTCAGTTTGGGGAGATGAGTGAATATTTCAGAAAAAAGGTTGAATAGCATGAACAAAGGTAGAAAAGTATAAGGTATATTCATATATCTATAAACAGACCTCTTTGCTTGAAGTATAGGTTGTATGGTTTCGATTTTGGGTAATTGACTTAAAATAAAGGAGGTGGGATGAGGGGGAGGTTTGCAGGGAAATATAAGGTTGGGTTTAGACATTTTGAGTTTGCAGTGATGCCTTGATACCTAAGAAGAAATATCCAGCATCTGTCTGGAAATGGAGGATGTGGATGGAAGGGAGCTGCCAGAGCTGAAGGCACTGGACTTTCCAGGAAGAGCTGAGAAATCTAAGACACATGAAAGAGACATGGTAAAGGATGATTCAACAGGGCTTGGTGATTTACTCGTTGTGAAGAAAGTCAACGCAGTGCAGACACAATTTCCTTATCTATAAAATGGGGATAACAATTCCCACAGTCTAAGGTTACCATGAGTATTGAGTGAAATAATGAGTAAACTTTAATTAAGAACAAGTTCCTACTGTAATATCATTTCACTTATTTATGGACATTCTCTGTCATTCTGCTACTAAAGGTCTTCCAAACAAGGTTTTTTGAATGGCTAGTTTATAGAATGAAGAGAGTGAATTACAATCTTCTTTTCAGGCAGCAACACTGACGTTACCTAAGGGAGTTGGCAGTTTTCTCTCAGGGTGTCAGTGGAAACTGAAGAGTTACCACCAAAGATGTGAATCTGGTCTAAATACTTCGAGGTACTTTCACATCTGTGGTTGCTGAGTTAGAGTTTCCCATTTATCTACTTCAATCCACCCTCACCCCCACCATGGAATTACAAAGAATTGTTTTTGCTTTTTGAGAGGAAAGGAAGGATGGGAAGACACACTCCAAATATTTAGTTAGTTTCAAAAGTATGTGTTATTCAAAGTACCTTCAAGTACTAGGTTTCTTGAAATAAGAAACTCTATCATCTTGTTCAGCTGTGTTCCATTTGGCAGGCAGCCTGAGCAATAACCATCCACTTCAAGTGCATAACTTTCAGCTATTTGCGGGGAAAGAAGAACAGCCGGACAGTCAGGACAGCTAAATTCTAGGCTCAGCTCTTCATCTAACAGGAATTTCTCTGGGCCTCAGTTTTCTCATCAGTAAACATAAGATCTTTGAGTTCCTTATTTGTAGACTATCACAACCCATGGTCACAAACTCCTTGTTAGGTTGACGGGACAGACTCATGAGGCCTGTGTTTCAAATTTGAAAATGGAAGCCAAAACAGGTGAGTGATTTGGCTAAACTGACTGTGATTCCTCAATGATGAGACTAGAACCAATGCCTGCCAGCTAGTAATCTTAGCTTCTGAAAGCTTACACCTGAGTGTGTTTGGGAGCGAGGCAGAAGGGCAGGTGTCTGACTTCCTCATGTGAGAAATCACTTTCTACCCCTTGGCAGCCCCTGTGCTCAGGCAGACCACTGTCAGCTCTTCTCTTCCCATTTCCTCTTCACACTCTTGTTCTAGCCAGAATGAATTGCTTAAGTTCTTTTTGTGAACCACTCTCCATCTTGCCACCTAGTCGTTGCACAAGTTTTTGTTTTGCTTGGAAAACTCTTTTCCTCCTTAACCTCTTTCCCTAATTTACTGCTACTCCTTCTTAGGTGTCTGTTTAGTCATTACTTCTTCCAGATGGTTTTCCTAGACCTCTCCTTAAAAGCTGGGTTAGAGGCATTTTTTCAGGACCCTATAGCAGTTTGATATGGTTGTGAATTCCAAAAATAGGTAACAGATTATGTTTGTAATCTGGTATATACCTCGGCATGATTAAGTTATGATTAGGGCTTTGATTGGACCACATCGTTAGGGCATTGAGTCCCCTCCCTTTGGTGGGTGGGGACTCACAGATAAAAGGCATGGCAAAGGACAGAGTGGAGGGTTTTTGATGTTGGAGTTTTTATGTTGGAGTTTGATGCTGAAACCTTAAGCTAGAGCCCCGGGAAGTAAGTTCACAGAGGAAAGAGAAGCAAGCCCCAGGAAGAGAGGAATCCTAAACCCATAGAGAAGCATGACCCTGGAAGAGAGGAACCCAGGAAACTGAACCCTCACAGACATCGGCAGCCATCTTGCTCCAACACGTGAAATTAGACTTTGGTGAGGGAAGTAACTTATACTTTATGGCCTGGTATCTGTAAGCTCCTACCCCAAATAAATACCCTTTATAAAAACCAGCCAATTTCTGGTATTTTCCATTGGTATCCCTTTGGCTGACTAATACAGACCCCATAACATTTTCCTCAATTATTAAGATAATAGCATTCACCACTCTTCAGGGTAAAGTGCCTGTTTACTCATATCACAGATAAAAAATAATAGTCCCTAAACTGCAGTGGCATAAACAAGATAAAGGTTTCTTTTTCTTTTATGTAACATGAAGTTTGCAGATAGAATGGCCACAGCTGCTGTGGTAGTTTATGATTTAGGATGACCCAAGTCCTTAGGACTTATTGCTCCAGTATCCTTAGAATTGCCTCATGGTTACAAAATGTTGTTGGAATACAAGCCATTACACCCAGGAAAGAGGTGGGAAAAAGGGGGACTTCTTAGCAGATGGGCTGGTCCGCTTTTGGAAACTTTCCTTTGAGTGCTACCAAAACGCATCTACTTGACTATCATTAGCTGGCAAATTCATCTTTAAGTTACCCTGAAAAAAAAAAAAAGCAAAACTGGGAGCTTTTGTCAAGGTAGAAGGAGAGAATAGCTGTTGGGTAGGTAATCAGGTAGTGCCTGTCTGTGAGGAGAAAAGTGCAGAAATGTTAGCATTTAGCAACTTTTAGAGCAACTTGGCATTGATGATATCAGTCTAAGATGGACAGGAAAGATAACAACAACTGGCTCTTCTGCAGGAGAGTTTGAGGAGCCCTGTTTGCCACAGGTCATCTATCTTTTGCATGAAAGCCTCAGGAGGGCATGTAAGCTTTGCCCCCGTCCTATTCCCAGGTCCTCTGCCTAATGAAGAGGTTCCTAATGACCCTTTGAGGGAGATCAGCACCAAATCCATGTGCCACCACCTGGATCTTTCTCAGCTCCTCCTTTCTGATGGATTAATCTCTCGCCTCTTGTTTTCCCTCACAGTCTCCTTTCTTTATCCTTCTCCTGCCCTCCCATCAGTGCTATCCTGGTTCCTCTTCCTCTCTCACCCCCTGAATGTGAGGACTCTCTGGGCTTTAGCCCTGAGCACTCCACTTCCCTTTTTCCACCTCTTCTCTCCCAGAGAATTTCAGCAGATTTAAATCTGCAGGAGAAGGAATCCAGGTCCCTGGGCCCCAGCCTGGACTCTCTCCTAGCCCCAAGTGTTTTCAGCAGCTTGCTGGAATGGGTCTAAACTGACCTTCTCTCCTTCCCTAACCCAGGCTGACACCCTGATGTTCCCATTCCTGGGAACAGAACCATAGCACCAGGTTTAAACAAGGAGAGCTCCATTATTGCTCCTGTGACCCTCCTGCTCTTCTTTTCCTTCTTCCTCGTCTTACCCTTTATCTTCATAATTATTACTGGTTCTAGTCTACTAAATTGCCAAGATACAGATGCCATGAAGTGGGTCAGCTTTTTAATAATGGGAATTTATTAACTTACAAGCTTACAGTTTTGAGGCTGAGTAAAATGTCCAAAACAAAGCATCCTCAGGCAATGCTTTCTCCCCAAGGACCAGCTGTGGGTGGTCCTGGACTCCTCTGTCACATGGCAAGGCACACGCAGTGGCATCTACTGCTCTCCTTTCTCTTCCAGGTTTCTTTGCCTTCAGCCTTTTGATTCTGTGGCTTTCCCTTCTTCTCTCTCTGAGTTACAGTCTCTTATAAGGACTCCAGTGAAGAGATTAAGACCCACCCTGGGCCATGCCTTCACGGAAGTAACCTAACCAAAATGCTCTACTTACAGTAGATTTGCACCCACAGGGATGTATTAGCTTTAAAACCATGCTTTTCTGGAGTCCATACAGCTTCAAACCATCACATTACTTAATAGCAGTTTCAGTTGCTCTGAGATAGATTCAGGATGTTTATTAGGGTGGGCCTTTTGGATCAATCTCTGTGGGAGGGAGGGAAGGAACTGGTGTGAGTCATGAAGCAGACCCAGCAGCAGCCTCCGGGGAGCTAGAATGGCTCTTCAGGGTAGACCCAGGTTGGGCCTAGATGGCCCCGCCAGGGGTGACCAGCTAAACCAGTGTACCTGGGTCTGAGGAGTTTCCCAGGACACAGGGCATTCAGTGATAAGACCAGGAGTACCCTGGGCAAACTGGGGTAGTTAGTCAGCTTTATACTTCTGCATCAATCTGTCTTGGGAAGTGAGTGAGGCAGAGTCTTCCTCCATCCAAGATTGATAATGTCAGGTGTAACCTGGACATTTCCTTTCCTAAGGGTAAAGAGAGAAAAACCTAAAAACTGATTTAATAACTTTTAGTAGCTTCTCATTGTGAAAATTCTTTTACAGGAGAGTGATGGACTTTTCCTCATGTTCTCCTCTCAGAAACCTTTGCTATGTCAGAGGCTACCCATCCCTGCATGGCTTAACATCCCCAGGCTCCCCCACCTGATCCCAGCTCCAGGAATGTTTACTACAATCAGTCTCTCCCCTGCCTGTGAAGGCACCTCTTGGCATACTCCTCTCTTTGCCTTTGCTCACAGGAGCCCCGTGAGGAACATCCCCACCCGCCGCCCCTTCTCCCAGCTGTTCAGATTTGCTCATGCTCAAGACCCAACTCTCTTGCAACCTTGTTGAACCCCACTAGGTTCTGGGGATCTCTCCTGGAGGCTTGCCAGCCTCCTTACCCTTATACCTGGCCAAGAGGGATCCTTGTTCTGAAGCTCTGGGGTTCTGGATGTGGTCTTCTTTGTCAAACTACATTGGTTTTTATAAAGGAGTAGGGGTTCTGTTTGCGATACTTCCTTCCTCAAGAATGTACCTTTGATCACTGTGGGCAATTGCTCTTCTCTACTTAGTGGAAGGCCCATCTGTTGTGCACCCACTCCCAGGCCTATTTGGGACTGAGCAGACCTTCTCAGGGCTTCACAACCAATGGCTCCAAAACCAGTAGTTTTCTTCACTGGAGTCCAAAGAAACCAGTTTTGCATATGAGCTTGGTATATAAATCCTGTTTGTTTGCCCTGTTAGCACCTAATTTACCTGCCCTCTCTCTTGTTTACTCAGCTCATTCTACTTTCTGCTCTTTTATCCTTCTTTTCCCTGATATTGTCCTTTTATCCACATCTCCTCCTTTCCTCCAAACTCCTATAGCCCTACCTGGGGAATGCCCCACCTCTATGTTCCCCACACACTGCCAGGTCGTTGCCTGTTAATCTGTCCCCACCCAGTGGGCTGAGGGCAGCTGGCACTCAGAGTTGGTGCTTCTTTCTTGGCATCTGCCAGAGGACTTGCCTCCTAGGAGACACTCAGGACAGTTGATAGAGGCTGTACATCTCTGATATCCTCCTCTGCTTCTCTCTCCCCTTCTTTCTCTTCTTTCCCCTTCCTCCTCTCATTTCATTCACCTTCCATAAATGGAAGATTCCTAAAGGTGACTTGGAGAAGAAGACCTCAAGGGATGTCACCATAGTTGGGAATTCCCCAAACCCTAGAAGCCTTCTATGGTAATTAGGAATTGTTTCCTTGCATGGCAATATCACCTGCTACAGGTTCTCCCCAGTGTGCCCCCAAGGCTCAGGTGACTTTAAGAAGATGAGATGGGTTTTGATGTTGGAGTTGGATGCTGAAGGCTTAAGCTGGAGCCCCAGGAAGTAAGCTCACAGTGGAAAGAGAAGAAAGACCCTGGAAGGGAGGAACCCAGGAAACCCGAACCCTCGCAGATGCCGGCAGCCATCTAGCTCCAATTCGTGGAAATAGATTCTGGTGAGGAAAGTAACTTATGCTTTATGGCATGGAATCTGTAAGCTCCTACCCCAAATAAATACCCTTTATGAAAACCAGAAAAAAAAAAAGATGAAAAATGTTTGTGTACTTCTGTGGATTCACTTGGAGGCAGAGGCATTCTTCCATCAAAATGGTGTGGAAGGAAGCCCGACACCTGACAGCTGCAGGTCTCTACAGGAGCTGGTATCCCCAGGCAGGCATCATTTTCTTTAATTTTCTATCTTGACCCAAAAGTTGGGAGATTTACACTGTTTCAAAATAGATACAGCTTTTTTGGTCAACAGCTTTATCATGTTTCTAATTGTTATAACTTTCTTTTCTCCCTTCTGGGATATTGGAATATAGCGTTGTATAATTGGGAGGGAGGGAGGTCTTCTCCTCAACACCACACTTATATTTAGAGATAAGTAATATTTTTTTCCAAATAAGAATTGGCATGACTAACTGCCAGGACAACCTCCTACATCATTAAAGAGCAGAAAGAAACCTCGAGTCCTATCTCATATCCTGGCTGGTTGAGATCAGAGCCCCTGGGGCTTCGTCATTGTTATTTATAATAATGGAAATTGCTGACATTGCTGAGGCATGTGAAGTGTATCTCCATATAGAATCTTGCATCTTAAGTCAACTCTCATGAGGTCAGTTGTAGTGAATGAAGGGAGGCTCTGAGATGTCAGGAAACTTCCCCACAGTTCCGCCGTCTAGAAGCACCTCCTAAAGCTCAAACCAAAACCTTCTGTTGCTAAATACCTTGCTCTTACCATTGTGCCATATTGTGCACGATGGTGACGATGTTCCAGAGTGCTTAGCCTCACAGGAGTTGGCCTGGCTGGGGTCACCTCTCCCTTACTGGTACATGCCACTGTCCTAGCTGATAATGTGGGAGGCCTCGCCTGATGGAGCCCACTCTTCCTGGGCCAGAAAACCTGTTCTTTGGTCAAAGAGGTGCAAAAAGCTGAGCTTCCCTGCTCCAGCCCCTATTAAAAGCTGCCAGTATACAAGCATATGACCACCTTAAAATGGTTCAAGTCTCTTCCTGGTATCTGCATATTTTCTCTTCCTCTGGGTCTCTCCTGCCAACTCTTCCTTCTCTCTCCTGCCCTTTGACTGTACTGAAGCCCATTAATATCTGTTGACTTGGTCAAAAATATGTGCAGTTACTCTCTTGTCCCAACCCTTGCTGAAAGAGAATCTGGTTAATTAACATTGATTACAATCCACCAACTGCAAGTAAAAATCGATTGCTTAGGTCCCTAATTTGAATGCACCTATTTCTCCTTATCTCTTGTGAAAGAAAGAGACGGAGAGTGTGAGAAGGGGAAGAGGGTGAGAGGAGAGAGAATATTTTTCAAGCAGTCCAATTTCCAGGGTCCCTGGTAAGGGGCATTAGTGATATACTGGTCCTTAGATCTTGCCCACTCTCCTTCAACGTGACCATTTTTCAGCGTGACGTCTAATTGCTGCAAATAGTCATTGTGTACGTTTGGGTCTTGCTCACAGCTCCTTTCTTTATTGAGAGAGGAGTGATGGTATTGATTGTGGATGGCCAGGGAGAATACGAGGGAATATTAGTGAGGAGCGGAGAGAACACAGTACATAAACTTTTATGACACCATGTCAAGCTGGATTGTGAAGACATAAATGAAAAGGACAACACGGTCTGTAATTACCACAAGCCCACATCTTCCATCTGCTTAGGAAGGCAGCCCAGGCTGGTTCAGACAAATCGTGGTGGGGGACGAACTGTCCAGCTCACAAGAATGTGGGCCCGTAGTTGTTGCTCCTCATTGTTGAATATGTGGGTAATAAAAGGGACTCTTTGTGGGTTGCATTGGATTACATCTACTTTGCAGGGATGATGTAAAGATTAAATGAGATAATGCATGCAGGCATTTGCATGACTCCTGGAAAATAAATGGCTCTCAGCAACTAGTATGTATTGCCATCATTATTTGTTTTTTTGATTCAACAAATATTGACCCAGTACTGTGTTAGATGCTGGGAATATAATGGTGTTCCAGCCTCATGGACATCACAGTTCTTTGGGTGAGACAGGCATTAATCAAATAGCTGCCCAAATAAATTACAAAAATGTTGCCGAAGTAAGCTCTGGGAAGGAAGTACATGATTCTATGTAAGTGACTCATGAGGGAATTTCTGTTGTTCTGCCTCTTAGACAATTCACATTTATTTGTTTATTATCTGTGTCCCCCACTATAATGCAAGTTCCCTGAGGGCAGGTGTAACCGGATTTTGTCTAGGTTCTAGACCATGCTGCAGAAATGAATTTCAAGAGCACATTGGGTGAGTTAGGTCAGTAATTTATTAAGGTAGGGAGGGAAGAGAAATGGGAGAAAGTAACAGACCATGAATCCCAGGTAGAGAGAAAGGGGCTGAAGAGTGATAAAGTGGGCTGATATATAACTACAGTTTCCAATTATAGATTATAAATGCCCAGGTTTTACTTGCATCGCAACCATGGCAGGGGAAAACTGCTGAGAGCAGGGTGCAGACGGCAGGAACAGGCACATGGACCGGCACTGGGACAGGCACTGGCACAGGGCGAAGAGAGCAAGAGGCCTTCACGCTTGCTTTTTAAACCATTAATTATTCCCACCCTGTGCTAATGGCAGGGGAGGAGGTCCAGCTGTTCGTTGTTTTGATTGATTACCCCACCCATCAATCCCCAGGAGGGTCCAATGGTAAATTCTTTGGGGAATATCTGGGGCTTCTCCTGGCTTCCGGAGGAAGTCTTCTTCTGAATGGCAGAATCTTGGGGGAGGGTGGGTAGAGGGGGTCTTCAGCAGCTGTCTTGGGGATATTGATGTCCACATGGACTCTTTGCCAGGTTCCAGACCCATCTATTGACTCCCTACCTTACTAACCAGCTTCGCAGGGTCTTGTTCTGTTTGATCCACTGCTCTATTTTCAGTGGCTACAATAGTGAATGGCACATAGCAGACACTCAATAAATATTGGCTCAATGAATGAATGGCGATCTGCTTAGGGTACAGAGGTAGAATTAGTACCTAAATTTTACGTGCTTATAGTCTAATGGAATACAGAAGAAATACATCATATTTTAAGACTCCATGGAATTACTTGCAGGCTTAACTACAAAATCAGAGTTAAATGTATAACTAGAAACCTCTGTTTACCTAAACACTAGAATCACATACCAGCCTAGGGCAAATTCTTCACAATGAAATGTTAGCCAAAGGGGTGATGGATACTTCCGGGTAAGGTCAACTAAGAAAAAGGTGTTTTTCTTCCATCCTCTAGTTCCCCATCCATTGACTGAATGTTGATGCTCAGGGTTACCTTGAACATCTCGTTGTGAGGATGGCAGAGCTGCCAGTAGCCTGGTCTCTAACTGACTGTGAATTAAACCCACCCACCCCACCACCCTGCTGACACGGAACTACCTTGGACACTAGGTGAATGAAAGGTAAGCATCTATTGAGCCTGAGGCATTATACATTTGGGGTCAATTTGTTACAGATATTAGCTTACTCTAACAGAAGTGGCTAATGGGAGAAGAGTCAGGCAGAAACCAGAGGGCTTTCTTGGCAGGGGAAACAACTAAAATGAAGACTCAGAGGCAAGAAAGTAGATTGTGTTCAATCTCTTACATTGTTGCTAGGAGCATAAAAAGGTACAACCACTATGGCAAAGTTTGACAATTTTATACAATGCTACTTACACTATGGCCCAGTGCTTCTACTCCTAGATATTTACACAAAAGAAATGGAAACATACGTTAACACAAAGATTTGTGCTAGAGTGTTTATAGCAGCCTTATTCATAATAGCCAGCAGTCCAAGTGCCTAGCAAGAGGTGAATGGATAAAAACATTGTGGCATATTCATACTATGAAATACTATTCAGCAATAAAAAAAAAAAAAAGAATGAATTACTGATACACCTAACAACCTGTGTGAATATTAAAAACATTAGATTGAATGAAAGCAGCTAGACACAAAAGAGTACATACCATTTGATTCCCTTACATAAAATTCAAGAAAGACAAACTAATCTATGTTGATAGAAATCAGAATAGTGGTTGCCTATAGGTGTGAGGATTGTCCGGAAGGGGATGTGAGGAATTGTTCTGGAATATGGAAATGTTTGAAGGGTGGTTATGTGGTGTATCAAAGCTCATCAGATTTTAAACTTAAGATCTGTGCATTTTGCTGTATACGAATTTTACTTCAATAGAAACAAAGAAAAAGAATATGCTCAGGAAGAAAAATGAATGAACAATTTTAATTAGAGCATGGGGTTCTTGAGGGAGCCATAAGGGTGAAATCCAATAGCATATATGACTGGCATAGAGTTTGGGACATTTAATGCCGAAGAAGTTGGGGTTTTATTACCTAAACACATGGGGACCCTCTGAGGTCAGGGGAGAAACGAGCTCAAGTGCGAGTGTTTGGAAGGTAAATGGTGGCAGTGTGGATGTAGGAATGGAGTAAGAGGACACATTTTCTTAGAGGCTATGGCCCCTGCAAGTTACTCACAGACTGGAATTTCCTCATCTGCATATGCAAAGACAGCCCACAGGGACTGCTGGGGATATAGAGGCTGCATTTGCCAAAGGTCAAACCATGAAAGAAACAGTTTCTTTTATACAGAAAATATTTTAATCCCTACGGCTCTATACTAAGATCAGGTCACGTGTTATTATTGGAAATGATTTCTATTATTACCACTTTTGGACTGTCGAGTGCCAAGGCTTGGGAGGAGTTGGGCAGAACTCAGAGAAAGAAATGGTCTGTGAATTTTGCATTTTCCAGAGCTCAGCAGACAGTCACTCACCCTTGTGGCTACTCATTTTCTGCTTTTCCACTCACTCTCTGGTTATTCTTCAGTCTGTGTCAGGAGCACCAAGAACCTGGCAGAAGCATTGGACAGTGGTGCCCAGGAAAGGGCCTGCTGGCTGGTGTGTGTGGGGAAGGCGAGGGAACTGCTGCTCTGGGAAGCAGTGACAGTGAAGCCGGGCAGAGGGTCTCCCAGCCTCACTACTGAGCTGCCAAGTGTGCTGGGAAAGGTAGTGGCAGGAATGCCTCCATGTCATCTGAGTCAGCATGCGGGTCAACCTCACTGATTTACCGAGGGCCCAGGAAGGATGTAAGAACTACCAAGGCTGCTCAGAAAACTCTTGTTTATTAAGCCAAACCTTTAGTAGATATCTTCTGAGGGTTTGCTCTGTGTCGGGCACTGGGGCACAGAAGTGAAAAGACAGATGGGGCTGTGCCGTCACTTGTATCACTCGGCAGCATTTCCATGTCCTGTATTTTCCAAGACAGTCCTGAATTTGTGTTTTTTCCCTTTCAACAAAGATGATTCATTAAACGTCAAACTGCATGTGATCTTATTTTAATAATTTTGTCAGATTTTTCTTTTAAAGAGATCCAGAAGCTAGAATAACAAATCTTTTGTCAGTCTACAACTGGGTCTTATGAGCAATAGTAGTAATTATTGTATGTACAGAGCAGGTGCTTAATAAATGCTTAAAATATTGCCTGACCTAAGTCACATGGGTCTCTCTGAGAGTGAAAATCAGGCAGCTGTTTGCCCTGGTACTTGTCACCCTGGCTGTGAACCAGGGGTCTCCCATCCAACTGCAGACTGCAGGTGTTCAGCAATTTCATGGTGATAAGAGTTCCTACCGAATTGCTGCAATGTTTGCAATCCCATGGTGGTAGGGGGTCTCTCGGTGGCCATAGGGGGTCCTCATTTAGTCTGCCAGCTGTTGTGAATGTGCAATACTGTTCAGGTTAAGAGTTCTTCAGAGGATCCTTGCCCTGCCCCCAACAGCAGTGGATTGGACACGATGAATTAGTTGTGGAAGCTGCAAATGGTCAGACTTCCTTCCAGACTTCCCTGGAGGTGAGGCTGGTTACCAAAGGTTTCCCACTATGGGCAAATCTGCAAACTTAAGAACCTTTACCACTCATGGACCTTTCTCAAAAAGAATCAATGAAACATAGTAAAAAGGCTTAAAGTCAGAATCTGGTTTGAATCTTGGCTATTCCATTTACTATTTATGAGTAATGTGGATCTAATCCTTTAACTTCCAAGACTCGGTTTTCTAGTCAATAATTGGAGATAAAAATGGTATTAGTTGGAATAAATAATAGTAGACACCATAACAAATGCCTTAAATCTCAGTATCTTAACATAAGAAAAAATTATTTCTTACTCCTATAAAACTCTAATGTGTATGGTTTTGGTTGACTACTCTCCTGAGTAGGTCTTCCATGGTAAGTGATTCAGAGACCAGAACTCCTGCCAATTATATATCTCCCATCTTTTAGGGGCCTGGAGTTCTGTGTTTCCAGCCTTGGCCGAGACAAGGGAGATGATAGAGATGGAGATAGAGGTAGAGGCAGACATAGAGATAGAGATAAAGAGATAGATAATAGATAGATAGAGATATTGATTGTATAGATCTCATGTGACAAAGCTATGCAATTTCTATTGCCAGACCTGAAAGTGATGTACATCATTTCTGCTCACATTCTGTGGACCAGAATTTATGGTGGTGGGCAGTGGCAGCTGCTGGCAATGTCTTTCAGTTGTATACTGAAGAGGGAGAGGAGAACTGAATATTAGTAATCATAGGACTCTCAAGCACCCTACTGCATATTAGGGATGCTGCAATGAGACAAATAACCTGATAAAGATGGGGTCTCTAGCGCATTGTTGAGCAAAATATAGGTGCAAGTGGATTTCAACTATAGTTATATTCTGCTAAGCGTAAAGGCAAATATCACTTTGTCACTGATATTTGCTTAGCTGGGTTTATCTGAGTTTATGTTTTTTAATATGAAAGAGAAAGAGTAACCAAGGGGTTAATGAATATGGAAGCCAAATGGAAATGAGAGAGGGACATTGCAATGCCAAACTGAATACTCTAGGCTAGTCCCAGCTCTGCTACTAGCAAACTGCATGAATCTAGAAAGCCACTTTACTTCTCTGGGCCTCTTTCTCCATCTCTAAAAGAAGGGGAGTGAGCCCAGATAGAGACTCTGAGGGTCCCCTCCAGTAGTGTGCTTGCTTATGAGAGCCAGTTTTAAATTTCCTGGATTGCTGCAAGCTGATTATTAAACAAAGACATTAAAAACTAGTGATATACATTTACAATTAAATAAACTATGTTTTTAAAAGGTAGTAAATATCCAAAACTCTCAACACCTCCTGACTATTGATTACATTTTACTATTATCTGTACCCTTGAGGTTATTTATATCTACAGTATCTGTGTGTTAGTAATATTATATAATGGTGCTTTACTGTGCATCCTCTCCCAACTCTGATTTTGGGAATATCACATTATTGTCCAGATCTATGAAGATTCTGAGATTTTATCCTATTTGCAAACTTACAATTTCATGGAGGTTGTTGGCAGAAGACATAAGTCTCCAAGGTCAGGGACAAAGGACTTTATTACTTATACCACAGCAAACAGCAGGAGCTTCATGGTTTTGCTAGCTCCACCTCCTCTCTTCCCCAACTTTACTGAGTCCCACAGGGGAAATATGGCACAGCCCAGGTGGATCCTGTGTAAGCAGTGGGTTCTATCACAGCAGAGGAGCCCCAAACTTAGGAAGCCCCTATTTTTCATAATGGGCTACAAGCAATCCTGCCCAACTTTTGCCCCACTGAAAAGCACAAACAAATCTAACCTCCTCTCCAAAAGGATATACCACCACTATCTTCCAAGGTTGTTCACTATACCAACATCCTTGAAAAGAGAGTCAAGAACAAAAGTTCTCGTACCTCTGTTAACAAGATGTGCAGAAAGGCAAGAGGACAATGAAAATGAACAATTGTCTCCCAATAGTTTGTAGCTTGAAATTAGCTATGGTGGGAATATTTACACCATAGAAATTGACCAATGCTTCATATCAGGCCTTTCCTCCCTAGAGAACTGATTGTTAAGCATTGCCAAGAACATTGTTAGTCCCCTCCAGCTCTTTCATATTGGCATCTCTGGGGTTGGACTCTCTTCAAATCTTTTGTATCAGATGATGCCTGAGAAGTGAAGTGTTCCTATTTCCAGGCCCTTCCAGAGGAGCAGGCTGCTGTAGCACAACGAGTGGTCTCTACCATGATTCAGATCCAGTTCTGCCAGCCTCTAGAGGCTGTGTACCTTTCAGTAAACTGTACTTTCTCTCAGTGATAAGTCCAGGGCTTTAGCCATGGCGGGAAACATGACATCTCACATTCTCAGAATGGGAACAGCATCTGGGTAGGTCAGAGGCTCTCTCCACCTGCTCTCCCTACTACTGCTTCAAAGTAGTTTCCCATTCTTGACCTCTTTCCCAACTATCCTTCAAGCTACCAGAATTGAGAGATTTTGAGGAGCCTAGGTCGGCTTGGCTAAAAGAGGATGTCCTTTACAGCATCCCCCATATAGAAGAGGTTTCTTCTAAAAATGGTTATTAAGTATGCACAGCATGCACCTACATACATGACATATTTCCTAATATTAACATTTCCCACTTTCATCATTTTCTTTCCTGGGACCTCTGGGAACCATTAACAGGGTTTTCCTGCTACCCAAGATTTGCAGGAGAATGCAGATGGGCCCAGAGCAGTGTAAGTGACACCTGGAAAGATGTGATAGAATTTGCTACTGGAACTCCCACTTTTCTTACCTGTGGTGAACATTTGTCATCATTCCCCAAAGTAGCACAGAGAGAACAAGGTCTTCTCTGCGTCTCTAGGCTAGCCTTGGCATGGGTCTGTTTGCACTGCAGACTGGGCCGGACAGAGGGGGTGAGGGTTATTTTTCCTCATCATTCCCACGGGGAAAAGGCACCGTTCAGAGCAATTCAATTTGTTTTTTAACAACCAGGGAGTGGATGTGGCTTAGGCGGTTGAGTGACCACCTCCCAGGTTGGGAGATCCCACATTCTGTTCCCAGTGCCTCCTGAAAAAAACAAAAACAAACAACAAGCAAAAACAAAAACAAACAACAAATGAAAACACCAGCTTGGGGAAGCCAGTGTGGCTCAGAAGTTAAGCGCCAGCTTCCCATATATGAGGTCCCGGGTTCAATCTCTGGCCCCAGTACCTCAAAAAAACCCACCAAAAACCAAAACCAAAAACCAGTAGGACCACCCTCCACCTCCACCACCACCCAATTTATAGTCAGACCTTCCCCAGACTCTGGAACACAACCTCACACAGCCACAAGCTCCAAACAGCAGTGGATGAATGACAAGGCCTGAAATGATGTCAACGGCTTGTGCTGAGGCCAAGGAAAATATGCGGGGGCCCTCGATGGCTTCATCCCTATGCTTGTTGCAAAGCAGCTGCGAGTAATAAGTTTTCCTTCTGAGCAGACAGAGTCAGTACATCTGAGTTTGATTCTGAGCCTACACAGCCTTCCCAGACCTCCTGTGCCTTCCCCCTGCTGCCCACCTCCTCGAAGAACTAGATTTCTCAAAGCACATCAGAAAGGGGCACGGGGTGGAAGGTGGGGTGACCAGAACTGGTGGCAATTTAGAAATTTACTTGTGGGGGGCTTAATTAAGGTCCCCAAGTCGTGGCAGTAGTTGTGGAGGAGGGAAGAATTAGCAGGCAGGGCCTAAGGGACCGGGGGTATTCTGTAGCCAAAGGGTGAGGGCTGAGACAGCTGTTTTGATCATTCAGGTCCTTATGCCTACTTTCTCCTGATTTATTGATGCTCTTGCATTTTGTTTTGTAATGCAAGAAGGAGGAGAGGGTTATTTTCCCTTCAATGTTTTGAAGGAGGAGAGCCCTGAGTTGCCCAAAATCATTGTTCCAGGCTTCTACTTTATTCTACCCATGGAGACATAGAACAAAGGTCTCTGAGAACCCTGTTCATCCTTCAGGCTACTTGATGGTGGAGTCATCTCCATGGCCAAGAAGTCTGCTTTTGATTCTGAATCACACAGATGCAGTCCCAGGGCAATATCTTAAGTACCCAGGCAGTGCATTTTATGGATCAAATGACAAGTCGGTGGAAGTGGTTTTATTTGTCTGAGTCCAGTGGGGCTGCAGAGCCTGGGAGAGGGAGCAGTTCAGCACAGCTCCCAGGCTGCCTCCTCCTCCTCCCAGCTGTCTCCTCCTCCCCTGACCCTCTCAAAATCGCTCCAGCCAAAGGAAGTTGGGAGAAAGTAGGGTCTGTGTGGCCTGACAAGATGATGGATACAGGGCCTCTCCTCCTCCACACTGACTGCTGGGGCTGGGCTGGGCGCGACTGCCGGTCCCCAGGGACACTGCCTCTCCCCCGCCTGCTCCAACCCCACCGCCACCGCCACTTTAATTTTACGATTGTGTTTATACAGTAAACATACTTTGGAAAAAGTAAAGCTCCCCCATGGCTGCCGGTCATACCACCTTGTGACTGCACAAGTAAGGCCGGGCTGGGCCTGATCGCTGGGTGCTGGGGAGTCCTCCTGGGAAGACTGAGGTCCTCGAAGACAGAGGGACCCATGGCTCATGTCCTTGCCCCTGTGGGAAGGAGACAGGGGCCAAATCTCCTGAGGAAGGAGTAAAGCCGAGTCCCAAAGCCAGAGGCTCAGGCCGTGTTTGTACCTGTAATGTCCATTCTCTTTCACCAAGAATAAAAATAACCTAACAGCTGCCAGCTTCCAAGAACACAGTGAGTGCTCCCAGACATCAGCTGTCAATGTTGTTATTAATGTACTACCAGGCACCGTCTTGCTGCTTTGTGTATCATTTTTCTAATCCTTACACCAGCCCAGCAAGTAAGGTATAATTATCCCCATTTTAGAGATTCAGATCAGAAATATAATGTAATTTACCCAAAGTCACATAGCTAGGCAGTGCTAGAGGCTGTCTAACTTGAAAGTCTAAGCTCTTTACATGAGAGCCCATGGCTACCCAATTCCCTTTCCCTTTCCTCTTTTGTCTTTCTTCAGATAAGGGGTTCTTAACTAGGGGTCCATGGATCTCCAGGCAGTCCATGGAAAGATGTCAGGGAGTCTGTGAATTTGAATTGAAAATTCAAAAAAACATTGTTTTTGTGGGGACGTGTTGGTGTGGGTGTGATATATTTATTAAATAATACACAGTATAGTGTGGACTTAGTAAGGGGTCTGTGGTTTTCACCTGACTGGCAAAGGGGTCCGTGGAACAAAAAAGGTTAGGAATCCCTGCTTTAAATGGACTGAGCAGGGACTAATCACAGTAACTCTAGATCCTGAGGGTCCACCAGGCCCTTGGCCTCTTCTTAGAGAGAAACTGTCTCTTTGCTTCTCCTTCCCCTCAGCCTTTGCACTGGCCTTTGGGATTCTTCAGAGGATCCTTGGCATATTTCTGAGACACAGAGCTGTGAAGAGGGTGGGTCTCTCGCCTGCTGCCCTTCCCATGCTCCTTGTGAAATTGTTGCAACTATCACTCAAGGGTGGGGTTGGCTTGCAGAGTGTTGCCTCCCAGGAGCAGCCTCCCACAGAGCTCGCTGCATCTCCATGTCCTTACCACCTACACTGTGTGGTGAGGTCCACACAACTCTGGGAAACTTGGCAGGATGAACTCCAACAGCTGTGGAGCAAAGAGAGATGGCCAGGAAAGGGGAATAGGTCATGCAACCAGGCCCTGAGGAGTGGATCCGGAAGGGGGGAGCATGCAGGGCAGTTGCCCACCCAGAGTCCAGCCAGGATACCTGAAAGCTGCAGCCACATCAGTCTATGGGTTTCCAAAGTCAGTGTTTATCTGAGAAGCTACAGAAAGAGAGAGTAGCCTTTGACTCCAAGATCTGTGGGAAGGAAGAGCCCTCTCACCTGTAGGGGGCTCATCAGTCCTATCTTACTCTTCTTCATGGTATGGGCTTGAGTTTGGCCAAGCAACTGAAGCCTCAGGCTGTGTATGTGCATGTGTATAAGTGTGTGTATGAGTGTGTGTGTATGTCCATGCGTGTGATGGTCATCACTCCCTCCCAGAGCTCAAATCGCCAATGCCTGGAGTGTGGCCAAGAAAAACCTAAGGTAGAACCTGTGACAGCGTGGGGTGGGAGCAGGACAGGGCATCTCCATAAAGCCATAGTGGAATAAAAGAATGACCGCAAGAATGAATCAAAGGGTGAACAAATAAATAGATGAGATGGGAGATCTATGTTGGGGTATTATTCTGGTCTTTCCTCTCCTTTCTTCTTCTTTCTGAATACAAATTCCACCAGCTACCTAGAGAGCCCAGTCTTCTATTTTCTGACAGAACATAAATTGGACCAAGCTCTCGGCCATCTTCAGATACAGTATCCGGGTCACGACCAGGGTGAAGACCCCCTCTCCGCCCTATTTTAGGCAGTGTGTAGAGGCCACTGAGCTGAGAACCAGGAGGCCCATCTTTCTTCTCCAACTCAATCCTCAGGTAACTGTGTGACCTTAATGTATTCTCTTCTCTGGGCATTAGAAGTTGCCCCTTGTCAAAGGTTGGGGTGCCCTGGGTGAGCAGCTGGAGCTGTCAAATGTGGTAGTTGGCAAGTGGTCTTTAAAGGTGCGCACAGGTGTCACACACGTGACCTCCAGTGCAGGAGCCCCCGTGACCCGGAGCCACAGACTCTTTAGAGGCCACAGTTGAATTTTCAAGTGTCTGACATTAGCACCTACATAATCCAGCTCATGGAAATGAGGTAACAGAGGGAGCCTGACAGGGTGGCTCCCAGTCCTGGAGACCACCCAGTCCTTGGAACCACAATTAGGGTGGATCAGAGGAGGAATGGAGATTTAAGGTGAGGCATACCCAGGGCTAGGAGTGAGTTACAGAAAAGTAGGGAGCACCCAAAGCAGGAGGAAGGGCAGGGAGGCAGGAAGAAACCACGGGCTTGGGACAGAGATCAAGAGGTCACTGTTGTAGACTTTTCAGTGCTGCAGGGTCCCCCCTGGCTCCCACTCTCCACCTGCAATAGCCACCCCAGGGAGGAGGGGGGGAGAGGAGGGCAAGCAGGGGAGCTCTGTCCTGTGTCAGTGGCTCCATGCTGAGATGATGATTCAGATGATTTAGTGATGATAACAGAGTCAAAGAGACTCTGGAGGGAAAACATAGCTTACCAAAAAGCCTCACTGGGAGTTTGGGTCAAAGAGGGAAACGGGGTCTAAAAGAAGAAAGGCCAAGAGAAAACATCTGCAGGCTGGGCTGCGGCGGGGAGGGGAAAGCCGGCTTCCCACCAGTGCGGCTGCCAAGGACCCTGAGCAGCAAGCACCTCCCTGTTGAGGGCAGGGGAGTGGTGAGGCGGCGGCAGGGGCAGGGCTAGAAGAGTGCCGAGTTGGGGGCCCAGCTTTGTGCTCCCCAAGAGCAGATTTCAGGCTGACTCCACTGCCAGTGCTGGCAGCTACCTAAACTGTATGCTGCAGGGCAGATCTCCTGTTCTCCCTGACTCTAGTCCCGTAGTAGCCTGCCGACAGGCCCCTGGAATCCCGTCGTGAAAGCTTTATCGGTAGGGGAATTAATGATAATACAAGTCAACTTTAATTGAACACAGACTGTGCTAGGAACCGTGCTCAGTCTTTTATATGTACAGTGGCTTTTAAATCTTAACAACTCCCTGAAGTGGGCACAAGTATAATACCCATTTGCAAGCAAACTGAGATTAGGAAGGATTACTAAACTGGCAAAAATCACAGTTAGTAAGCGACAGAGCCAGGATTCAGACTCCGGGTTACTGTGTTCTCAGCCACTGCCCTCACTGCCTTCCTGGTTTCAGTCCCAGAGACCCTATTAAAAAACCCATACCCTTGGTAGGGCGGCATGTTAAATAGTGGTCAGTGAATCTCTTGCTCATTTTATCGTTCAAATATTTTGGAAGTACCTAAGATGAGCCAGGCGGGTGAGTGAACCAGTCTGGTGGATCAACTTTTGCCCCCTGGGTCAGCAGTTTTCAAGTTTCCTCTTCTCTGGCACCAACTTCTGACTGGCATTGGTGGCTGTGCCCAGCGTGAGGGGCAGTGTGCTGTGCACATGTCGCCTCTCTGCTCTTTTATGTTGCACTGCAAAACTTTCACTCCAGGGTCGGAACATTTCTGAGATTCTTCCCAGAATTTCCTTGACTCATGAATTCCCAAAATTTATCAAATTGGACAAGAGCCTCCACTTTCCCAAACAAGTCATGCTGGTGTCCTGCAATGGGTGGGACCCCAGGGATCGGAAACCAGGGTGCACGTCAGCCTCCAGGGGACCAACCTCCCCCCACCTGCTTCATGGGAGCCAAGACCCCATCACTGTCCTGCTTGTGCCTGGAAACAGGGGCATTCTTTTAGCTTTAGGTCAAAGGAAAAGAGAGAAAAGGAAGAGAAAGTTAAGTTCCCATGAAAAACCCTGAGAAATTATGAATTTGAATTGGAGAGTAAAAATTTTTTTCCAGTTTCAGGACACCTAGAGACGGGTGAAAAAACTCATGAAGATGAGGCAAGAAAGTTCTTGTCGAGTCTTGTGTCCCATCAGCTAGCAGCCCCCTCCCCCAGCTTCATGTCTCCAGTTGGCCCCTAGAACTCTGCCTTCTCTGCCTCCACCTTTTTCTGTCCTGGGCTGGATAAAAAGTGTCAGTAAAATGACTACTGTCATCCCTATGACAAGGTCCCTCAGACTGTACAGTAGCCCAGGACACATGGCTCAGGCCACCACATACTGTGATCCTGTAATGTTGCAGATCAAATGTCAAGGACCCACTAATGTGGAGACACCCACACTAGTTCCATTGTGGAAGAAATTTGCCTAGTAAATTTTCTCCCCACTGTGTGATAGGAAAGGAAGGGCAGGGAAGCCAGTCTGCATGGACGTAAAGTTCCACCTGCTACAGGAGTTTACTCGGTTTCCCCTCTTCAGGCACCAGTGACCAAGCCTTATTCAGCATTTGCCTCCTGGTGGTGCCACAGATTGGCTGCTTGAACAGAAGAGAGGCAGACAGATGTTGCTTCTCAGGTTTTGGAGTTTTAGGAGCCACCGGCTTCAAAAGATTCAAATACCCCTGGTGTCTCTCAACTTGAGCCAAGACGGTCTCATAACCAACCATAAGAAGCCAAGATGGTTTCCTTATGGTTGGAAGGTGAAATCAGAGATGATGCTGGTTGGGCTTCTAGATCTGAATAGGTTAAATAATTGGATCACCTTCTATATAGAAACCAGGGTGCCTTTCTATTTCCTCCATCAGAGAACTGATTAAATAGCATTTTATGCCAACAATTCCTGGAATCATCACATCTGCTCTCCAGGGAGAGCTAGTTAAGAGCAAGACAAAGATAAGCAAAGATGTGCCATGGCGGCCAGCTGTCTATGCTGGAATTACTGGAATTGTAACCAAAAAAAATTTACAAGGGGAATTATTTTATACTCATATATGTTTATTTTATACTCACATGTTTATGCCATGAGTGGTGACAACATGAAAGAGCTTTTTGGCATGTGAAGATACATAGCAGAAGTTAGTTACATGGGCTATATCAGAGGAAAATGCAAAGGAAGAAGAAAGTGTCTTTCAGAGAAAGTATTTCTAAAGAAGAAAGTGATAGGAGCAGGAAGGTTGACACATGGTCCAGGGCCACTAAATGTGCCAAACCCACAATGCATGGATTACATCAGGAGGATAGCAGAAAATTCATATTTCCATTAGTATCAGGAAAAGAAGGCTATTCTCTATCTAAGCATATTTGTTAGGTCTCTCTATCCTTCCTTCCTTCTGCCTTCTATCTTAATTTCCTTTATGAAAATAGAATAATATCTATAATTATGCATGCAAGAGGAAGCAAAATCACTTAGAATCAGTCTTGGAATTCATGCTTGAACCTCCGTGCTACAGGACTAGCTCACTGGTCTTGGAATACGTTGGTTTGTATTCTCGTTGTGTGTGTTCCTGAGAATTAGAATTTTAGAGCTAAACTGATCATTTAAAAAGTTATCTAGCCCAATCTTCTTTGCTTTTAACAAAGCAGGAAACCAAGGCTCCGAGAATTTAAGATTTTTACAAATTATAACACAGACAAGACTAATGTTAAAATCTGAGTTTGAGAAAGTGGTGCTGGTTGCAACTGCAGATTGGGTAGAAGGCCTTCTTTACCCTAGTGGAGCAAAACGATTTCTCACAGGTCACCCCAGCCCCATGAACTCACCTCCTTTCATGGGCGCTACTTTTCTCTTTCTCTCTCTCTCCAGACTCGTGTTCTAAAAATTAATGAACTGGAGGTCTTTTGTCTTCTGTCAGAGACTACAGGGGCTTGCCTTTGTTGGGCAGAGTATCTCACAATGTTCTTGGTGGCAGAAGAAAAACTTTACCTTGGAGAGGCTACAGATATTTTTAGCCTTCCTTTGAAAGGATCTTGAAACCAACCTAAACTGGTAAGGAGCCAAAATATCAGAGAAGGCTCACCCTTGGCTAGTGCAAAGTATGGGAGACACTGTAAATGTGGGTATTCCTCTATGTCATCATTTTTTGGAGCTGAGAATTATTAGTTATAGCATGGAGGATGGGGAGGTTAGGAGGGGGCTACAAATTCCTTTCTTCTCCTGGGAACCCAAGAATCCCCCTTAATGTTCTCAAGCCCATATGGAACAATCCTTGGCTTCCTGATTCTTTTCATCTTCTTGCAATATTCTGAGAGAAAATGATAGTCATACAAAAGCAAGAATCCATTTGATTCATCAAAAATGCAGGGTGATCATCCTGATTTGAAATGGAAATCCCATGTAATCTTAATCATGAAGCATGGCAGAATCAGCTCTCTTCTTCACATTGCAACAATTGAAATCTTTTCAAAACATATAGCAGATTATGTCATCCTCCTGCTCAAAACCTTCCAATTGTTCCCTTCACTCTCAGAATGAAATTTCAAGTCCTCATTGTAACATACAAGGCCCTACATGACCTGAGCCCTGCCTACTTCCACAGCATCACTTCCTACCATTCCCTATCCTTCACTCAGTTCTAGCCACACTGGAATCCTTGTCTCTTTAATACACAACACCGTTCCTGCCTCAGGGCCTTTGCACTTGCTCCTTCCTCTTCTTGAAATGCTTTCTGCACAGGTAGTCATATGTCCAACTCTCTTGAGTCATTCAGACTTCTGCTCAGAGAACTTCTGTGACCACCTTATAACTCTCATTCATCATTCTCCATTCTTTCACCCCACTTTACCTTGTTTTAAATAATGCCAGTACATTCATTTGTTATTTATTTTCCATCTCCTTCATTCAAATATAAATACCATGAGGTTACTAGCTTTGTCTGTATTTCTGACTAGTACTCAGCACATGGCAGGCATTCAATAAATATTTGTAAAATAAATGAATGAATGCCTTCCTATTTAGCAGTCATGTTTCTTTATCTCTACATATATATATATGCACCCATTCACATATGTGCATATTTATTTTTCTGAGAAAACAACACACACATCACACTTATATTAAGCCCAAAACATTTAGAAAAGAGGTCATTTCAAATTCATTAAAAATTAATTGAGTATCCTCTTAGCACAAAGCCCTCTACCAGGTACAGGGGCACGAAGAAAGTCATAGAAAAATGAGTAAGAATGGTCTTTGCCCTCCAAGAAAAACCTCTTTCCATTGAATCTTAATTAAATCTGTTTTGCTCATTGGAATTTTAACAAAAACATTTACATGGAAAATTATTTTACATTCACATATGTTCTGAAACTTTGCTTTTTAAGCATGACACTTTTTTAGATTTTTTTCTTCTTCTTTTTTATGCCATTGTGTCTTTTGGATTATAATTACCCTTTTACATTGAGCTGCAATTTTGGAATCCTTGATGAGGAATAATCCCAGGACTGAAGTCACGCAATTAATTCTTCAAAACAAGGTTAAGAAACTCTGCATTCTGGATGGAAGACCCTGTCTGGTGATTAGTTGCCTGGAAGAGCTTGTTATAAGCCAAATAGAAGGAGCTGTCATCCTGTTGATGGTTTCCAGGGACTAGGGCTCCAGGACCTGCAGTAATTTCATTTGTCATCATTGCAAAACCCGATAGTCACGTGAGCTGCCATGGCCTGCAGTGGAGGAGGCTCATTGCCAACTGTCCTTAGGAATCAGAACACAGGGTAGACAAGGCAACCGCTAGAAATGAATTATTTCTAGCAGTTATGATATTATCATCATGAAAAATAGAGGTTGCTCTACTTGTAATAATTTTCCAAATCTAGGCAAAACTTTCAGTGTTGAAGATACCCCTAGACATCGTGAAGATAGCTACCGCCCTTGTCATTGTAAGAATAGACTCTGAGCATGATTTGATCAGACATGGTATCAAAACTGGACCAGGAGGAGAAGAAACAAGTGTGAATGGGCAGATGGTCCCCACCAGGAGTTGGGTGGGAGCTGGAGGACTGTCACCTTGGTAGAGAGGCAGCAAGACAGGCTAGGGCACAGTGTCCCAATGGGATAAAAGAAATATTGAGTTAAGTAACAAGCACCAGTGGAAAGTGGGGAGAATAATTACCCCACAGGCAGGCAGGGCTGCACTGTTATTCAGAACTGCCTCAGCTGATAGCTGGGGTCAAAGGAAAGGATTCATTCCAGGGAAGGGGATTAGCAAGAGGTGAAAATAATACAAAGACTTTACATTAGTCACAACAGGCTAGGTTATGTGACTTAAAAGCTCAGTGACTTAAAATCAGAAAGGTTTGCTTCTTGCTCATACCACATGTGCATTGCAAGGGACTCAGCTCACCATCGTCACTCAGGCACCAGGCTGACCGAGCAGTCACCTTCTCAAATGTTGGCAATCATCCTGCCTAAGGCAAGAAAGTTTGGGGAGAGGGAGAGGGCTTGCATCTGTAATTAAAGACTCAAGCCCAAAAGTGACACCCATAAATTCCACTAATTGATTAGCCACAACTAGTTTGGATCCAGAAAATGCAATCCATCAGGTACCTGGAAGGGAGCAGAACCTGAAACACTGGGTCAGTAGCAATAATGACCAGCCCACGCTGGTCCTAGGGGATATTCAAGCCCTAATGAGAAAAATGTGTCCAACCAGAGCCCAAGATCCAAAGGGGTTGGGGAGCATGAGGAAGATAATCTGGAGGATGAGAAGTAAGGGGAACCAAGGCAGAAGCCCAAGACTTGAGATGGAGCCATCGCAGTAAAGGCAGGAAGCAGGGAGGTTACAGAGAAGTGTACTGCAGCTCAGGCTGCCCCTGAGGACTGGGTCAGGAAGGAAGATCACAATTTCAGATCCATTCTCCCAGAGGCTGAACTGAGGCCAGGGACATACTCCATCATGTCACCTGGTTGACTACAGGATCTGCCAGGAGGAGCCCGTCAGAAGGGACCTTCCATACCTGTGAGGAAGAGGGATGGGAATGGCTGGGGAGGGGAGGCAAGAGCTGACACCTGGCTCTTGAATTCCTCTGACATAGAGAAATTCATTTATTTTATTTTCAAGGAATGTCAGTGTGCGCCTCAAACATCCACAGGAATAGATGTAAGGGAGACTTTTCTAAAGCTTTTGAAATTCCTGGATGGGTTCCCAAGGGAGGTAGAGGAGTTTTGTTTGCTTGAGACTCTAAAACAGTGCTCCACCGAGTGTAGTTCAAGACCACCTGCATGGGAATCCCAGGGGAGCTTGGCAAACAAGCAGTTCTCTGGGTTTCTCCCCAGACTTGCTGAATCAGAACTTCTGGGGATGGAGCCCAGAAATTTGCATCTTTGACAAAGTTCCCCTGATGCACACTAAATTTGCAGAATCATTGCCTAAAAAAGGGTGGGGGGAGATTGTTATTGTAGCACAGGTTGGCCCTTCATGGAAATATGGAAACAGAGACAGAAACACTTCTATTCCTATGGTCTGATACTGCAGGGCTGCAGTTTAAAGATTCTGATGGGTATCACTAATTATTCCTGTTTTTGTTCTGGTTCATGACTTTATCTGGCTTCCACTTCTAAAAATGTTTCCACTTTCCCCAGCCTTTGCCAGAGCCTGAGCTACCAGTTGCTGCGATGGGAAAGACAGGTGGCTGGGCCTTTGGGGAATGGGGATCTGCTCTCCACGGGAGACAATTACATGCTCTGAAAAGGACAACCATGGACTGTCCTAGGCAACAGAGGGGAACTCTTGTCAGCATTTTGAAAAGCTGGCGCCATGCTTGAAAGGGGCTGACTGGAGCCACTGATGGGTCTGGCTGAAAAACAATTGCTTATGAGGGGGATCAGTGTCAACTTTGAAGTGAGCCATGCTCGAATTAGCACCACCGTGGTAACAAGCAGAATAAGCAGGGCTGAAATGACATGGTGAGTCAGGAAAGAGGCCTGTGTTTAAGGGAAGGGCTCTTTCAATAGGAAATAAGTGCACAAAACTTGGCCGAGAAGCCTCTGGCTCCTTGTTCATCTGGGAAAAAAAAAAAAAAACTTGCAAAAGTTCACATTTAGTTTAGTAGCTCATTCTCTGATTAGAGTTACACACGTAGCATTCACATTTCCAGGGCAGAAGGAACTTGTCCTTTCTGGATTGTTGTCCTGGGTCCATAATTCATGTATTGTATGTCCACAGGAGTCATTTATGTTCTAGTTGCTCCAGAGTTTCCAAAGTCTGGATATCATGCCTTACCTCATGACACATGGATGGATGGATGGATGGATGGATGGATGGATGGATGGATGGATGGATGGATAAATGTAAGGAGAAAATGAACAATGGCAGCTGTACCTTGAGAACTTGGGTCCATTTCCTCCTCCTCTTTAAGGATCATCTCCCTCTAATATATTAGCAGAAACTGATGGCATTATTGGTGATAGCGATGGTGATGGTGATGGTGAGTGGTGTTATCTTATGTCAGCTTTGTCTTCAGTTATCTATCTCCCAACCTCTGTTCTCATTGCGTCTCCCCATTGCTTTTAGCTCTGCCATGAGTTCCATCACTTAACTTCTGGTCTCAACTCTGAGCTCATGGACAGATTCCCTCATTGGAGATTGCCCCCTTCTCTTCACAAAGCCCAAGTACATTCTTGAACCAGATCTTCTCTTCCTCCCAAGTTCTGTGTGATTGGTGGGGAATGGGGCAGGGAATTAGTTATTCTTCCAATTGTACTTCCATAAGCCTACACTTTCCTCATGTATAAAATATGGAAATAATATGCTCCTTAAGGATAAAATACAATTTCCAAAAGGTCTAATTCAATGCCTAGCACAGAGGTCCCTCAATGTATATCAATTCCTTTCTCTGATATGGAAGTGGACATTATTTTTATATATTTTTAGTATTCATCTTTTTATCCCCCCAGACGCAAGCTCAATGCCTGGCAGAGACATCAGCATGAGATACATATTCTTGAATTTGGTTGGACTATTTTCATTAATATTACAATTGATAGTATTGTGATATTTACTTCCCATTTTGAAGCGAAATTGACTCAGGCTCCTACATCAGTTACATTATGGATGTCACAAACAGCAGGATTATTATTCTCTCCATAGCATCCAAAAACAAATAGCCATACTTGTCTTAATTTAAGGGTAAATTGCTTTTCTCTCTTCACTGGCAAAAGCATTCTTTAACAGAGCCCAAAGTCACAGTTGGATATGCTGCCTGGTTTGGACATGGAACCAGGAGTCCATCGCCAGCTTTCTGGATATATATAGACTAGTCTTGAAACATTTCTTCATCCTGACCTCTCCGTTGCAAATTGGGGACAATGTTCATTTTCTGATGGTCCTTTCTCAGCTGTGTTGTAAATATGAATAAAAGAAGTCCCTTCAAACATTTTCAGTTCCTCAAAAGAAATAGTTGCTGTAGTAGCCCAGAGCATTAGTCCATATTTCACTTCAATGTTAGAAAATCTTTCCTCCCAAAAATAGTTTTTGTATGGGGGGAAATGAAGACATCACATTAAAATCACCCATTTAAGTAACATGGGCAACTTACATGCAAATCAGGAATCACTTCCGGAAGGTACAGGGTGCGTTTGTTAAGAGTAACTTGCAGCAAAGAAAAAGCTTAGCACAGCTCCTCACAGCTCAGCCATCTGGTGAGCCCTCCCTCCCCACCAGCCTTCTGTTGGCTCACCTGGTGGAGCGCCTGCCCAGGGACAGCAGGGGGCAGGTTTGCAGCTTGGATGCCATGCTGGTGCTGCAGCAGCAAGCACAACAACCCAGCCACGAGACAGGAGAGCCCATTAATTGGCTAATTTTGCTTATAATATTTGGTCATTTCTTGGCAGGTCCAGTTGTCTCTTGTGTGATATTTACTTAGGCTCATTTGAGAACTGGCCTGACTTGGAATTATTGTTTGGATGACTTGATTGATGACATTGTCTAATGGCTCCAATTTAAGGGGAACTCCGATTTTTCCCTCTACATCACTCCTTTAATCTAGAACAATTCTTCTGATCCTAGTACATCTGGCCAAGCTAGTTTGGAGGTGAATTTCGGTAAGTCCCCCAAAGTCTCTTCTCAGCCTCTCTCATTTCAGGGTAAGCAAGATGGGAATCCAGGCTGAGAATTCTGAATAAGCCACACCACACCTAGGGCATCTTCGTTAGACTAGACCCTTTGAACAAATGTTTCTTAAACAAAGCAAGTTTTGAATCCCTAAGTCTTTCCTCTTTCCGACACTGAAGGAAATAAAGTTCCCAGATGTCTACTACAGTCTGGACTTAAGCATTTTCTTTTAGATCTTTGTGTCTGTGTGTGTGTGCGCGCGCGCATGCATGCGTGTGTGTGTGTGTTCTTAAAGTATTTTTGGTTCTTTGCGAAAACTTACCAGAAATTGCTGAACAAAGATCAACCCCTACCTCCAACCTCTATTTGAGCTTTCAGATCAGTTATCCCAAGCTTTAAAAAAATTCTTTAGAATTTTGTCTTTCAAATTACTCACAGGACTTGGAAACATGCCCTTTTCAACCCTGCTTCATCCCAATACCTCACCTCCAAATTCTTCCTCCATTACATCTAAAAAGGGATCAGGTCTCCTACTCTATTTCAAAATCTTAAAGAACTTTATAAACTTACAATGCCCTTTTTCCTCCGAGAAAATGGCATCATCATTCTCTCTATCTCTTCTTAGTCTTGAGCTGGAAATGCCTTTTTCAAAATTTCTCAGTTTGTCGGACTCCCTCTTTTATTTGTCAAAGATTTCCTGAAATCCCATTTCCTCCTGAATGACCACTTTGCCTACTGGCAGTAGTTTGGTGACTTATATCAGCACCCAATGCACATGTGCCATTAATCTTTCCAGCTCCTCAGCATTCATGTAAAGAAGATTCTTTCATTTTTCTACTTGCCCAATGCCTGCACCTTGGAAGTATGCTTCTTATCCCCTCAGGTTTTCAGTGTGGAAAACCTCAATGTCAGATCCTCTCTTTATCTAACTTTGTCCACTCATGCTTATGTCTCCAGGTACTTGGGCTAATTTCATCTTCTTGGATGATGATGAGGAGCTCTGGTTTGCAAATGGCAAAATGAGGTCCTATTAGATCCCCCACAACAAATTAGTGGTGGGATAAGCCACAGCTTTAATTCTCCAATGCATGCATTATTTGGACACAGTCTCTAGAAACCCTCATTTCATCCACCAGATACATGCAGAAAAAAGAGGACCCATTCTTTCAGACTATGTTGTCTCCCATTTCTTCTGCCACTTAGTGGACATTCTACAAATCTATTTAATGAAAATGAAAAATCCACATTACAAAGACCAGCAATGAGTCTTTAACTAATTTTAAATTTCGAATAGGTTCTCAGAATGTGACTTGTTTTACTTGGTTAATAATTACGGTTCTTTTCAAGGGTAAGATTGAGTCGCTGAAACTCAATTCGTTTTGAAGTTTTCCTTACTATTGCGATTGTGAGTCTATGACTAGAGCTTATGTGTGTGTGTGTATCTTTGTTGTGTTTTGGGTGAAATGAGCAAAATGTAAGCATCTTGGAGGAAATGTTCATAGTTAAATTTGAAGTAAAGAGCTCTTCCCTGAGCTCAAGTTTCACTGAAAACGCAAAGCATGGGCCAAACTCAGCAAAAGGCTGATTGGCGGTTGTGACCCTTGAGGACAGGGCTGGGCACATTTCATAGTTCAGGATTGGTTTCTGGGGGAGCCCGGGTCAGTTTGTGGGAGAGTGTCTGTGTCCAATTAGGACTTAATGTGCCAGAAGAGCTTACACCTGAGCTAATGAACAATTTAGGGATCTTCTAAAGAGAAACTGCACACACACACAGACACACAGACACACAGACACAAAGAGACAGAAACTTTGTCTGGCTTTTATAAGGTTTGGATGTGAGGGGCCGTTCCAACTACATTTCTCTTTGATGCTTTCAGTTTCAGAGTACTGTACTTTAAAAAAAAGAGTGAATTTTCTGTGGTAAGAAATTCAGAAAACTGAAACAAAGGAGAGTATGTTACATCAGACACATTTTTATCCCTCTAACGAGGCCCCTCCGGGAAGAAGGGTGATAATCACTAGAGCTCACTTTGGAATTCTGACTTTAAAGAAACATTTCCAAAATATAAATAATTTGCAAACACTAGAGCTGGAAAATCCTGGTGTGGCTTCCCAATGATTAAACACAGACCAACACTCATGCACTCTTCGCTCCCTGAGAATCTTTTTAAATAAAAAGAATTATGTCTGCCTACGCATGTTGTCACCAATCAAATCATTGCTTTGTGGTAAAGCAAGACCAAGGCAGGCATGAATTTCTTGTGCAGAGAGAAAGCATAAATAAGTTATTTTTTTATTTTTTTTATTTTGAGATAACCCATTTCCTTTAACAAACTATGAGAGAGAGTGAGAGAGAGAGACTGTATGAAAGGGCAGAATTGAATGGCCATTCTTGTTCTATAAAACTCAAGCTGTAGCTAAATACACTTCCCACGTTTGTGGCTAGATGATGGCAGGAAAGAATTAGGCAGTTGCTTTTTATTTCTTTGAAACACTGTGATAAGTAATACAACAACAAAACAAAACAAAACAAAAATCCAGCGGGAAAAGAAATGTAAAATCGTTTCCAGGTAGCAGTTTGGTAAGGAATAAAACAAAATAAGGGCAACATCTTTCTCTCTTGTTCTCATCAGTATTTTCCTTTTTATTTTTGGCTTGATGGTTAGTTCTCTACATCTAGTATGACAGAGAGCAAGAAGACTGACTTCTACGATATGGTTGATACCTGAAAGGAACGTTTCAGTTACATGGGAGGAGTTTAGAAGAGCTTTCTCTATGCTAGAGAAAAAGTTAGAAAAAAATGTACGTGTGTGTATATGTGTATGTGTGCATGTGTGTTTTGTGTGTGTATTTAAAAACAAAAATCCTGCATGTCTGGAAATAATTGGGACCCCACATGATATATAAATCAATGCAGGAAAATTCATAAGCAATCCAGATAGCAACTGAGCAACAGATTAATGTAAAATAATATAATTCTGTGACATGTTGGCTTTGGCCTTCTTTTTTGGTAATGAAAACACGTATTTGTATAGTCTGGTTTCTAGGACATTCCCTTTAAAATGTCTTCAAAAACATTATCTTATCTCTGGCACACTCCTGCCTTAACCCTTAGTCTGATGTCTCCGGGATAATGAAAGCTCTCGAGATCCAGAAAGCAATATGTTAACCATACGGTGCTCAAAACCGTTCATTGGATGCACTTTTCATCAGCGGCACTGGCATGTGCATATTCCACGGCATAGAAGCAGAAAGGACGGTGGGGCCTTTATGTTGTCTGATAATGCAGCCCTTTGAAACATTGCTGGCGGACTCTCTCCACATCATGTCACATAGGACAAGAAATGGGACAGGCCCTCTCTGCTTCTCGATTCATCGACCTGCCATACAATACAACAAACCAGCTTTTTCAAGGCCCCCTGAATGAAGGCCTGTGCCTGCAAGGGAAATTTAATTGGATTTCTTTATGGGTTGCAACAATCCAATGAAAAATTATGTAAGAATGGCATGATTCAGTTTCAGCATGCACTTGTATAATAATAATTTTTTTATTTATAACAAGAATTCTTTAAAAAATAATAAGAATTTTTAAATGAAAACACCCTGCAACAGCACTTTTCAGCTCAGCTAGACCAAGCATCCCAACTTTATCCACAGCAGCCTAAGTTGTATGGACGTTTGTGTCATTGTCCCACTTAGAAAATGATTTTAAATGCACAGATTGCTAAGCATTCAGAGCAGAATCAGAGGTTTTCAAAAGTACTTGGTTTGGCTTTCTGGAAGAAGAATGTCATCTTTTGCAATGTCCCCTGCTTTGAGTCACTGCCTTTTGCCCATCCTGGATTGTAGAGAAGTGTCCATCATTCCATCCATTCTTTGGAACATCTGTACGACATTTGAAGATTAAGTCCTCTATAGCTTTTTGACATCTCCGAATTGGTTGATACAGCATTGAAGATGGTTTCTTCTCTTAGAAGTGGACAAGGGGCTAAAACTTCTTTCTTGATATTGCTTTGCTTAGAGCCTTCCTTCTAGTTCCATGGTTCCAGGTGTCCTTTCTGGCCACTCAGGCAGCACATGGAGTTGAGAGGAGTGCTTTGTACCCATCCCCATCTGCAAATAGCCATGCAGTTGAAATACAAGGCAGCAGGTAACTTAGGTTTATCATTTTTGTGACCTCAGCTATCCTTCTTTTATTCCTCCTTCATTTTTCATCATTGCACACACTAGTCCTGCTACCTGAAATGAATCTTCTTTACCTCTTTCACATGGAAAAATCATACTCATTCTTCAAGAAAGTCTTTAGGTGTCACGTCCTCCGAAAGACCACTCACAACCCTGAACCCCATGTGAAAGTAAGTTCCTCCTCTGTGCTCCCATAACCTGTGGCACACACCTCTCCCTTGTAGTTCACATCACATTATTGTAACTGTCTTTATAACTCGGGTACCCTCCTAACAGAGAGCAAACTTCTAGAATACAAGGACCATTGGCCATATTTAACATTGTATCCTCTGCACTTAATAGAGTGCCTGGCAGGTAACAGGCGCTTAACATAAATGAAGATAAAATGTAGGTAGCCCTCACATATGCATACCCAGAAAAAAAAAAACTATGTTTCCAAAGAAGCAATATTAACTGAAGGATTTTATGTTCCTGAATCAGGACCCCATGCTGCATTTCTATAGAAATGACTAAAAGCATCATATACATTCAAGTACAAATGATATGCCTAAAACTGTGCAGTGCAAAGCTTTTAAATACATAGAGAAATTGGTTGAACAGGGCAACTCAGAAACCAATCACTTGGTATTTGTATGATGTCTCATAATAATGATCGTGTCTGACATTAGTATGTGCTTTGCAGTTTTCAAAGTCCTTTTACATTCTTGTTCTTGTATTTATCAAACAAATACTGATGGAAAGCCTGCCATGTTCTAATCAAAGCACATTGTTCTAATGAGTACATTAGCCTGAAATACAACGGTTGAGCAAAATAGGCCTCATGGAGCTTACAGTCTAGGGGAGGAGACAGATTTTAAACAAATCATGGCACAGCTGATGATGATCACAGAAAATGAAGTGCTGTAAATGAAAGAAACGAGCCCAGGAGACTATCGGTGACATTTTATTTTACACAAACTTCACAACTTGTGAGAATTGCCCACAAGTATCCATCATATTTGTCACAGCTAAACCAGAATGAACACAGTTGAAAAGGGCTAGCAAGTAGGAAATAAGGTAAGGATCCATTTCTTCTGCTTCCAAGTAGAGCTGCTTGAACTACCAGCTGGGGGCACTCTGGAACCTTCCTGACTGAGATGGAGCTAAGAGGTCCCAGCTTTGCAAATGGGATGGACCTGGAGACCACGCAACGGGCCCTTGTAAGAGTACGTAAATGTATTTGTGTGAATATGTCTTTGCCAGGGGCGGGGGGGGGGCATGTTGCCAGTGTGCATGATGCCTTGTAGCTGTCTGTTTTGAAATGATAGAAGCCACCATTCAAGCACTTATTACATGCTAAGCATTTACAATATATTAATCTCCAATTTACAGGTGACAACACTAATGCTTAAAGACAATAAGGCACCTGCCCAAATGCACAGAGCTAGAAGGTGACAGGACTGGGATTTGAATCTGGGTCTGTGGCTCTAAAACCTATGCACATTGCTGTCACCTACTGCACCCTCTCCCTCCTGACCTGCAGGTGGCATCTTTTGTAAATTTTGCAGTTGCGTCTAAAAAGCTTTCCCTTTGCTGTCACTCTTGCACTGGAGTGGAGACCTTAGGGGCTGCTGGACAATGTGCTGCTTTTAAACTATTGAGGCTCAGAAATGGGTTTTGGTGAGAACGATCCCCTCCCTCCCCCAAAGCACACACGTGCACACACGCACGCACACGTCCTTGCCTTTAGAGCTCCACTTTCTTGCCACTGAGGAGAGACCTCCAATGTGTCTGGGGCCTCTCTGACTTCAATGGGATCCACATGTGTGTACCTGGAGACAACGTCTGGCTGTTAGGGAAGAAATTTCAGAATTGTCATTTTCAGTGACCATAGAGAGAAAATGTGATCCAAGAGCCTCTTTTTACCATGGGAAGTAGCTCTGTTGGTAACTGTCCTAATCTTTTTCAGCGGGTGCACAGGGTAACGATGCTTTTTGCCAGGGGTCATGGAGAAGGGTGGCACCAGGGGGAATCGTCGAGCCTTCACGAAAGGAAATGCGATTGCAGGAGCTGTAAAACTGCTGCCGTTCAACCCCACTCCCAATAGCCCCAGCCCCTCACATTTCAGTCCCTCATAACTTTACGACAAATTCTCCTTGTGGGATAAGACTTTCCAAGTTCAGTCTCTGCTCCTTGGAGGCCAGCTTTTTATGGGAAATTTGTGCTACATCAGCATAGCTATGTTCAAGTCATGGAAATGCAAGACACAACGTACTTTCCCTCCGCCAACTTGAAAGAGGCTGCCAGCAGGAAGCATCCCCTGGGCTTGGGGTCTGGGGACGTCTCCTGTTTGCATAAGTTCCAGGCTTGGCTCTGATCAGAGCAACGATGAGAAGCAGCATCACCAGCTTCAGAGATGCCTGGATCAGTGACAGAGCCAGAAAACAGATGAGGTCAGAGAATGGAGACAAATATGTGAGAGATTGGGAGAAACTTGTGAACTAACAGAGAGACAACACAGAAAATGTGGATTGAAAGGTAATGTTATGATTCGGAGGGGAGGATCTTTCAGATTTATACAGGAAAAAGTTCTGTTAGAACGCAGCCATCTGTGAGTCATAGATGTCCCAAGAGCTAGTCTCTCAACTGGGTAAGACTGACACCCATCACACAGCGCCGCTGGCATTATCTGCCCTTATTCTCACCACAAGCCTAGACGGCAGAAATTATTACCCCAATGTACTGATGAAGAAAGAGAAGCTTGTTCATTCATTCATCCAATAAATGTTTTGTTTTAGTTTCTTAGGGCTGCTGTAATGAAGTACCACAAACTGGGTAGCTTAAAACAGGAATTTATTCTCTCAGAGACTTGGAGGCTAGAAATCTGAGTCAAGCATGATCGACAGAACCAGGCTTCCTCCAAAGGTACAGAGTTCTGGTGGTGGCTTGCTGGCCATCCATGGCATTCTTTGGCTTGTGGCATAAATCAGTCTGCTTCCATCACATGGCCATCTTCTCTCTCTCTCTCTGTCTGTGTCCAGACTTTCTGTCCTAGTAAGGATACCAGTCATATTAGAGGAGGACTCACGCCAAACCAGTTTGGCCCTGTTTTAATCAATAGCATCTCCTAAAATCCTATTTCCAAATAGGATCACATTCATGAGACTGTGGATTAAGACTTAAACAGATCTTTTGGCAGGGGCACAGTTCAATCCATAACAGAGAGATTACCATGGGTATAGAGCAGTGAACAAAATCATGAAGTCCCTTTCTCAGGACTTGTTTTCTAGTGGGGAGGGACAGAGACAGACAACAAACAACTAGGTATATGTCAGCTGACGATAAGCACAATGAAGACAAATAAAGTAGGAAGTGAGATGATATTGGGTGGCCGGACAGCGCTCCCTGATGGGGTGACATGTAAGGAGAGCCCTGAGGAGGAATGCCTTGGTGTATTTGAGGGTGAGTGGACAGCCCAGGGTGGCTGGGAGAGCGTGTTAAGAAATAAAGTCAGGGAGCTAGTCAAAGACAAGATCTCAAAGGGCTTTGTGGACTTTAGGAAGGTTTCAGGTTTTGTTGTGAGAGTGAAGGCATTGACAGGTCTGTAGCTAGGACCATACACATTCAGCTGCTATTATAATTTAATAAGGTGGGCATCTGTTTCTCTCTCCTCTAACATCCAGAGGTAGGAGATCCAGAGTTGTTGGGGTGGCTTGGCACCTCCCTTCCCTGGAGTGTGATGGAGGACTATGCCACCAGCAGGAAGAGGGGAAGGGAAGGGGAAGGGCTTCCTCTTCTCTTGGCACATGACCTGGAAGTTGCAACATTACTTCTGCTCATGCTCCGCTGGCTTCCACATGGGCACACCACCTACCTGGGATGCTGAAAATGGAGTCTATAGCCAGAATCCAGGAAAAATTTGGACCTTCTGCTATTAAAGGAAGAAGGGATACTAGATATTGGATGGCAGCTAACACAATCTGACTTATGTTTTAAAAGGATTCCTCTAGACGTTGCATTGAAAAATCTTCTGGAGGACCAGGGATAGAAGGAGTGATACTAGACAGGGAGTGATTTAATAACCCATATAATAAATAATGCTGGCACAGACAAAGATCACAGGGATGGAGATGGTGAGGAGCATAGATTCAGGATGTATTTAAAGGCAAAAATAGAAAAATTTGCTTATGGATAAAATGTGACTTGTGAGAGAGAGAGGAGGAAAAAAAGAGTCAAGGATGACTCCTAAAAGTTTGGTCTTGAGTATTAAAAGAATGGATCTACCATTTCCAAGATGGGGAAAATTGGGAAAGGGCAGGTTTTGGGGGTGAAATTAAGGGTTTGATTTTAGGCATATTGAATTTTAGATGCCTATCAAATATCCAAGTTGCAATAGCTATAAGAAATTTAGAATTTGATCCTGAAGTTTATGGGGGTACGTGCCTGCAGATAAAAATATCCATTTGTATATTTAGATAACATTTAAAGCCATGCTCATAAAGGTAAAGACCTTGTTCTGGGTACTGCTGAAACTAAGATTCCCAAATCCATGTTTGTCTTTTGTCGAAGCCTACACTTTTCCCACTGGGAAAAGATCTGACTCTATCACCCTGGAACTGCTGATCTTTTCAGACCCGTGTGACTGTCCATACTCTCTTTCTATCCTTCCACTCCCTATTTCAACTTTAATTTAAGCATTTATCAGTTCACTTGAGAAAAGAATCAAAAGTGCTTCAATCCAGGAGAGAGATTGTGCATAGAAAGGGGTTTCCTAGGGGCCAGAATGCCCAAAAGGTAAACTAGAGGATAAGAGATGAAGACCTAACCAAGAGGCTAAAGGTTGGTGTAATGGGACCACGAGGGAAATGAATCATGCATTGCTGAAGGCACAAGTCATAGACAAAACAGTGAGGAGAGCTGGTGGGCTGGGGTGTGGTGGAGCAGAGGTCGCTGGGAGAATGGAATGAGAAAAAGTGCAGGAGTCCATAACATTAAGTGAGGAGCTTCTGGGAACATATCGTTGAACCCTGGGCAAGGGTGAAACTGGCCTTCGTTTCGGAGCTCTGTTACCTGGTCAGGATGGCTGCTTGCAGGAGCTATTCATGGTGAGGCCATGAAGAACATCTTTTATAAAGATATCATGGAGAATGAGGGAGACTGGAGCAGAGCTTTGAGATGTTCAACAAACTTTCTTTTTGGTTTAGGATCTCTTTGTTTCTTCCTGTCTACTTTAGCTGAAAAAGAACAGCTAGATTCTAGAAGAACGTAGAAAGTTGAGAATGTGCCATCATTAAACTTTCCTTCTGTAGTCGTTCTTCATCAATTAACTTTCCCAGTGACCTATGTTTTTTAGGAGGTACTGGGGATCGAACCCAGGACTTCATATATGGGAAGCAGCACTCAACCACTTGAGCCATATCTGCTCCCCAATGACCTATTTTTAAGTGACCCTTGAGGTAAGGGAATTTCGTCCTACATTAGAGGACTCTACACATAACTTCAACAAACTTGGCCTGGGGAAGGGGCATTCATGCAAAAAAAACATTTCCTTACCTCTAATTGTTCATAATCCTGTAGTAGATCTCCTGGATTTATTTTACTGATGTTTTTTAAAACTTTAAAAGCATATTACCAGCTATATACCAGTAAGCCTGTTGAAAATGGAGTTATGTCATATACATATACCTTAAAGAAAGTCAACTATACCAATTCAAGGGAGAAAGAGAGAAAGAACTATTAACTATTACTAGTGATTTTACCCACCATCTGACTCAATAAGATATGCTTCAGAAAGGGTGTCAGATGAGAGATTAGAATCTGCTACTTGAATATGTAGTTTCTTCCTGCTCTCTAATTTCCATGGGCCTTCATGTGAAAGCATCTCCCTATGTCAATGGCGATTCCTATGTTTAAAGATACCTATTTTTCATATGTCAAGAGTAATTGTGGATTTACTTTGCTTTTGCCTCATAAGATGACTCTGTCCCTGTGTAGGAGGTAACACCATCTGAAGGCTTCTTTCTGGCTGATCTTACTGGTGTGGGGCATTTCTGGCCAGGGCACCTTGTCATGGCACTGTCCTCCATGGCATGGCCTGGAGAGGGCACCAGACTGGTTAGGAGATGGCACTCTGCGAGGGCTTCAGAAATGTTTCCTCTGTCACTCAAGTCAAATGTGACTGATGTGACTGACTAGAGATCATCTAAGCCAGTCATGTTTAAACATTTCTTTTTAAGCATAACATAGTTTTATTCAAAGCAATCCTATGTGGAACCCATATAGAAAACACATAAAGGTGGGGCTGGTGTTGTAGTTATGCCTGCTTGGCTTCCTTTAGGTCAGATGTGTTCAAGTCAAATATGTCAGGGGCCAGGCCAGGAATGTAGCCGCGTGTAGGCTGGAGACAGCTCCAATGGGCTGGAAAGGGCAACCCAGTCTAAAGAGGCAGCCACTAGGCAGCCCTGCAGAAATGGGGTGCCCATGTTGCCAGATCTTCTTCCAAGAGAAGCACAAGGCCAAATTTCCATGTGAAATCTCCTGATTTTGAACTTAGCCACAAATTCAGTATCTAAGGAATATAAAACCATTGTACAGAACAAGGAAAACTCATCTGTAGGCTGCCAAGAGTTGTCTGGTTTTGACTTCTGCCCCAGGTCCCTATGGCAGCCCCAATGGCACGTGCATAGGAAACACAGTGTGAAGACCAAGAGCTGGTGCAATCTCTTGCTTTTTAGAGAGGGGCGAATTGAGGCCCAGAAACGTGAAGTAACTTCTCCACAGTCACCTGGCTCATTAGTGGCAGAATTCGGATAAGATTCCGGAATTCTGCACGCAGTTTCCACCCCAAGACACCTTTTCCAAGGCCTCAGGACCTCAGCTTCATTTCCCTCCTTAATAAAAAAGAAAGGGCCAGCTGGGCTCATTTTTATAGAGCCAATGATTAATTAGTGAGGTTTGGGCTTGGAAAAGAGAGAAAAGGAGGAGTGGAGAGACGAGTCAAACAGAAAGGGAAGCTATGGAAAAATGCATCAGGACTGTCATCAAAGCTTCTTAACTGCCAGTTCCTGGCTGAAATTCCAGCTGGGCAGCCCCCAGAGAACTGCACATAACAGCTCATCTGCTGCGTTTCCAGGCCTGGGAAACAGGGTGTTCTGTTCTCAAAACCTGGCCTGGTCAGATTAGCCCCTTTCTAGAAAAGTTTCTAATGACTGCCCCAAAATATCACCCCCAATGACTTGTAAAGATGTTTATACTCCCCATAACTGGAGTCACTCAAGACAAGAATAGCCTCTTACAGACTCCAGATAAAATGGGAAAACTTCCCCTGACTTCGAAAAAAGACAGACTCCTTATCCCCCATTCTCCCAGATTAATTTAGGGGAAAGAGATGAGAAGGGATCTGATGTTTGTTGGGAACTTCGCTTCCAAGGGTTCTCTTGTTGAACTCTCACCACCACATGACAAGTTAGAAAGCATTAATCTGAGGTTACAGAGGAGGAAACTAAGACTCATCATGGACATGTGAGCACCTAAAACCACAGGGCTCATCCGTGCCGAGACAGATCTCGAGCCACATCTGCTCTCTCCATCTTCAATTCTCCTTCCAGTTCTGACCACGTCACCCCCTGCACTGAGCAGGCCTTGAAGGATGCACTTCTTCTGTCACCCAATGTTGCATGCACTGACCATGGATGCTTTGACTTGAAAAGAAAAATCAGAGCCACCAGCCAAGTTCCCCTTTTCTGTCTCCTCAGTGCTGTCCCATGGGGAGGAAAGATAAATTCTTCCAGCCCTTAATTTTGATCTATAGGTGGTCAGTTGAGTTTAAATATATGTTTACGACACTTGGGGACACTAAGAATTTGGATGGATGGGAGCATGGCATTTATGGAGTGCCTCCTAATAGTCAGTGCTTCCACTTAGTGTCAGGCGTGAATCTAACCACTCCACAAGCTGGGCACTATTTTATTCTCACCACCACCTTACAAGGCAGCTGCCACTCATTGCCATTTTACTGTGAGACAACTGAGGCATAGAGCAGTTAGCCACATGGGTACTATGGGATAAGCTGGGTATTGAGCTCTGGTGATGCGCATCTCCACCCCCTGCCATCATGCATCTCTAACACCGCCCAAGTGCCAGCATTTTGCGTGTGTTGACGGGAGGGGTCTTCCAGCTTGGTGGTTTCCTCTTTATTGATGCATCTCTTACCCTATCCCCATGATTTCAGTCCCTTCTACCTACCCCCAAAAAGAAAGTAACAAAAGGAAGGGATTGTTGACATTCTGAAGTTAGAAAGGAAAGAGAAACCAAAACAATCACTGGATGTGACAGAGATTTCAAACCAAGAAGTCTGAGACAGAGTGGGAAAGTGGCAGAGAAAGGTGAAGAGGAAAAGAGAAAGGAGAGGATGAGGGCCATTTTGCCTGTGAGGAAGGGCTAGAAAATGTCTCCAAACATCAAGTGCAGGTGTTCCGGCCAACTGAAGGAGCGGTCATTCAAGGAAGGAGGGCCACCTCTCTCTCTGTAGAATGGGACCCCACTCCCCACCTCAATGGCAATAGCTTCACAGGCCATTGACTCTTCCATCACTGTAGGCAATGTCTTAGAAAGAAGTCTTCTTTGTGGTCTTCCTGGCAGAGTTGACGCACTGTGGCACTGGTGGGTAGAATGACATTGTTGGCAAAGGAAAACAAGGCAGCTTCAGCTTGGAGGTGAATTCTCTTCTGGATCAAGAAGAAGAACCGACCAACTGTGAGATCAGAACGCACCAATATTTCTTTCTGTCCAGTTCTCCTACCCCAGTTTTGGGAGCCTTCTCTATTATCACCAGGATCCAGTCCTGATATTTCTTTTGGATTTTCTCTCTTAGAGTGTCACTTTTAAAACAGACGCTCCTCTTTATACAAATCTAAACCTCCTAGTGACTGGTCTGGACTGGTTTGGGCTGAGGGAACCTGGGGTGGGGGTGGGGATGGGGGTGCTGGGACTGGGAAGGGAGGGGCTGCAAAGGCAGCCAGTGTGTTACTGAATCCCCACACAGCTCTGCAAGGAAGGTACAATTGGTTATGAACATCTGTGGCCTGATTGGCTCCCCCACATACTGGCTGTGTTGTTTTGGGACAAGTAGCTTAACCTCTCTGTGTCTCAGTTTCCTTATCTATAAAATGGAACTACTAACAGTTACAGATCTTGTGGGGTCTCTGTGAGTATGAAAAGAGGGAATATGTACATGGCATCTAGAACATCATTTTCCAATTTAATAAATGAGAAGAATGAGTTTCAGAGAGATTAAGTCACTTGCCAAGGATCACACAGCTGGTGAACAGAGTGCCTTTTGGACAGGAGGGAGAAGGGAGTGGGGGACTGCTTCTGAAATGAATCTAGTTCACTCTAAAATGAATGTAATTTGGACACCAAATTCAGTGGAGAGCATCAGCCTCTAATAGGGAAAATATGATTTAGTGGTTGGTTTTTAAACTAAACAAATTTACTGTGGTCTCTAAATGAGTCTCATGACAAGACCAAAACATTTCTTTTGCCCCAGATTACCAATATCATATGTTAAGGAGAGAAAACCAGATGGCTGTTAAGCGAATGTCGGTAGAAATATATATAGGTGGGTTTTTTTTATAGCCATTGGCACATAAAATAAGTCATTATTCTAAATAGAAAAATATTGATGATGTCATCGAGGCCATTGAAAGACACATCAACCTGATCTGATGAGCTGGGAAATCAATAGATACTTTCCAAACAAGATGACATGCCTTTTTAATTGGTTGTGTGAGTGTGATATATTGTGTACTGCAAAGATTCAAAGTTAATTCTCATTGGTTTGGGGGTTTGATTGTTGTTTCTGTATGCGAGCGCTTTTTGCATCTGCTTAATATATTATTAATAGCAATAATAGTACCTGCTGTGTCTGCTCTCATTCCAACAGGGGATACAGTTACTGGTTGTTTACCAGTCTTTTTCTAGGATGACAGGCATTTCTACCTATTCTAGGTGGTCAAGAGATGGCCAGTCTGAGTTTGGTCTACATTTGACACGTGGGATGTCAGCCAAGGAATATTCCGTTTCCTACAGGGTATTAATTCAGACACAGATGACTTATCACATAAATCCAACAACTGGGTCGGTGGAATCTCTGGGTAACTTTGCACTGGCTTCAAGGGATGCCCGACTGAACTGTGAAAATATGCTGGAACACCAGGTTCAAAATGTCTTGAGGCAAGAGTAAGGGAGAGTTTCAGAGTAAGGGAGGAGGTCTCTTGCATCCCTTGCACAGCTGCTGCTCGAGAGCTGTGTAATATTTTTCTGATATGCAACTTCCTAAGAAGCAAGCCCTGGTAAACATTAAAAGGGTTTTATTCCTAAAATGACTTGACATGCCTTCATGTATTTCTTGGTGCTTTTCCTTAATTTCACATTGTTTTGGATAAATTTCCTCTTGGAAAGTGACTGGGAACTCAGGCAAATCCTGAGAGGCCCACATGAGGAAAAAGGAGTGAGCAGATTCTGAAAATTGCCTAGGAAATCAGAGCTGGAAGGAAATTTAGAAATCCTTTGAGCAGTCCTCCTCTTTGTAGATGAGGAGGGGTTTCGGCTTACAGCACAGCCCAATAAACGTGTATTGAATATCAAATTAAATATATATATATATTTAAAATTTTGCTTAGTTTAATGTTGTTTGGGTGAGACCTTGGAAAAGAAAACAACATAAAATAACTTCAACATCTGTGAAGTGCCTTTTTGGAATACCTACATTTTGGAGAAAATGGGATGTGAAAGAAGAGAGGAAAAGTCTGAGAAAAAAACAAAAATGAGGAACAGAGGATGAAAACTGGGACAAGCGAGATAGAGGAGAGAGTGTCAAGGATGACTTACTCTTCATACCACTGGCCTTCTGAATACTACAATGCTTTGTTCTGGCCACTGGGAAGACTTTCCATGGACCCAGGAGAGGCAAGGAGCACATCTAGTGTTTCTGATCCCACCACATATCCTTGGTATCTCTGGTGATACCTGTTGGTTTTCCCTTAGAAAACAGAAATAGGAGGCTCCCAATTCTTGCTATGAAAGGAGAGCGGGTGGGGTCTGATTATAAGGAGGTGGGGAGAGTGGTATATGTGGCATGAAAAAGGTAAGTAAGAGGTCAAAGACCTTGGCTAAGTAGGGGCTTGGAGTCAGGCCTGGACACATCAAAGCTCTCTTAAAGTGTTTTGGTCTCTAGAGAGGGTCGTGCACATGGAGTACTCAAGGTGGAAGACAAAGCAGCTGCCTCACTGCAGACCAGCGCCATACCTACAGTGCCCATCTCTGCCTGAGATTGATAAGCCTGCCTTTTAGGGAGGAAGCCTCCAAGAACACACACACCAACTTGGAAGTGGAGTTGGTGCATCACTGCACATGTTATCACCCCTGCATCAATCAAAAGGACAGCCTTGAGGGCTGTCTACACTGTCCAAGGGCAGCCCTAGGGCAGTTGGGCTTCTCTCTTTTTTTCTCCTTCTGAAAATGTTAGGTGACCACACTGCATTCTTTTCCACCACCCCTCCTGGAAGATTTTTCCTCCTTGCTATGATTATCAATGACCAGACTAACTGCGAAGGTGACAACCTGGACTAGTAGGGGTGGGGAGAGTGTAGCTGGGTCTCACTTTACCTCAACCAACCACAGCTTCCAATGGGACCTGCTTTCTTCCCCAAGGGCACCGTCAATCCATACTAGATACTACTCTGCCACCGTCTGCCCGAAAGAAGCCCCACACTTGATATAGGAAGTGACTTAAATGCAGGCAGCTCCACCAGTTGACATCATACTTTCTCTATTGAATTGTGACCTTGAATAAGCCTCTGAAGAGTCCTGGGACTGAGATTACTCATCTTGGATGACAGTGACAATAACAATAACTGTGAGAAGGATGAGAAGGAGAAAGAGAACTAACATTTATTGTGCTCTTATTGTGTGTCAGGCCAGGTTATCACCTAAGGGCTTTGCATGAATTAACTCCTCTTTGAATTAACTCATTTAAACATCCTAAGACCCTGCCATGAGGGTACTATTATTACCCCATTTCAGAGTTGAGGAAACTGAGGTCCAGGCTATTTAAACAACTCATCTAAAGTTTTTCAGTGGGTTGGTAGTAGAGCTGGGATTTGTATCCATGCAACCTGACTTTTTTTTACATATTTAAACAGTGTACGCAGAGTTTAACAAAAGCTATTTCATAGACTGCACTATATAGCCTAGCAAGGAAGCAGGGTAAGATTTATTATTCCAATTTTACAGATGAGGAAATGGAATATCAGAGTTTAAGGACCTGCCCATGGATCGCTGGCTAGGGCAGAAAAGAGTCTTGAAACCCAGATCCATCCATCCTTCCTTCCTTCCCTCCCTCCCTTCCTCCCTTCCATCCTTCTTCCAAATACCATAGCTCTGAGCCTGTCCAGAATGAAGCTCTTGATCCAGTTCCTTTCAGCTGCCTCATTTAATGCTGTGAATTCGAGAGCCATCTCTCTCAAAGGTTCATCACATTTTTCTTTAACAGACTTAGACTATAAGAACAGATTTCTTCTCATTGAGGCTAAGCAAGCTGTTTAATTTACAAAAACCTTATTAATGCTTCCTTAACAACAACAACAAAAAACATTTGGTTGGATATTTTGTTTTCTAACAGAACTATTTAACAGAAGCCAAATATTTGCTCTGGATTGCCCTATCTAAGGAATATTAATTAGAAAATGATTAAAGGATATTGGATGGTCTTCCATTCATTGCCTCAAATATTTATGAGGAATGCATATTTATGGAAATTTTCATTTCATAATCTTTGAATCTACTCTATTAGTTTGCATACTGAGTTTAATTTTGTCAGGTTTTCCCAAAATCCAGTTGCTAAATAGGACCTAAATCTATTAAATATTGACCCCAGCTTGGCCAGGCAGAAATGTTATTCCATTAATAGTGCAACTCTATTAAAGCATCATTGATGCAGTAAGTGAGATAACTTCTCAGTTTGAGGGACTGTGTTTACTCTCAGGCAAGAGAGCAGAGAGGGAGTTTCTGACTTGATGTCAGCCAGTTTTTTCTACCACGGGATGTTGGGGAAAGAAAAATTTCACCAAATTAAAATTGTCCTGTGGGCTTTATGTTTTATTTCCTGTAGCTAAAAGTGTATATATTGAACTGCACGAAATAAAGTACAATAATTTGTTCTTGAAATTAGCAAGCACACGTTTCACCCATAAAACCGTTGCTCTGTGATGTGAGACTGGATTTCATTTCAGTGTTCTTGATTTATTGTTTGGTTTGTTTTATTTTGAGGGGGTGGGGATAAGACCACTGCAGGACAAATCTATTAAAATGGTTGACAAGAGCAGATTTGCGAAGGTTTATTAATCTTTAAAAAGTCTGAGTCAGTGAGTTGAAAATTTTTTAATGCTAGAAAGAGTTTTAAAAGGTCTTAAAGATGTACATATGCAGCTTAAACCAAAATATTTGATGATAGCTTAGAGAGATCTTTCCCTATCTAATTCATTCTTCTGTTTAAAGTCATTCTCTATGCACTTCATGTTTTGTGCTTAAGGGACAGATTTTTTATCATGGAAGTTGAGAACATGGGGAATTAGGGCATCTTGGCTGACTCTGCTGGAGTCTAGATGTTGCTCTGTAAACACATCCTGCCCCCCACCCCCAATTCCCCTATGTCCTCTGATGTACATGTGCATAAATAGGAAGGTGGTAGGCATTTTGGTTGGAAATGAGAGCCAGGGGGCCATATGGAGAGAGGGAATGGAATTGTACCCACTCCCTTGGGTTCATTTCACATTCCTTTGGAAAGACAGGTAAAGGCAAAAGCCATCAAAATAGTTCAAAAAAAGACTTGGCAAATTGCTGGGCACAAGCATAGATGTTTTTGGGCCTTGGCTGTATCTAGCAATGCTCTGCCAACATGTAATTCTGTTAGGATTCTTGGTCGTAATTGCAATTCAACCTACTTAAGGAAAAGGAAAAAGAACTTATTGGTTCATGTGACTGAAAAGTTCAGGGACAAATAGTTTCAGCCATAGGTTGCCCCAGGGGCCCAAGTGATATCAACATCTTCCATCTCTTGGTTTCAATCTTTCGCAGTTGGTTTCATAGGCTTCATGTAGTGGCAAGATGGCTCCCAGCAGACTAAGTCACGCAGAAAGGGTGCTAACCTCTCTCCTAGCATGCCCAGTCAAAACGCCATGTATCTCATTGCCTCTGGTGGGGCCACCTGACCATCCTTGAACCAACCACCAAGTTCAAGAACATGATAGCCAGGAGAAACATAAAGCCTATCCAAGTGCATGAATTGGGAGAGGAAAATGAGATGGTTCCTCAGGTAAGAAGAACGTGATTGAAAGCTGGATGGCAGAAACAAGAGAAGGTTTGGTGTTCCTGTGCTTGGTAGTGACAGTGATGGAGAATCTTCAGGAAGCTTCATGGGATAAGAAAGACAAGCTGGAGAGAACAAGCAAAGCCAATGCCACATGGTAGCAACTGCTGTCACAGGTTGGACATGCAAGGCATCCCTTTGGAATCTCCCAGAAATAGCAGACAAACTCTTCGAGGAGGCTGTGTTTCTAGCAATTAGATGGATGGGAGACTTGGGCCATTATTATTTGGGTAAAAACACAAATGATGCCTTGATATTCCTTTCAAAACAGGGTTAGGGCATTTGATTACTCTTGGGACACTAGAGAAGACAGATAAAACAAGTGTGTGAATATATGCAATAAAATCCCTACAATGTTCTGTTTAAACTCTTGTGGTTATAGTGCAGTTTTAGAATGAACCGTTCTGGTAGAAACACAAATCTTTCATAAACAGATTCTAAGGAACTGGAGATAAGTACTCTTTATATCTAAGGAAGTTAATAAAGTTGACATTTCCTGGGACAATCTCAGCTGCTAGGAGTTGTGACTGAATTTGTCTCTTACCATCATCCCTTTGGTATCCATGACCAGAACTTTTCTTCATTCCTCATGCTGTATAGTTTTGTTTCCTCTCTTTATATCTGAGTTAGGTTTGTCAGGGGTTGGTCAATTTTGTTTGTCTTTTCAAAGAATTTACTTTGTTTTTACTGATCATTTATACTTTTTCTATTCAGTTTATTTAATTAATTAATCTCAGCTTTGCTTTTATACAATCTCTCTTTCTACCTTCTATTACTTTTTTTCTATTTCATGAAGTCCCATGTTTCACTTACTTATTTTCTTGATTTATAAAGCTATACATTTTTTTTCCATTACAGCTTTAGCCACTGCTCATAAATTTTGTTATAAAGTGTCATTTTCCTGCTAATTTCATTCAATTTGATTTCCTCTTTGACTCAGGAATTGTTTGCAGTTTCTTTTTAATTATAAAATGAGCAAGTTTTTGTTTAGTTATCTTTTTGCTGTTGCTGGTTCCTAGTTTCATTTCATATGATGAGAAAATATTACCTATACGAACTCAACATTTTTTAGTTGTTTACAGTTTTATTTGTGACCAAGTACATTATCAAATTTTTGTAATTGTGTAATAGATATAGAAGAAAAAGTGAATTCTCGGTAACATACATTATATATGAGTATAAACATTTATATATAAACACAAATATTAGGGTTTACTGGTTATTATTCTAAACCTTTATATCCATTTTTTCCCAAAAATTGATCTTTTGAATCTGAGAAAAGTAGATTCAAGTCCTGCACTATGATTATGACTTTATGAAGTTATTCTTACATGGTTAAGTATTTTGTATTATATATTTTCCTGATTTCAAAAACTTAGAATATTCCTCTCTACCCATGTTTTATGCCTTAAATTTCACTTTATCGGACATTAATAATGGCATTCTTTGTTTCATTTGGTTCATCTATAGATGATACAGCTGTGGTTATGCTTTATTATCAGACTTGGTTTTTCATTTTGTTTTAGGTTGGTTCATTTATTTAATCTAATCTGTGAGTCTATCTATTAATGAGAAAAGTAAATCCATTCATGTTAATTGTGATACCTGGTTTTATGCCTTCCGTCTTATTCTATTATTTCTATTTTTCATTCCTATTTCCCATTACTTTTTTTTTCCTTCCTGGTCTGATTTTCTTAAATCCTTCTTATTTACTTTAGTATGAAGCATTGCTATGTATCTTACTTTGTTTACAGATACCTTCATATTTTTATCAGTCATATTTAAATTTATAGTTCTCTAACCACAAGTAAATAATAACTCTACCCTTGCTCCTGCCCCCAAACCACAGGACCTTTAGTGGGCTTTTGATTCACCATTCTTTTTTTTTTCTTTCAAAGATTTATTTATTTATTTATTTATTTCTCTCCCCTCCCCACCCCAACCCCGGTTGTCTGCTCTCTGTGTCTATTTGCTGCATGTTTTTCTTTGTCCGCTTCTGTTGTTGTCAGCAACATGGAAATCTGTGTTTCTTTCTGTTGCGTCATCTTGTTGTGTCAGCTCTCTATGTATGCGGTGCCATTCTTAGGCAGGCTGCACTTTCTTTCACGCTGGGCGGCTCCCCTTACGGGGTGCACTCCTTGCGTGTGGGGCTCCCCTATGTGGGGGACACCCCTGCGTGGCAGGGCACTCCTTGTGTGCATCAGCACTGTGCATGGGCCATCTCCACACGGGTCAAGGAGGCCCGGAGTTTGAACCATGGACCTCCCATGTGGAAGACGGATGCCCTAACCACTGGGCCAAGTCCGTTTCCCCTGATTCCCCATTCTTAATTCCTCCCTCTGCCCACCCTTCATACTCCTGGGTACTATTTAATTAACATGGAATTTTAATTCCAACAAATTATGAGATTTTTATTATAGCATATCTTTTCCTTTTCAAATATTCTTTCTTAACAGTTGCATTATATTTCATCATTACATTCCTGTGAAACAGTGGAGGGAATATAGTGAGGGAATATAGTAAGTATGCAGCCTCCAAAATCAATCTGCCTGAGTTCAAATCATGGCTATATGACCTTGAAAAAGTACTAGATGAAAAGTATCACAGAGCGCACAGCAAATCTGTGGTGGAGTAAGGTTCTCCTAGAATCAGCTCCCACTACAGGGCAGTTCGCAAACACCCAGAGCTCTCTGGAGCTAGCTGAAGCACCTGTTCGGAGGATTTAGGAGGCCAGAAGGGCATCCTGCAACATCCTTGAAAGAATGCAAGAAAGAGGCTGCCCATCTGCAGAGAAGACTCACAAGCAGAGCATTCCACACCACTGAGGCCAGTGCCCATCCTCCACTGGAGACCTCAGGAGCTGTTCCACGGCTGGAATTGAAAGCTCCACTTCCCCAAAAAAGGGGAGGAAGAGATGATGGGGCACCAACTTCAGCTACTGATGAGTAAATTCAGTGGGCTACAGTATAATCCTGAGAACAGCTAAACTTTGAGTCTATCCAAGTCAGAAAGAGGCTAGAAGCTGCCTTCTTAACTCCACACCTGGCACTAGGGGAAGTGGGAAGGGCTGAAAATCCCAGTGCTGGTGGGGACCGGCTTCTTTCCATGCAGGTCAGATTGCAGCTCTAGCCTAAGCCCCATTGCTACCTCTGACAGGGAGGAAGCTGCAGGGACCTGAGCCAGCCTTTCTTGGAAATTGCCGGCCAAGCCATGGAGGCCAGTGATTGTCCTACTCTGGTATTTTAAGGCACCCAGGAGCTGTTCTGTGACTGGAATTGGAAGCTCCATTTCCCAAAAACAGGGGAGGAGGAGATGGTTGGCTGCCGATTTCAGCTACTGATTGGTAGACTCAGATGGCTAAGGAATAACCCTAGGAACAGCTAGGGTGTGAATTTGTCCAAGTCGGAAAAAGTTCAGTGGCCACCATTTTGACTCCACCCCAACCTGAGGGGAAGCCGGGCTGACCAAATATCACAGTGACCGTAGGAACCAATTTCTTTCACCGGATCAGCCTGCAGCCCTAGCCTAGGCTTCAGTTCCACCTCTGGCAGAGAGGAGGCTGGGTAGCTCAGCACCAGTCTAACCAGGTAACTGAGGGTACCTTTGCCTGGCACAAACTGAATAATTGGAAGTCTACTGGGACAACTGCAGTCATCTTGGTTCCATACTGCATAGATTGCTGCCCATAGCTGCAGCTCCGTCCATGCCCCAGGCAGGGGAGAAACAGGCATGAAGCTTCATTAGTCTCTCTGGGCAACTACAGTCTAGGCCTGCACGACTTGGATTATTCCACACAACTGTGACTCTGTCCCTGTCTCTAGGAAAGGAGAAAGTTGGAAGAAGTTTAATCCATCCCTGGGGTAAGGAGGGCAGCTTGAGCCTCCACAGTTTATAGCACCAATTACATCCTTGGCTCCTACTGCACAACCAGGAAGGGAGAAAGAGCAGGAAGCCCTAAACTAAAGAGAAAAAATGCACCCAGAATCCAGATGCCAAGACACCAACAAAAGATTACAATCCACACCAAGAAACAGGAAGATATGGCCCAGTTAAAGGAACAAGATAAGCCTCCAGACGACATAAAGAGTTGTGACAACTAATCATAGATGTTCAAACAAATCTCCTTAATAAATTCAATGAGATGGCTAAAGAGATTAAGAATATTAAGAAGATACTGGATGAGCACAAAGAAGAATTTGAAAACATGCATAGAAAAATAGAAGATCTTATGGAAATGAAAGGCACAGTAAATGAACTTTAAAGAACATTGGAATCATATAATAGCAGATTTGAGGAGGCAGAAGAAAGCATTGGTGAGCTTGAAAAAATGGCCTCTGAAAGTGAATATATAAAACAGATGAAGAAAAGAATGGAAGAAATTGAACAAGGTTTCAGGGAGCTAAATGACAGCAAAATGTGTGCAAACATACATGTCATGGGTGTCCCAGAAGAAGAGAATAGAAAAGGAGCAGAAGGAATATTTAAAGAAATAATGGTAGAAAAATTCCCAACCCTACTGAAGGACATAGATATCCATGTCCAAGAAGCACAACGTACTCCCATCCGGAAAAATCCAAAAGACCAACTCCAAGACACATACTCATCAGAATGTCAAAGGCCAAAGACAGAGAATTCTGAGAGCAGCAAGAGAAAGGCAAGGCATAACATATAAGGGATATCCAATAAGATTAAATGCTGATTTCTCACCAGAATCCATGGAGGCAAGAAGACAGTGGTTTGATATATTTAAAATACTACAAGAGAAAAAATTCCAACCAAGAATCTTATATCCAGCAAGACTGTCTTTCAAAAATGAGGGTGAAATTAGAATATTCACAGATAAACAGAAACTGAGAAAATTTCTAAGCAAGAGACCAGAATTTCAGAAAATACTAAAGGGTGTGCTAGAGCCTGAAAAGACAGGAGAGAGGGGCCTAGAGGAGAGCCTAGAAATGAAGATTATATCAATAAAAGTAACTGAAAGCGTCAAAAGAGAGGTGAAAATAAAATATGACAGATAAAACTCAAAAAGTTAGGAATAAACTCAATGATGTAAAGCACTTGTATTCAGAAAACTGCAACCCAATGTTAAAAGAAACAAAGAAGTCCTAAATAACTGGAAGAACACTCCATGTTCATGGATTGGAAGACTAAATATCATTAAGATGTCAATTCTACTCAAATTGATATACAGATTCAAGGCAACCCTGATACAAATTCCACCAGCATTAAAAAAAAAAAATTGAAAACACAATTATCAGGGAAGCGGACTTGACCCAGTGGTTAGGGCATCCCTCTACCACATGGTAGGTCTGCGGTTCAAACCCCAGGTCTCCTTGACCCGTGTGGAGCTGGCCCACGCACAGTGCTGATGTGCACAAGGAGTGCCGTGCCATGCAGGGGTGTCCCCACGTGGGGGAGCCCCACACGCAAGTAGTGCGCCCCATAAGGGGAGCCGCCCAGCGTGAAAGAAAGTGCAGCCTGCCCAGGAATGGCGATGCACACACGGAGAGCTGACACAACAAGATGATGCCACAAAAAGAAACACAGATTCCCATGCCACTGACAACAACAGAAGCAGACAAAGAAAAACATGCAGCAAATAGAGGCAGAGAACAGACAATGGGGGGTAGGGCGAGGGGAAGTAAATAAATAAATAAATAAAATCTTAAAAAAAAACAAAAAACACAATTATCAAATTTATTTGGAAGAGTAAGGGGTCCTGAATAGCCAGAATATAAAAAAGGAAAAGTAAACCCTCATCTCCAGACTTTAAATCATACTACCAAGCTATAGTGGTAAAAACATCATGGTACTGGCATAAAGACAGATACATAGGCCAATGGAACCTAACTGATGACTCAGAAACACTCTCACATGTATGGTCAAGTGAATTTTGATTAGCCTGTCAAACCCACACAGCTCATGTAGAACAGTCCATTCAGCAAAATGTTGCTGAAAGAACTGGGTATCTATAGCCAAAAGAAGGAAAGAGGACCTCAATCTCACACACTGTCTTATGGACAATGGAAGACTGGCAGGTGATCAAAGTTAAAAGAGGAATCTTTTCCCCACCACTTAGATATTGGCAGATTTGCAAGCTGAGTCCTATGGACTGAGGCATGGAAGGAGCCCTTTGGGATCTTATGTTTCTCCATGAGTTACAGGGAAGTGCTGTCTCCTTAAGTTCATGGAAGGGATGCTGTTCATTCCAAGACTGCCATCAAAGGCAACCAGGACCAGAGGGACCAGCAGGACTCTCCCAGGGCTGCTCGTGGCAAGCAGATGAGGCAGCTCCTGAACGCGCGTTAAGGGTGTCCATTGCCTCGGCTGGATCCATCGTACCTCAAGGGCAGACCACCCACTTCAGTCTGCCTCCCAATCAATTCCTAGTGTAAAGAGCAAGACTCATGAAACTACCTTTCATTGACCCCATGTCTGCATCATCTTCTCAAGAACTCGAAGTCTCAGTTGTATTTGGACTTCCTGCATCTTCCAGCAGTAGACAATACTCCCTCTCAGGTTGTAAATCTAAAGCAGGAAGTCTTCTCATATAATCATATTTGAATCATAGGTAACTCCTAAGTCAGAATTCACTGCTAGAAATTCATGTTGGGAAGGGAAAGATTTTTCTTTTGTCTTTAAGAAAAATTAGAACTTAATTCTTTCCTGATTTGGAAAAAGGTTGAGGGGAGAGGTGGTATCAATTTCATAGATAAAACTGTGCAATTTCTTTCTTTCTTTTATTTTTTATTTTAAAGATTTATTTTTTATTTATTTCTCTCCCCTTTCCACCCTCCCCCCCCCCCCCGCCAGTTGTCTGTTCTTTGTGTCCATTCGCTGTGTGTTGTTCTGTGACCGCTTCTATCCTTATCAGTGGCACTGGGAATCTGTGTTTCTTTTTGTTGTGTCATCTTGTTGTGTCAGCTTTCCGTGTGCAGCACCATTCCTGGTCAGGCTGCATTATCTTTCGCACTGGGTGGCTCTCCTTACAGGGCGCACTCTTTGCGTGTGGGACACCCCTGTGTTGCAGGGCACCCACTGCGCATGGGCCAGCTTCACACAGGTCAACGAGGCCTGGGGTTTGACCTGTGGACCTTCCATGTGGTAGGCAGATGCCCTATCCATTGGGCCAAGTCTGCTTCCTGCAATTTCTTTTTCCATGCTAGAAGAGAGATGGCTCAGAGGAAGTAGGAAAAGCAAAACTTCCTACTGAGTGTGGCAGACACTATTATTTGCTTACCCAATGGCCATTCACATCTCCTTATTCCCAGTTAGCCAAACTATAGATGATGAATCATGATTAGTCTAAGCCATTCATGGAAATTCCATTCTCTTTTGTTGGAACTTGCTTTTCAGCCTCCCTTGCAGCTAGGAATAGTCGTGTCACAAGCTCTGGCAAAGAGACTTAAGTATGTGTATTTTGGAGGGGTTCTGGGAAGTGGTTCATTGGAGAAAGAAACAAATAAGAAGGGAGCATTTGATTGTGTCATCTTTTCTTCCCTTTAATTCTTCTTGGAATGATGATGTGAGAAGTGAGAATTAATGCCAGGAGCTATGGAAGTCATCATATGATCATGAACTAATAGGACAATCATGGAAAGCCAACACATTTAAGATGGTATTTTAACATAGAATAGAAGGAGTCACGTCCCTGATGATATAGTTGAGTCACTAAATACATGAAATAATAGTATTTGTACTTAATGCTTAATCTACTATAGTTGAGTATTTTGTTATTTGTAGCTGAAAGCATTTCTAACTTATACACTGATGTTTGGCTTGGTGTGCTGGGATTATGCAAAGGGAAAGGATAAACACAATTTTATTTTAAAAATAAATACAGATATAAAGTAGAATTCAAAACACATCAATTTTACAAATAAAACAAGAGACATCAAAGTAAATTTGTACTTGCAGTGAACTTCTTTGACTCATGCCTTACGGATGGACACTCTCCTATGCCCTTAGGAATTCTTAGGGAAAGAATTACAGGAAGTGACCAGAAGGGCAAACCAATGTGCTCCCTTCAGTAAGGATCAATTGGCAAGCAGATTGTTGCTGCTGCTGCTCCTCATGTCATTAGTTTCCCACCAGTGACTGAAGAACACATTGCTGACATCCGTAAGACATTTTGAGGCCAGATACGCCTGTCTAGGAAAGATCTGATTTTAACCTAAAGATTCAGGGGGAATTATACATGTATTTATCAATTGAATTAAAGTTAAAAGAGGCTTTGAGTAATACCAGCTTGGGATTTGGGTTATTTATTATTTTTTAAAGTTTACCTCTGAGGTAAGCTGTTCTTGAAGTATTTTTTTTTCTTTTCCAAAAGGAAAAGTGGGTAAAATAATAAATGCTACATAGTATTAGGTACCCATTCTGTGCCAGATATTGTGCCAAGCATTTTATAAGCATCATCTCATTATATCCTTCCAAGAATTCCAGAGCAAGCTGCCATAGGAAACCAAGGACTGGAGCAATTATGTAAATGGAGATATTTTATATATAATTTTTTAAGCTAAAGAAGTTGTAGGTTTACAGAAAAATCATGTAGAAAATACAGATTTCCCATATACCCTCCCTCCATTCCATTATTAACACCTTGCATTAGTGTGGTAACTTTGTAACAATTGATGAAAAAATATTATTATGACTGTACTATGAACTCTAGTCTGTTGTTGACATTAGTCCTTACTGTTTGTACAGACCTATGGGATTTTAAAAAGTTTTATTCTAGTAACATCTGTACAACCTAAAATTTCCCCTTTAAACCACATTCAAATATCTAATTCAGGTGCTGTTAATTATGTTCATATTGTTGTGCTACCATCACCACCATCCAGGACCACAACTTTTCCAGGGATTACATAACCAAGAGGAGAGATTTTAGTCTGCATTTCCTAGTGCTGAACATATGTTCTTTTTTTAAAAAAGATTTATTTATTTCTTCCCCCCACCCTTGTTTTCTGCTCTCTGTGTCCATTCGCTGGGTGTTCTTCTGCATCTGCTTGTCTTCTCTTTAGGCAGCACGGGGAACCGTTTCTGGACCTTTCAGAGTGGGAGAGAGGTGCTCAATCTCTTGCACCACCTCAGCAACCTGGTCTGCTACATCTCTTATTGTCTCTCCTTTGTGTCCCTTTTTGTTGTGTCATCCTGCTGTGCCAGCTCTCTGCTTGGGCCAGCTTGCCACACAGGCCAGCATTCCTGTGCAGGCCAGCAATCAGCACTCCACATGGACCAGCTTGCACAGGCCAGCATGACTTCACCAGCAGGCCCCGGGAATCAAACCCTGGACTCCCACGTGGTAGACAGGAGCCCAATCTCTTGAGCTACATCTGCTTCCCTGAACCCATATTCTTAATTCAAACCTATGCTTGTTGCTTTATTCCACTCCTATGCCATCAGTCTTTTAGTTTAACATGAATGTCTGGATCTTTTACCCAAGATATCTGTTTGATGGTGATATAATTGGACCTCAGGTTCAGGTGTTTTGATTATTCCTACACCTTTGAAATTGAATTGGCAAAATGAAACCAGGCAATTAAAAAAAAAAATAGCATGACCCAGATATTCCAAACAGTCCTCCACACTGGCCGCCACCACTGGTAGGGTTGCCAGTAACAGCTGGGGCCCCTCGCCTTAGCATTAGCAAGGGGAGGAGTAATTAATAGTTTAAAAGGTAACCACACAAACTGGAGCTTGCTATCTCTGCCTGGAGGAACCTGCACCAAATCTTGGTGCATGTTTCCATCCTTCTCTCCCATTTCTCAGCAAGCTCTGTATTTTCCCCCCGTTTCCCAATACATCCTTTTCATTGGCCTTAAAAAAAATAGCATGATTTGTTTCTTCACTATCAATAAAGGGAGTATTTATTAAATAGCCACATGTACACTTTCACTGGATTCTTAATATATCAGATTAAATGCAATACTGACAGTCTTGAGGTTATGGGTTAAGTGAGAAAAACTCAAAGGCATTTTGCACAAAATTTGGACCTAGAACAGTAGTTTTCTCCATAAGATGGTATGCATAGTCTCTGAATTTTTTTTCTATATTGACAAAAATAATTCCAGTTTTCACAATGTCCTAGTACAAATAAAAGTGTGACTTACATCTCCCAATTTGCATGGCTGATTTCATGTCCTTTTGACCATTCCATCATGTGTCTTACAGTTGCAAAATTGTTTTTCTCTGGGACATCATTGGTGTATTCTTATGCTTCAAAAAGTTTCCAGATTAAATCATGGGTTTTTTTTTTTTATATGACATGCAGGGAACCGGTTCACAAGGAATATGATATCAGGCTCAGCAAATCAGTAAACCAGGCCTCACAAAAATTCAGATCTGCAGCTATGCTCTCAGGGAGCTCTTGGCGTTTCAGTGCCAAGAACTCAGGTGCAAGTTGTGAGTGGCGAGTAGACAGACTCCTGAGGCCTGAGGTTAACCAGCTCAGAATCCTGTTCTCTTATATTCAGTACTGAAAATATTTAATTAGAACACCATAAGCCTGCAAGTGGTGCCTGAGTGAAAAGCCAAGTTTGGGATAAGTCTTTACTTTTTAACATGGGGATCATGAAGGAATGTGAGACTAGTCAGCAGCCTTAGTTACACACCTAGCCATGATTACGGTGCTACAAGCTAAGATCATCCACCTGACTTGCCTATATCCTCATTTTTAGAGAAGCTCCCCTGCCTACAGCTTCTGCTTGAAAGATAGCCCTGGGCAGTAGTATCTTCTACCACGTGACTCGTCCCGGCACAGCTGAGTGGACCAGGGAGGGACACTAACCCAAGGAAGGTAGCCAAGTCAAGCCTGGTCACAGACACAAGACAGAGCCGAGCTCCCCCACCAGAGGAACTGAGTCACTCACGGCCTCTCTTTGAACTGAGAGACTGCAGTGTCATCAATAGCCGCTGAGGTGGAGAGGATGCCACTCAGTAGTGCAAGATCCTGGGGAAACAATTTCTGAGTGAGGTGAGAAAGCAGATACCACAAGTAAGCAGGAGCTAGGAGGTAGAAAGAGATATGGTGTGCAGAACTAACTGTCCTGACAAGGGGCACATTTTGTAATCCTAAATAGTCTGATACAGAGAAGTGGAGTCTTCGGGTTTTCAGATCTTTAGGGAGAAACTTACAGTTTGCTTGGTTGGGACTCCTTTGAATTTCTTGTGACCTGATTCTATGAACAAAATTCCAGAGATCAGTCACTGTTTACATCTGCGGGATGCATCTGTTCACATAATTAGGGCCTGTCATGCTACTAGCTAAATGCTTTGACGAGTGGGAAAGGACAAGTGCAATGACCTGAATGGCTCCAACTATTCATCTATACATTGTACGTGCTATATTTCCTGGCAAGAAGTTGTGAGTTAAGAAAATAGTTTTCACTTGTTCTATCAACTTCCTGGCTGCTGTGATACTCAAACCACCTTTCAATATTTCTGGCTTTTTCCTGACAAGTAAGAGCATGTAGAGGTGAGGGTAACAAGTGGGAGGCAGGGAGAAAATGTAGAAGATGTAGTGAAGACAAAATCATGAAACCGGAAGGAATTTCAAGGGGTCAAATTCTTCGTCCCCCCTGCAAGCAGGAGTGCCCTGAGGCCAGGCTGGGTGCCTCCCATTTCAGATGGGCAACAAAGGCATTTTATTATACGTATTTAGGCTACTCCCTTCTCTCCACCTTTACTGTGCCACCAAAAGCCACTTTAGCCAAGGAGAGCTGACCTTAGATGTGGTTACTGGAAGGGGCCCTTCTTCTGAGTCTCTCTTCCATCGCTTTCTAGAATTTCATAAGTTGGGAGCATTTCTTTGGGCTACACATTGCCCTTCTCCAAGTATTCTCATTCGACCTTTTCATAAACTCATCAAACAACTTTTTTCTAATCTGGGGTTACTAAGGGAATTTGAGATTACTGAGTATACACACGAGCTGTTGGGAAACATAAAACAAAACAAAACTCTACTATTACTATAGCATCACAGATCTGAGGTTTGTGAAGTGCTGCCCATTTTATCTCGTTTCATCCCCACAACCACCACCAAAGATAGAGGTGCTTGTTATTCCCATCTCTCCAGTAGGACACTGAGACTTTGAGAGGCTCTGTGACTTTTCCCAGGCCTAGGTATAATAAGAGGCTGAGTTCAGATGTGATGCAGGCTCCAGAGTCAAGTGCATTTTCTACCCTAGATGGATACTCCAGGGAATTAAAGATATGTTGAAGAAATGCACAGACTGTTCTAGGTGGACTTTTATAGATCCAGAAGGTACAGGGGCAATACCAGGCAGTGGACCCCTCCCATCCCAAGGAGTGAACAAAGCCATCCCACTGAGGATGATTTGCAGGAGGCCGTGGGACCCATAGGTGAGTGACAGCCTGGCCAGCCCTAGTAAGAGATGGCAGGAGCTCTCCCTGGAACCAGGACATAAAATTTTGCAGGAACTTATGACCCCTCTGCTTTCTCATTTTCTACTCAAAGGCTTGTCACTTCTAGACAGCAATCTGACCCCCAGTGCATGTGCCATTTAATCACCAGTTGTATTAGTTATCTGCAGGTACATTACAAATTACTCCCAAATTTAGCAGTTTTAAACTATAAACATTCATTAGTTCGGTTTCTGAGGGTCAGAAACTTGGAAGCAAGTTAGCTTGGTAGTTCTGGCTCAAGGTCTCTCTGAAGCTGCGCTATCTGAAGGCTTGACTAGGGCTGGAAGATCCACTTCCAAAATGGCTCACTCACATGACTATTGGCAAGAGACTTCAGTTCCTCACTGGCTGTTGACAGGGGGCCTCACTTCCTCCCTTCGTGGGCCTGTGCACGGGGCTACTTGAGTGCCCTTACAACATGGCCACTGTCTTCCCCTAGAGCAAGTGATCCGAGAGAGAGAGAGGGTAAGGAGGGAGTTCCTATCCTTTTATGCTCAAATCTCAGAAGTTGGACACCCTCCAGCTGCCACTCTCTACTCGTTAGAAGTGGGTCACTAAGTACAGTTCACATTTAAGGGAGGCAATTAGGCTCTGCCTTTTTTTTTTTTTAAGGAGATACTGGGGATTGAATCCAGGACCTCATACATATAAGCAGGTGCTCAACCACCCATTCCCCTAGGTTACACCTTTTGAAGGAAGTGATAGCAAAGTCAAGTCTTTTTGGACATGTTTTAAAACCATCACACAGGTCCTCTGGAATACTGAGCTATCTCAATGACATTCAAGAAATTTGTGACTCTAATAGATTTTGGTTAAAACAGACCAGAAGGACTAAGATTCTTTTAGTCATGTACCTAGCTGGAGATGGATTATAGGATTGTGCTGATGGAATTCTGAAGGTAACATATATAGTCCTTAGGTACTTCTCCCTTTCTTCCTCCCTCTTCCTTCTTTTCATTCTTCAACGAACATTCATTGAGCACCTATAGTGTACCAGCTACTTTGCTAGATGCTGGGTATGTAGAGAATAAGGCAAGGGCATACTCATAAGGCACTCGCATGTGGCAGACACAATTACAATACATTGTGCACAGCCCATAACAAACCTACTGACATTTGTTGAGCAATTACTACATGCCCGTCGCTGTCAAAGGGGCTCTACTTATATTAACTCAACCCTCACGACAACAGATATGATCATTTTACTTATGAGGAACTGAGGCACAGAGCAGTCTCATAACCTACCTGCTTTCCCACAGGTAGTAATTGGTTATGTTGGGATGGAAGAATCATGCACAGAGTTTTAGGGGGAGCCTAGAGAAGAGAAGCCTCTTTCTGCCTGGGTGGTGGTGAGTGTCATAAAATTCATCTTGAGAGGACATATTTGAGTTGGGCTTTAAAGCACCAGTGGGAGTTCGTTAAACAGACAAGGGGCAAAAGATACGTGAACACAGCCTGGGCCGAGGTTTGTGAACACTGAGGCTAGGGTGTGGAGAGCTGCTGGCATTTCCCCAAAGGTGTCTCCGATGTTTGGGTGAATGTAGGCAGGCTTTTTGTGTAATTCACATCTGAGTTTTACACAGATCATGCCTAAAGGCTGACTTTGGTCCATCCCCGAAAGGAAACTCCTATACCAAATAGGACTTTAAGAAGACAGTAGTGGGTGTGAGAGAAAGAGGAGGGTATCTTCTTCTCGCCTGTGTCTAGTTATCCACGTGGCTCAGAGCTAGCTGGGAATGAGGGTGCCCCCTTGAGTTCGTTCTCTCTTGGCCTGGTTTTCTTTTCTCTGATCTGTGCACCTTCCACCCCGACCTTGCCAGCTGTTCACTGGTGTGTCTGGCTGGTCACACTCACGTGGAAAAACCACTTGACTGGAAGGGAATGGGAGACCTTGATGGCTTAATGATAGAAACCATCCTTCTACATGGAAAAACACATTGTTGCCAGAGTAAAGCCTTATTTAGTCTGCCTTGGTAAGTAAGGCCGTGGTGGTTAATTGAATACCTTAATTAACGAAGGGTTACGACAGAGGTGAAACATAATTACCAATTCTCAAACAATTAGAATCCAAATAGACACCATTTTGTTCTAAAATAATTCTGCTCATGATTTAATGTTTCTATGAAGATTCAGAAGACATCGCAGATTTTGTAGGTATGAAACTGAGGTTAGGCATCTGAGGTTGAGAAGAAAAAAGAGGGCAAAGTATGTTTCCCTGCAGAAACAACAAGCTCACTTGGAGGCTGAGTGTGATGCTAAACTAGGAAGGCATGTATCTTCCTGGATTTTCCTGGAATGAACAGACCTTCAAAGAGTCATAGGAACGCCACCACAGATAGTCTCTTGAGGCACATTTGACCCATGGATAGAAAGGCATCTGCAAAAACTTCCCTCCTAGTCAAAACCAGCTTTCCAGGAGGGTCAGAGGGCAGTTTCCAGGGGCACTGATAATAAGGGGCACTAGAACATTGCTGGAATCCTCAACCTTATGTAACATGGTGGAGAAAGTTATATTTTTTCAGAAACATATGTACATTGGAAGGAATAACTTTAAAAGGAAGATTGCTTGCAATGGGCTTGGGTTTCACAAGAGTTGCCTGTCATTTGTCTTCTAAGTAGGGCAGGTCTGCTTGGCAGCAGAGCATTGGAATATTCAAATTTGGGGCAGAGCAGAATTGTTCAGATAGCAAAGAAGTAGCTTAATGCTTATCAGCTATACTCCTCTTCTTTTTTAATATTTTTTTCTTTACCTATTTTTTAATATTACATTAAAAAAATATGAGGTCCCCATATACCCCCCACCCCCCTCACCCCACTCCTCCCCCCATAACAACAATCTCCTCCATCATCATGAGACATTCATTGCATTTTCCCTTCTGCTCCATAAAAACATTGAACAGATATTTAAAGAAAATCAGCTTGGAAGAAGACTAAATTATTAGATTTCCTTCTAAGGCCATAATATCTTGTCCTGGCTTTATTCTTAAAATATTGGTTGATTATATCCCACTGGACAACTTCTCTCATGTCCCTGAATCACCTCACTTACTTCCCTTGCACTGTTGGTTAAACATCCATCAGAAAGTGGGAAGGATAAAAAAGAAGAAAGGATATCTAAAGCAGTCACGTGTTCTACTTTTTGACAATCTGATTTTTAAAAGAGGGGGAATATCAATGGAGGAATTTGAAACTAGTGTTTAAAATGAGATTAAAAAATTGCCTCTATCTGGCATTTAAATAATCTATACCAGAGAGGATCATAGAAATTACCTAAGAGGCTTTCAGATGAGAAGACTGCTGTCCCAAATTATTTGCTGAAGGTCATGATGCTATTACATGTAATTAAGAGATAATCAGTGAAGTACAGTGAAAGGGTGCCCAGCATTAAGAGTCTGAAGGATGTGTCTGTCTGGACATCATTTCATTGTGTTCTTTCCTTCCTTGTCCCAGATGGGAGATAGGGGAAGAGGAAATGGCCCCCAGGTTCGCTCATGAAAATAGCACCCCCAGGCTGAACCATGAACCTTAATTAGATGTACACTTACAAAAAAAGAGGCCAGTAAGTCTCTGGCATCATTCCAGGCAGGTTAGGTATATGCACCCATTTCATGATCCAACAACCCCATAAGGAAGGTGCTGATGTAATCCCCATTTTCAGATGGGGAAACTGACATGCACAACTAATACACAACAGAGTTGGGATGCACCCAGGCAGCCTAGCTCTGAAGCCGTGCTATAGCCACCAAGCCGGCCCGATCTCAAAGCCCTGCCCCTTGACATTTTCTTGTAATTGCCTGTGATCAGCCCAAACTAATGCACATACAATGATCTGTGCTGAGGAGCTCACAGCCGCACTGCAGGCTGGCGAAGCTGTCAGCAGAAGGGTCCTCAGGATACAACAACAGAGCAACATGAAGACACGGGAAGATATTTTCCTGATTCCCTGAAATCACCAGCTTTGGTGGGAGCAGTGGGAAGAAGGCAGGTGAAGGTGAGGCCAACACTGTAGGATGTGGTCCCTATGGGATTACATGAAGACAACAGTATCCATGTGATTGGAAGTCTGAACCTGTGGTATTGGTTGGGTGTCCCTGTGTGTGAAAGTATTTATGCAGTTATTTTTTTAGAGCCCCTATATATGTGTGTCTGCATGTGTGTCTTTGGGCATCGGTGTGTGTGGACATAGCCAGGAGCTTGTTCAAATTACATTTCTTTTAGAGGACTTGATTTCTGCCTGCTGAGTAGTTCACATCCACATCCCAGTTCATTCTACTTCAGGAGAACTTGGGCTTTCTTGTTGAGCAAATGATTCTGGTCACCCTTCTCCCTGAGCAAGAGGAAAGTGGAGCTGAGAAAAGTAAAGAAAGAATCCCAAAACTCAGCACCATGTAATTTTATTTTTTCTGAAATGGTCATTATTTGCTCAGAAACACATATGAGGAGCAATACGCTTGGTGTTTTCCCCTTTTCTTTAATGAAGCTGAGGCCCAGGTGGAGAGAATCAGCGAGTCCCCCAGCAAGCTGGCTTCCCAGCCCCACAGCCCGGCCCTGTGGGCGGCCAGGACCTGCCCTTGGCTCACTGGCAAATAACCTGTAGGCCACGAGCAGGGGCCTGGGGGGAGCGCTGCAGATTCCGGTTCCCCAGACCTTTAACATGTTAAGACCCCACCCAAGGACAGCCCCGTTGTTCCCAGAAACACTGTTTATACTCTTCACACAAGGGAGCTGCAGCCCACACGGAGCCGGGAAAGGAAGCAGGGAATGCTGCTCCTCCTGCAGTTTTAGGACAAGCTGTGAACACGTTTGTGGACATTCGTGTGTCTGCAGAGGTATCCATCCAGGTTCTTCTCGAGGTCAGGGGCTGGCTGCAGTGATATTCCTAAAGAAGCAAAGACCAAGGGGTGGAGAGGGGCAACCAGCCCTGCTTGGCCTGTGGCTTGGGCCGGGCACCGCGCAACCAGCAGAGGGCGCCGCTGCGCCGGCTCTTGTCTCGCTGCGCGGTGCAGGCCAAGGGGGGGATGCTCCAGACGGCCAAAGAAGGATGGATTCAATACCGTGCCACCCCCCACCCCTTCCTCTTCTCTGTCTCCCTCGCTCTCCCATCTCTCCTCTCCCCCGCCCCCACCTCCTCTGTCCCTTCCGTCCCAACCCTCTCTCTGTCTTTCTTCCCATCTCTAGCCCCCACCCCCTCCCTAACTTGAGCAGTTCACCCCAGGGAACCTCAAGTCTAGTAACTGAGTGTTAATTATGTCTGAGTGGATTCTAGAGAAAAAGAAAACCATACTCTGTATCAGCAGAGAAATGGTTTCACTATGAGGAAACTAATGATGCTTTTATCAGGAACAATATAAAGATTGCTTTTTTACTAGTGTGCGTCCCATAGGGTCCAGGGCTATGAGATATTTCTGTATCTGGCTTTAGGTTCCTCTGAGCTTTTACATAATCAAATCAATATAGCCATGATTCACCCTCTGGCTACAACGGCTCCTTGCAAGTTTGCTGCTGCTTCTTCAGCGGCTAAAGAGAAAATAAATAAATATATAGAAAGAGACTTATTATGAATCCGTAAACATCGATTTGTTCGGTCTTCACTCTTACTTTTTAATTGCCCTGTGCACACAGATGCACACGAAGTGGACACCGAAGTTCACGGTCAGAAGACAGGCCCGTGTCCATGCCACCCTTTGTCCGGACGAGGCTCGTTCTGTTTATCAAAGAGAACAAAATCAGGGGCTGCGGTTTGTTGCCCCCCTGTCCACCAGTGTCTTTTCATACATTTTATTCCTCTTCCTTCCCATCCCTGTGAATTCCCGACATTCCGGGCGTGATTTTGGTTCTTGCCTTTCTCTTTGAGTCATATTGTTTCTATCAGGAATTTCCCTCCCCTCCGCCTGGCAGAAATCGTCTCCCTTGGACTTTTATCTGTTCCCAGTGCCCTCCGTGAGAGCTCAGACTTCTATCTCCCCAGTCCTGAGCTCAGCTGCTCCTGCTCAGGACCCCGGAGGAAGCAATGTAGGAGAAAGGGAGGGAGAGAGAACCCAGCTCAGGAGAGGCCCTAACTCGCGTCCTGAGCACCAGCCCCAACCTTCCCAGGTCACCAAAGGAACAATTCCTGAAATCTTTCAAAACATACACCACTTGCCGCTCCTTTCATTCCCCCTCCTTTCTTTCTTTAAGTAAATAAACAAAGACATCTTTCTTCCAGACTAAAACACTGGGGCGGATTCAGTGTCTTACCCCCCTGCCATCTCCTTTTCAGACGCAAATTGGGGGTGAGGAGCCTCTAAATACAGCTTCTCCAGTGTGAGCTGCTGCTTTGACTCAACATAAAGTTGACGGATAAAATAGGAGAATCCTGGGCTGGGAGAATTAAAGGTGTGGCCTCACAGGCAGCCCCGCTTATCCCGAGACAGGCTAAGGGGGTTTAGTCATTTATATCCTAGTCCCCGACTCCCGAGGTCTTGCTCACGCTTGTGCTTCCTTTTCCCTGTCCTTCAGAAGAAAAATCTGAGAAGAAGAGTAACCAGGCAGGAAAGAAAAACTACTGGATGTGATCAGCAGCCCCGGGCACGAGGGTGATTACAGAAATAAAATGGCTCCCTGGGTATGAGGGTGTCTCTTCACGCAGGCCAGGTTCTCTTAACAGTGCTGCCACACTGGGCTGAGAGGACAGCGGGAACAGAATTCTGTAAAGATCTGCCTTCCTTGGGTAAATATTTGCACTGAAGAGCATCGTCTTGCAGTACCTTACTGTTGTCCTGGTGTACTCCAGTACGGCAGGCACCAGGGCAGCCGTGACCTAGCCTGTATTTCAGGGAAGGGGGGACCTTCAAACAGTATGGGGTGTTGTGATACCAGCAACAGCGGGTGTGTGACCATTTTGGCCATAATGGTGGCCACTTAGCAAACATCTACTATGTACCAAAAGTTGTGCTAGGAGCTTTTGTGCATTAAATTCATTTTCATTCTCAAAGCAGTACAGCAAAGCAAGTCTCATTAGGCCCATTTCATGGAAAAGGAAACTGAGATTCAAACCAGTTAAGTGATTTGCCCAAGGTTACAGAACTGGCACGTGCTTCAGCAGGGGTTCACTTGGGTCTTTTTGAGCCCAGAGCCTGTGTTCTTCCCACCATACCAGTGCCATTTAAAGGGCAAAAAACAGGCCAAGCTGAATTGGTTTGTGGACGAACTTTCTAAAAATTATCTAGTTATATACTTCTTTTTAACAAGTATTAACGACCATGTTACTACCACACTCAAACTACTATTTCATGGGTGTTATTCTTATGAAAAGGCAATTTTCTGGTTAAAAAAAAGAGGGAGAGCATCAATGTAAATCAATAAAGAAAAATAATACTGAGATGGATGGAGAGTGCTGAGATGGTGAAAATCATGAAAGAGGCCAACAAGTCACTAGATGATGGGGAACGCTGCAGGCAGCTGTGCCACTTTGAGGGACAGTAGAGCAGGAATATTTTGAGTAACTGCCCAGAATTTTACGTTGAGAAGGAATCTGAGGCCCACCACTACCTGTTAGTGAGGTCTATTATGGGGCATCACGCGGGGTGGGAAAAAGTAACAGGGACCCGTGTGACGTCTTTGCTTCCTTTGGTCAAGCCCAATATGCTCCTTTCCCAGGGGAGGAAACTGAAGCCCAGAAAAATGAACTGGTTACGTGTTTTGAGTCAATAATTCTACAATGAACTGTCTTTTGCTAACAGGCCCAAGTATTTGCTCATGGTTCCAAATCAATATATTTTGTCTTTGGGGGAGGGGAGCCATGATATGAATAATCTACCTAGTTTAAATTATTTCCGGTAGAGAGAAAGAACTGGATTAGACTCCTGCCTTATTCCTTCTGTGACCCCTCCGACCTTTGAAGTCCCCTCTTCCACACAGCTGAGACGATAATCAAATAAGTACAAAGCACCAATTACGTTGTGCCTAGTACAAGTTCAGTCCTTGTCCCTGGAATTATAGCATTCCCTTATTGTACAATGGGTATTACTTAGTTAAATGCCTACTATGTTAATGCACCCTTAGCCAGTAGGATTTTCACTAGATGGAAACGAAGGGCAATTCCTTTTCCAGCGCTCACTTGCAGGGCTCAGCTGCTTCTTCCCTCGCCTGTGTGGACATCCTTTGGCACCCAGGCCCCCGTTCTCATGAACACACAAACACCCTGATCCTGACCACATGCTCTCACACCAGAAAGATCAGAAAATACACTAAGAAAAATCTAATAACACTTACTTGAGGTTTTTAAATTCCTTGGGGGTAGATAGACACAAGGCAGTAAACCAGCAAAGGGAAAGAAAAACAGTTAAAAAAAAAAACTAATAAAAAAAAATCCCATAGGAAGAAAATGGAAACCCCCCACCCCCAAAACAGAGCACAATCATGTGGTGGCTGGAGCTGCTTTCCTGGAAAGGGGGCCAGAAGCGGAGAGCACGGAGCACTTAGACTGGAATTGTTTTCTAAACAGATTTTTTAAGTGTGTATTTTTTCACATATTTTAACCTTTCTCAAAATTCCCTCGCCAAAAGCAGTAAAAATGCTGTACTATTAAACTTAAATTAGGACCCTGTGTCTGCGGTGAGGCCCAGCTGGGTTTCTTCTGGCAATGGGGGAAAAGAGAAAGGAGGGAGAGGGCCACCAAATCAGCTTGCTGTCAGGTGCTGGCTTGGTGCTGGTGGAGGAAGGCAGCTCCCAGCTAATAACAGTAGGGCGAGCAGGGAGAGAAAGTTTAAAAACTAATGAAGGGGCATATGTATGTTGAGAAGTGGGAAAAAAACCCAAAACACCTCCATCTGCATGTGTTCAGAACCATCCAGAGAGGTTGTGATTATACTTTCATTTCTTATTCCTAGTTACAAAAGAGGACCAGCCTCTTAGGAATTGGCAGGGGGTGCCCAGTCACAGGGTATTAGCCGGGTGGAGAGTGGCCCAAGTTTTATTCAAAACAGTAGGCTTTAGCTAGAGAAGAGATGGGCTGACGAGGCATGTTCACAAGTCATCACCAGTTGTGGCCCAAGAACAGTCACTTTTCGTCTTGTGATTTTCCATGATCCTTGGGGTTTAAATGGACAGCTTTAGGACTTTGCTTTCTTGCCTTGGGAAAGCAAACTCTGGGTGAAATAAGTCCTGGATAACACCCTGAGCAGACCTGGCTTGGTTAGTGGGTACCTGAGGAAAGGTCTGTGTTTGGGGATGAGTGGGTTTATTGATCTTGGTGGAAAAAGGGAATTTCAGCGTTTCTCTGAAGGAATCCTCCTGGACATGTCAGCAAAGAGTCTCTTTGGACACATCTGCCCAAGCTGAAAAATGTACTTAAATGGTTCATGTCTAGTGCTGTATAGTTTGATGGTCCATTCAGGGAGAAAGAGGGAAGGGGATAAGGGTGGCCTGTCTGCTGCTGCACGCACCCAGCCTCACAGGCCGGCGTGCGGGCAATCACGTAAGCAAAGACGCATCCAGCCTTGGTGGGAAGTCCACAGCAGTTGGGAAGGGTCTTTAGCTCCCGGATGTTTTGCAGTAATGGGCAGAACGTGTAAAGCATCTACTGGTGCAACCAGGGTTGCAATTGGAGTCTGAGCTTGGGCTGCTAGGACATGACCAAAGGAAACAAATGTTTGACCAGACATCTGAGAACATCTGTTTTCTTTTGCTGATGTGGATGCAGCCTGCCTGCCCCCGGGTGTCTGCTCCTGGCTGAGGTGCAAAATGGAGGCCCATTGCAAATGCGGGCAAAGCCAAGTCAGGACAAACCCAGTCCCCAACCTAGGTAACTGCGTTTTTCCAATATAAATCAATCAATAAGATGTGGTTTCTTCCTTTACTACTCCAAATCAAAACTTTCAGTATTTAAAAGGAGGGGACAAAAAGAGAATGACTTGGGTGTCTTGAGTACCAATTGCCCTCTGAGCTTTGAATCCCTTTCCTCCCCTTGCCCAACTAGGTGTACCAGTGACCCTCAAATCACTGCTGCTCAGAGCACCACCACCACCACCACACGCTCTTTCCCTGACCAGGAAAAAAACAACGGTGATGCTGAGGAAAGAGTGTTTAGTGGAGCTACCCTGGAATAGCCTGGAGGCACTAAACAAAATGGCCGGTTGAATCTTGCTCTCCAAAAAGAACAGAAGCTATGAGGTCCTGGTTGTGTTGTTGTGGGCTTTTTAAGAAAGTCCAGGCTCCCGTCCAGTGGTGGCTGCCGTTGTCGGTGGCAGAAACGATGCCTGGTTTATTCTTAGTGAAGCGCTTTGGGAGTCTCAGCCTGAGGAGCTCTGGAATGAAAACAACAACAGCAACAAAACCAAACGAGGCTCACACTGCCGGTCTTTTAGAGATAGTCAAAGCTGGGTGAAGAAAGTAGAGGGAGGCAGAGACTGAGGCATTACTGCATTGTGCGTGTCCCCTCCCCCCACCTTCTGCTCCCCAAATCATGATTGTTTCATGTGGTACTTTTTCCCTTTGGTGATGAAAATGGGATGTGGTGTCAATTACTGGGAAAAATATCCAAAGTCCTAATGGCTAATCTATTCTTCTAAGTATGAGGAGGGCTACTACACCTAAGAGAGTTGATCTAATTGTATAATAAAACTCGCATCATTTCAGGCAGGATCGGACACGCTGGGTCTGTTAGAGAAGGCTCGGGCTGTGGCCACGTAGGGCATGAGACAGTGAGCTGACCCTGGAAATTGCTTGTGAGTAAAATCCGGGGAAGACCTGAAGGGAGTCGGGAATATGGCTGCAAGGAGCAAGGAGGGGTTGTAAAGAAGTTGTACTGTACATAGGATCTTCTTGGTTTATGTGTCTCGGAGGTGGCAGTTGTTTTCTCTACTAGAATGCCTATGTCAAGAGCCTAACCTTGGAAAGAAATCCACAACACTGCTTTGTGAGGTTCTCTCCCTTCTCTCCCCCTGTGCAGACTGTTGTTTAAAAACTCACGATGCCCAGCATTTTCACATTCTTTATCTCTGAGGAAAATCCAGTTATCATTTTGCAGATGAAAAATTCCAGTCCCAGAGGGGTTAGATGTCCTAAGAGACTTTGGTAAAAACTGATGGTGCCAGGAATCAAACCCAGGGCTTCCAACTCGTTTCTGGTCTTTTCTGTTCTTCCACAGCTGCCCCTCTTTGGGGGGAGCACGCCTACTAGATTCCCTTCACAAGTGCACTGCCAGCGATTTTGGGAGCAGGGCGTGACGGGGAGCTGAGGCTCAGGAGGGGGTGTGTGCAGCGGGAAGCTGGTGGTGACATGTACCCTAAAATCACTTATCCTCCTTTCAACTCTTTCTGATCTGATCAAGAAACATGAAAAGGCTTGCAGTCCCTTGAACGTAAATCCAATGACAGCTTCTAACGCCACCACAAAAGGCAAAGCCTCTGTTTATTTAAGCACTGGGATTTTTTAAAAAAGAGAAATACATGTGGGAGTAGAAGTCACTGGGTTATAAATGAGCTCTTGCCCCACCAAAGAAAAAAATAATAATTACAATAAAAATAATGGCACCATATTCTCTGATAAACCAGTGCCAGAAAAGCTCTTGGGGATCAAGTTTTGTCAGTCCCCAGCTTTTACCAATTTAAATTCTTGGCAGAGTATTAAAAAAAAAAGTATAAGGTATTTGAAACTCCAGTCCCTCAGGTACTAAATCTAGTGTTTCCTGGCAATAGATGAATGTTGCTGGAGTGAAAACCTAGCGCCACAGGACCATATCTCCATGGCTGTTCATATTTATACTTAACAGACAAATATGTCATTCTTTCGGGATCCCTTTACATGGCCAACTTTTTTTTCTCACGTATTATCCACCCCGTTAGGATAAAAATGAAGACTGACCAAGACTGGGACACAGACTTTGAGTTGTGTGAGGATTATTTGGTACCAGCACCCATAGTTCCCACAGCCTGATTTCCTAAGCTACTGTGTCATAAAAACGTCGAAGCAGAGCTCCAGAACTCAGTGGAAACAGGATCCACATAGCATGGTAGCATTAGCTCTTCCTCACTTCACATTTCCTTGTTCTTTACAGTGTGATTGTGACTCACAGGGAGAGTTGGAGCTCAGTTGTCCCTCTGATATTTTTGCCAGAAACTTGGTTTGGCAAAGGATGTTCAACTAACTCTCTTTGCAGTTAGCAAAAGGATCCATTTCTAGTGTCTTCTCTACTCCTTTCATAAACCATGGGTTCTCTTTTCTAGCCTGGTCTCCTGCAGTTGAACCATCACGAAGTTCTCTAGCCGCCTTTCAGAATACCTTTTTGACTCTGCAGATCCTAGTTGAGTTTCTTCTCTCTACTCTCCCCTAGCCTCTGTGAGTAGAAGTTTAGGCTAGACTGGAAATAGCTCAGATGGCTCACCTTCCAGAGTCTGTAGACCACATTTCAACCTTCTTCACAGAAGAGGGAAGGAGGACTAATGTCTACTGAACACCTACTCTATTCTGGGCACTGTGCTTAGTCCTTACCCAGCTTAAACTGGGGTGATGAATCTTGTAAACCGCATGGAGAAAAGCATGGTATTATTATTTTAAGTACCTGAAATCCCCAGGAAGCTCTGCATAAAATATTGCAATGCGCCACTTCCATTTCTTTGTCCAATCTAGAATTTTGTATTTTTGTAAGTGGAAAATATGTCCTTTCAGGGGAGAAAAATGAGTTTTCAAAGCATTAAGATATTTTAACCCTCTGGACTTGGTAAAGTATTTATATCATAACCTGAGGGACACAGGGATGCCTCAGCAGGAATGGAAAATAACTGGGATGAGGATTTGCAACAAGAAGTTGCCACAGGAGCTTCCCACATCTCTGGTGAGTACCACTTAAGCTTTAATCCAAATGGCAGCCTTTCCTGGTCCAAGAGAATGAGAAGCTACTCAGTGGCCTAAGGTGACCTGAGGACCACAGCATCCTCTAGTACCAGCCATGAGGTCGACTTTTTCTCTCTTCATTTTCCTCATCCCAAAATAAGGCAGTTGTTAGGGCAGTCCTTTGCTCTCTGTCCTTTCCATTTTTTTCTTGAGATGCTCATTGATTCTCACCATTTCAGTTGTAATTCTATGATAACGTCCATGTCCCACCTCTCAGGGTGTTAATCCTGTTGCCCATTCACCTCTGGGACCTTTAAGCATCCTGCCCTCACCTCAAACTCAACATGCCCCCAAATAAGCCCTTCCCCTCCCAGAGTTCCCTATTTTCCCAATTACCCACACCTGAAATACTAGAACCACTGGGACTTTCCTGTTGCTCTTAACAATAGTTTATTAATAATAATAGCTAACTTTAATTGGATTCTTCCTCTGGGCCTTGTGCTTTGTCTCATTTGGGTTCAGAATTGTACTGAGCCCTCACTATAATTCCATGCAGTAAATATTATTAAAATTATGCTGATTCTATAGATGAGGAAAAAGCTCAGCTACAGGAAGTGATTGGCCCAAAGCCACACTGCTGAATGTGGAACTACAACTGATATGTTTCAATTCAGATCTCAGTATGTCCTTCTCTAGAGCCCATACCCATAATTTTTCTATATTACATTACAACCAGGCAGAGTCTGGTCAGTTCTTCCTCAGGAAATGTCTCTTAGAATAATCAGTCCTGTTCTAGTCCCTGTTCACCTCACTCTTCACCACCTCCTTTCTCCTGGACTGAGTTCCCTGGATCTCGGATTTCCCTGCCTCCAGCCTTTTTTCATCAGAAACATTATCAAGAGCTCATCACGTTATGATATCAAGCAAGAACCAACCTTCAGAGGTTCTTCATGAGAGCAGCCCTGCTGAAATTGTGTTCTGGACTATTCCACACAGGTCCCCTCGTTGGAGCAGCCAGAGCCTACCGACACAGGTTAAGGTTATAGAATTATCATTTCATTAAAAAGGTAGACAAGATGGGGAGTGGATGTGGCTCCAGCATTGAGTGCCTGCTTCCCACATGGGAGGTCCTGTGTTCAATCTCTGGTGCCTCCTAAAGACAAAAGCAAACAAATGAAACAACAACTCAGGGGAGGCCACTGTGGCTCAGTGGTTGAGTGCCGGCTTCCCACATATGAGGTCCTGGATTCAATCCCCAGCCCTGGTACCTCAAAAACAGGTAGACAGGGAAGCGGACTTGGCCCAGTGATTAGGGCATCTGTCTACCACATGGGAGGTCCTCCTTGACCCGTGTGGAGCTGGCCCATGCGCAGTGCTGATGCGCGCAAGGAGTGCCCTGCCACGCAGGGGTGCCCCCATGTAGGGGAGCCCCACACACAAGGAGTGTGCCCCGTAAGGATTGCCGCCCAGCGCAAAAGAAAGTTCAGCCTGTCCAGGAATGGCGCCGCACATACGGCGAGCTGACACAACAAGATGACGCAACAAAAAGAAACACAGATTCCTGCACCGCTGACAACAGAAGCAGACAAAGAAGAACACGCAGCAAGCAGACAAAAAGGGGGGGAAGAAATAAATAAAATAAATAAATCTTAAAAAAAACAAAAGCAGGTAGACAAGGAATAAAAGTTATAGCTGTGATGAGTGTTTTGAAGAAGAGTGAAGAATTCTTGTGGGAGTCCCTGAAAAGTGACTTAATCTCATGTAGCCAGCTAGTCAAGGACATTTCTTTGAGGGAGATCCATAAGGTGTTTATAGACTGAACAAAACTAAAAATGTTTATTTCAGGTCTTCTCAAAGCCTGACAATATGCTAAAGAGTACTGTGACTTTCCAAAGGAATGACTTGTTGTATAGCACTTCCAAGACTTTCTTGATCATGTCCCCAATTTTTTGGAAGCATCTTAGAGAGTGAGTCTTTCATATTACACTAGTTTGGAAAAGGCTTTGCTAGAGAATAAAGTCTAAATTCTTCATCTTGACCTTGGTGTTCTAAACACAATTACTAATTTGACCCAAATAATGTTACCCTACCCTACCTATCCACCTCACCTCCTACCTAAGCCCTGCCCCCATTAGTTCAGCCTCTTACTACCAATGGCTCCATTCTGCTCATTACATGCCAGCCTTATAGAATGCTGCCTTCTCCCCCTGATCTGAACATTTACCAACCCATACTCCACTCTCCAAGGTCCAATGTGAAATTCCTATTATATCCAAGAATACCTCTTTTCCTTCTCTTTCTCCTTCTCCTTCTTTTTCAACTTTCTTATTTTCTGTAGTCCTCTAGTGCTTAACTATATTACTCAATTAGATTAAGTAAATATTGGAATCTCAAGACCTTGAATCCACTATCTGGGTAAACCTGGGCAGCTGGCTTTTTACGTCTCAGTTTCCTCATTTGTAAAAAAGAAATGTTTTTCCTTCCTCAGAACTTGAATCCATTTTTTTCTTTAAGAATTGATGAAAGGAGCGTGAACGTAGAGGGAAAGAAGTCATCTTTGCAGAAACTCTCTGTTCTGGGTCTTTGAGCAAACCTGTCCAGGCTCTCTCCTGTCTTCCCAGGGCATCAGTCTGAAACTGAGTCCTCATGATCCTCTACCAAGAATATATCTGGTGATTAGTTCACCACTTCTTCCTCCTCTCCACCCCTAGCTATCATGCTCAGGCTGGCCTCATCCCTCAGAGCCCAGGTTTCAGCTGGATCCCTCGATCACCTTCTCATCCCAGCCCTCAGGGAGAGGGGCAGCATGGCTCTCGGTGTGGCTCTGAGGATCAGTGAGATGAAGCCTCTGGAAGAACAACTGAGATGTTGTCATTGCCTCAGTTTTATTACAACCTGCATCCCTGATTATACAGGTGCGGAATCTCTTTTGGTCCATCTCTTTATTGTTGGTACAGAGAAAGAAACCAATAATCCTGAATCAAAGGGACCATGCAATGGGGACTTTAGCACAAAGATCAGCATTTCTACATGCCTTCCTTGAGGAGCCTTCTCCTACTCCACCCTAAATTAGCATACATGCCCCCATCAGGCTCCTGTTGTCCTTGATCTTTTGGGATGTTCAGTGACGGTCTGCCCAGCTGGTAGTTGGTTCCAAGACAACAATGCCTGTCTTGTCCACCTCTGTGTCCTGGTGCCTGGCAATAGATGTTTGATCAAAGAATAAATGTTTGTTTAAAAAATAAATGAATGAACAATGGGAATGCTCATGGGTGAAATTAATGTACAGGCCGTTCCATCTACAATATTTATTAAAATGTCACTTTATTTATACTTTTGCATCTCCTGGAAGGTAAACTCTGTGAAGGCCCTGTTTGCTTTGAGACCTTGGTCTTTTACTCAAGGCTGAGAGTTTAAGGGAGACAAGAACTGAAGTCAGATAGACCTGATTTGAATTGTCTCCTCCATTTATTAGCTCTGTGGGCTTGGGCAAATTACTTAACCTTTTGCTGACAGATTACATGTCTATAAAATGTGGATTATAATCCTAACCTTGTAGGTTGGGTGGGAGGAATAAATGACAATAAAGCAAAGAGCCTGGCATAACTATTATATGGTATCCAATTAATGGTAGATATTGTTGTTATTATTATTGGTTGTTATGGATGGCATGTCTCTAGCCTCAAAGAACTCAAGTCCAGGAGCTTAGTGCTCTCATCATCTTACGGGCCTTCCTGCTCAAGGGTAAACAACCCAAGAAACTGAACTTCATTTGGACATCTCTAGGGTCATGTTCAATGTCCAGCATGGAAGAGAAGCTGAACTTATCCCTTTGGGCATGCACTCTTTAGACCCCAGCTGGAATTCTGACTCCCCTACTGGCAAGCCATTTGACCCTGGTGATGCTGCCTCTGAAATGGTGCTAATGGTACATATTTGATGGGGCTGCAATAAAGATTAAATTATGTAAGATGGCATTCATGAAGGGTGTATAAGGAATGTTAATTGCCTAGCTGCCTTCATTCTTCATGTACCTTCCCTCCTAACACCCACCCAGCCTGCACCTCTCTCCCAGAGAGAGGTCCATCAGTAGCAAGTTTCCTCAGTCCTGGAGCCTGGGATTCTGCTCTCAGTCCTCTATGCAAATGATACACACTGTTCAAACATCCTTCTGAGTTTTGAAATCCTATAAGATAAAGGGATCCTTCTTGTGAGGATTCTTCTTGGCTTTCTGTGCCATTGGCACAGAGACTCTCAGCCAAGCACAGTCCTCCTTGTCTACCAGCTCCAGACCTCCTTCCTTACTCTGATGTGTCCATGTTGTGACCCTTGTTCTCTGGAGCCTCAAGCCCAAAGGAATTAGGCATGACCTGCTCCTCTCTGCACCCTGGGAGGTCCCCTCCTGGCCTCCACTATGATCTCAGTGCCAACAGTAACCTTCTCCAAAGACCCAGAGAGTTCTCATCCCAAGAGAAACACCCTCTGGTACCTTCTCTGTAGACCCTCTCAATCCAGAATCCCATTTCTCTGCCTCACCTCGCAGTTGTCCTCACCTGCAGGGAAGGGAGAAGGTAGAATTATGGTCTTGTTTCTCTCAATCTTTTTATTTCTGAGTTCTCAGTGGTGGCTTTTCACATTTCTTATTGTATGTACTTGAGACTATCAAGGTCCTGAAGAAACAGCTGGGAAAGGAAGGGTATAGAAACTAATAGCAATATAACAACACTTTATCCTCTTAGCAGCTTGTAGGGTAATTCCTCTTGCAGAAGGAAATGATGTTGTGGAGTCAAAATGGTGATAACTTGAGGAGAGGGCTGAGAACTTGAAGAATTCCCCAGTGAAGGTGGAGGCTACATGGCAGTGGGGGTTGGTGGAAGAGAGGAAAACCCAAGATGTCCACTGAGGAGGGACCAGAGATGTCCGTGGGGATTTAAGCTGTCTTAAATGTAGGGGTGTGTAGACGCTTTCTCAATTTTCAGTAAAGTCGACACTACTCACGAAAGTACTTGTGTAAATGGGTTGTTCTTTTCTGGTAACTCTAATAGAGACTTAATTCTGCCATCAACAACAATAGCAAGACAACAATAAAGAAAGCTTGAGGAGAGGTTGGGGACATCTATGCTTATCCATATAAACAATGATGATCCACAATAGTAAGGAAAGGAGCCAGTGACATGGCAGACTCCTTGAGGGCTATTCAATAATACATTCAATAAGCTTTGAATGTGAAGGTAGGGAGGAGAACTACCTACCTTCCTGACAGTCATGAGCAACATCATGCCTGTCCACAGGAGGCAGATAATCTAATGGAGAAGATAAATATGCAGACACCCAACTTGAATCCAAACAGAATGATCTCAAACCAATAATGGTGTGACCATTAACTTCGACTAAGCAAGTCAGAGGAAGCTTAAAGAGCCTTAAAAGATGATACAGGTGAAGAAGGACATGGCCATGCATAAAGGTGTAAATGAGCCTGCTTGTGTTTAAGCAAGAGAGGGAGGGTAGTATCATGAGATTTAAAAACAGGGGCCTACCCCATGGGGCATCTTGAAAACACTCCATGGAGTAGATTTTACTACCTGAGCAGACACTGGAGGATTGTAAAGACACTGGTGACATAGTCCATCAATGCTGACAGCCAATGAAGGATAGATCAGAGAAGAAGCAATGGGAAGCTCAGAGACCTGTTAAGTCGCTGTAGTAGTCCAGGTGAGAGAGATCAAGGCCTGGTTCCTAACCGGTGCCCCTTCCTCAGCTGGACAGGTGGGATTTAATTGCCCCTTTGGAAGTGCCCGAGGAAGAACGCTCAACTTCCAGTAGTGAATCACAGAAGCCCTACTTGAAGGTCCAATGACAGAATTTAGCCTGGTTGCTCCCCTCAACCCTGCTTTCTCTGTTCCCACACATCATCAAAGAAATGAATCAAAGGAGTTCCAATAAAGTAGGCGCTGAGGGGCTGAAAAGATGCTGGGAGAGGGTGTGGCTGGCCTGAGGTGGGGAGCTGGCTGCTGTGGAAGAGGAACTGAGGCGACTCCACACATGAGACTCAGTTGCATATCGATCAAACCCATTTGGTAGACTGCACGTGAACCTCATCATCAGCTCCCACGTAAGCCCTTGCTTCCCCGGTAATTGACTCTCGCATATTGATTAAGATGTTGATGTGTCCCAGGATTTCTCGGTGGTAATGCCGGCGCGCCTCCCGGCAGGCAGGGCTGGCAAGGCTCTCACTGTACGGCTGTCACCGCACGCTCCTTAATGGATAAAGCTGTCATCTGAGAGCTGGAATGTCTTGCAGGCACAAAGACGAAATTAACTGTTCAATAATGTATGGGACATGGAAAAAACTTTACCCAACAACTCCAATTGATTGCTGTAAGTGTTTTGACTGCACTTGCCTGCTTTGCATAAAGTCAGCGACTTTAGCTAGCCTGATTTTCACACATAGCCATTTCTCTGCCTCTTTTCAGAATAAAAGTTGAGTGACTTCTGCAGCTGCCAGGAATGGGCTGTCTGGTGGGAAGAAGGATGAGGGGGTGGGGAGCAGGTGGGCACTGCTGACACCTCTCCCTTGAGTGGGGTCTTTACAGCCATGAATTACTGGCAAGTCAGTGGACTCTTGCTGGAAGTGATCATCTTGGGCGAGTTGGACGAATCACTGAGTCTGGAGTTCCTGGACTTCCTTTGCCCGTGGCTCCCCTCTCCTGCCCCAGACTTAAGTTGAGGCCCCAGGCAGAGGGGGGCCTTCAGCCAGACCTATGGATGGGGGAAGGGGAGTAACGGGGGCACTCGTTTATGCCAATTTGATAAATAAGTTCATCTAAACTGGGGGGAGACGATGTAGCTCAGTGGTTGAGTGCTGGCTTCCCACATGGAGGTCCTGGGTTCAATCCCCGGCCCTGGTACCTCAAAAAAAAAAAAAAAAAAAAGAAGAGGAAGTTTGCATTACAATCTACTGTAGTCATAAATTGGACCTTGCTTATTATTGGGGATTTGGTTAACCATGTGCTCACTAAATATCCTACAGATACTAGAAACCACAGTGTGTTTCTCCTTCAGTCTGCTCCTTTCCTAACCTGCAAAGGAGGAAAAATATCTAGGTAGCAAACCTATACTCTACGTCTTTTCTGCCAAGATCAGCCTTTTAAAAACATAGCAAGATCCTTTGAACACAGCTCTGTTTTATCACAGGATCTTTATTGAAGTTTTAATCAACACAAGCAGCTGACAAAATAGGAGATTGCAGCTTCGGCTGTACATTATGTATCCTCCTTGTGAATCTGGAAAAAAAAAATCATAACATTAAAAGAAGAGAAAATAAACAGCCTCGTTTAAAAAACAAATGAATCCCACCAAACCAAGGAAATCCTTTCGCACCCAGAGGAAGGCCTGCCGTGTGGCGTGCGGACGCTGCCCCGGAGTTTGGAGCCTCATGGAGATCATTACCATAAAGCAAATAACCAGCTCGTTTTTGTCACCCACTATGAGTGAACTCGAAACCTCAGGCCCGCATCCAAAGATTCCTTCTCCACAGGCCCATCCAGCTATGGGTCAGGCTGACATCTCCACTGGGAGGCAAGGAGGGCACAACCCCTGTGTCCAAATCTAAACCCTTTCTGCAGTCCAGCCTCTGTGCCTTGGCCCTGATCTGACACCATCTCTCTGGCCGGTGACCTCCTCTGCTTACATGGTCCCCTCTGCGCTCACTCGCTCCTGTCTTCCCTAACCCAGCAACAAGACAGGCACACACTAGGTTCTCCACTGCTTGTACAGCAGAGGGCGGGGTGAGAAGGGAGGAGCAGTTTTCTCTTGCTGTCTGCATGGCAAGTCCTTTTGGCAAGTCAGGCCACTGGGTCTGGCTAGTTATTCCATTTCAAAAGTGGTACATGGAAACTATTGAGGAGAGGGCCCCTGGGGGCTGCAACCCAATTAGCAAGGCTTCTGCTTTTCTGGCAAATGTCACCTCTCTTCAGTGTGACAGGAAGTGAGTGCAGAAGCAAGGACATGTGGCACCCTGCTCTCAATATAGTGTTGTGATGGAGAGCTGGGCTCTCCAGTGGTTTAGACCTGGATTTGAATCCCTGTGCTGTCACAGTCCATGGGCCTAGCACTTGGTTGGGTTCCCTAAATGTGCACTGACAAAAGGAATGCATGAGTGGGAGGAGGATGGTGAGGATGTGGTCCAGATGGGAGACCCAAGCAACAAGGGATGCATAGGAAGAGAAAGATCAGCTGGGTTTTGGACCTTTAGGGAGGTTTCTTGAAATAATCCTTTAACTGGGTTTTGAAACAACAGATGAAAACTGATTGGCGGAGAAGCATGAAAGACCCAAAGTGGGATTTTGCAGATGTGGAGTATAAGAGCTGGGCTAAGGCTCTGAGAATCAAGATAAAGGAAAGACACAATGTTGGCAGGTCCTAGTGGGGCTGCCCAGTCATCCCCCTCCTAGTTTCTATCTTGGCAAAGATTTTCCTGGAAGCACCCTGGAAGTGCCAGTGGTGATTTTCATGCATGTTCTATCAGTTTGCCTACAGAACCAAGGGACTGCATCACTAGGCCAAGACTTCTCCCTGACTTTCTTCCCCTTCTCTTGCATCCTCAGATATTTGTTCCACGCGTGCTCTGGGAGGTGGTGGGGATTCAGGAGAAGACCCCATTTCCAGGTGTTCTCCACCAACAGAAGACAGACAAACTGATACAGAGACATGACCAGAGAGCTGAGGCGGCCAAGAGGACCGTATGCGTGCCTCACAAGAAGCACCTTTCACAGAGGCTCCTCACTCTGCACTGGCCCAGCACACGCGGACAGAAGAGAAGCTCCAAAGCTTCACTGTCAGAATGGGGTGAGAGGAAGATTGGAGATCAGTATTTATTCTGTTGAAAGTGAGGGAACTAGAAGGGCATGCTTGGGTCTGACCAGGCTCTTGGTCTGGTAGAGAAACCCGGCCAGCCCAGCAACAGCCCAGGGAGCGCTCGGGCTTATGAGACCCCGTAAGGTTCCACACCACAGGCGTGCGCTAGAGGGTTCCTAGAGTTCACCACTCTACTGGCCACCCTTAGCTTCTAGACTTCCCTGAAGCACAGAAGTACTTGCCCCTTGGCCCTAGGGAAGAGCTGTAAATTAGGCCAGAACTGCAATTAATTCTTATAGGTAACTGGGGAAATTGTCCCAATGCCTGAGTAACCAATAGCCAACTCCCTGCATCTGTCTCAGGACCATAGCAGCACGTGATTTGCAGTAGTGGGAATGGAAATGATTTCTTCCTAGAACCCTGCTGTTAAATCATTTGTATTTTGTTATGGGACATGAGTGGGCTGGACGTTCCCCAAACTACTTTCCTTTGCTTTAGGCTCCCATGCCATTCCCACAACTAGTTATTTCAGGTGACAATTAACAGGAAATGATGCTAACAGCCCCAGGGTGGTCACTTTTCCCAGGTACTCTGTGTATTAAGTTTCAATTACTTATAGTCCCTGATCTAGGTCTCCAAAAGGAAATGAGTTTCCTCTGCAGTTGTCACAAAAAATCAGGGTTTTTTTTTCTCCTCCACGTTTGCTGTTTACCTGTCAGTTTGCCAGCAAACTAAGAGTTAAACCAAAGGTTCTCTGGGAGTCACACCTCTAAGAAACATATCAGTTTCTTGCACAATCCAAACTGTAAAAGGCAAAGTCAGACACTAAAATCACAAGAAGTGAATAATAAATCTAAACAAAATGGCATTTATTCACCTTTTTCCCTTTAAGATACCCTGTGTTATTGAGAACGCCCCAGGAAAGTTCCCAGCTGGAAATGGAACAGAGCCAGGGTTTCCTGCCCTGAATTTTCAGCCATTCTCCTCTGAGGAACTTAGTTTCAGGTCCACAGAATGGGAAGTGCTAGTTTCTAGGGCAAAGTAGCAAACAGGGGTCCAGCCCAGAGGGGCAGAGTGCAGGGGCTTCTGTTGGCTACTGCCTGTAGCTGCCACGATGCTAAGGCAGCGAGGAGTGTCTGTTTGAAGTCTGGTCTTCGGGAAGGAAACCCAAGAGAACATGAGCTGGGCTTGTCTGGATATCAAAGTCAAAATTAAAGATTTATTCCAGTGTTTGAAAAACCCCTTGCCAAAAATTTCATGTGGATTTTAAAAATCAAAACAAACAAACAAAAAACCCAAAAAGTTTCCTTGTTTCTTCAGTGTCTCCAATTGAGGACTAGAGGATTTATTTCAAAAAAGAAAAAATAAAAGTGAGGCCAAATTGTTCCATAAATGGACTCCATTCGGATGGTTTCTTAGCTAAATCTGTAAGGAAAGTAATCTGTTAAACTACTTTGGGCTACTAAGAAGCACTTAAGTTATTTATCATTTTTGACTCCTTTTTTCGTCTTTCCTATTATTATACATATCAGGTCACCTGCTCTTTACTGCTCCAGCAGCAGAGGAAAGAAGGAGAAAGCTTCCTCTATTCCACACAACCCTCAACCATTTTACAGAAAAGCAAAGATAAAATTAAAAAGTTGTAAAGGGGAGGGGGGAGCAAACAATCTAATCATAATTATGAAATTAAAAATGACAAGAGAATAAAAGTCGGAAATGGACTTGGCCCAGTGGTTAGGGCGTCCGTCTACCACATGGGAGGTCCGCAGTTCAAACCCGGGCCTCCTTGACCCGTGTGGAGCTGGGCCACGCGCAGTGCTGATGCGCGCAAGGAGTGCCCTGCCACGCAGGGGTGTCCCCCGCGTAGGGGAGCCCCACCCATAAGGAGTGCACCCCGTAAGGAGAGCCGCCCAGCACGAAAGAAAGTGCAGCCTGCCCAGGAATGGCGCGCCCACACTTCCCTTGCCGCTGACGACAACAGAAGCGGACAAAGAAACAAGACGCAGCAAATAGACACATAGAACAGACAACCAGGGGAGGGGGGTGGAATTAAATAAATAAATAAATCTTTAAAAAATAAAATAAAATAAAAGTCATTAAGCAAAATGGGGAAAAATAAAGTAAATCAATAAAGTTAATCCCAAGCCATTAAGAATTTTAGAAAAGAAATAGAACTAACCCTATATGTAGCATTTTAAATGAAATATTGAAATGCAAGTTGAGAATAAGAAATTAGCTCCAAGAATAAAACATCTGGATGAAGGATCAGAAGGATTAGGAATGGTATGTCCAGTTCTGATTGAAAGCAAATTGGATATGTCCAATTCAGAATGGAAGAAAGTGATAGAAACCATCTCAGCAGACAGAAGCAATGGGAAATATCACTGAAGACAGTGCCAGAGTTACAAAGACAGAAAGCCACCTGCAAACAACGAGTGTTAGGACTCAAATTTACCCAGATCCTCTAGTTGGGGTTTTTGCTCTTGTTGCTTAAATAAACTCTCTGAATTGAAGTATGACATATGTACATCTCATAAGTGTTAAATCTGAAGAATTCTGAAGCATGAACCTCCATGGGACCACCATTCGTATCTAGCTATCTAGCCACCGTCATTACCTCACCATCTTCAGACTTTCATCACCGTCAATGAGCTTTGCCTGTTTTTTTAAGTCCACATAAAGTCCAGCTTCTTTCATTCGATGTTATATTTATATCTGCATCCACATTCTTGCATGTATTTGGTAGTTTGTTCATTTCATTGACATGTACTATTTCCTTGTAGGAATATGCTGTAATTTATATCATTTTATTGTTGATAGACATTTGTGCTGATTCTAGCCCTTGGCTAATAAAAATAATGCTGCTATAAAGACGCTTGTGCATGCCTCTTGGTGCACTTGTGAAAATATTTCTGAAGGTATATGTCTAGGAGAATTGTTGTACCATAGATTGTGCATATATTTAGCTCTAGCAGACACTATAAAAGCAAAATTTCAAAGCAACTATACCTGACTGCACTCCTGCTAATAGTCTTGAACATTCCTGGTGCTTTCCATCCCCACCAATACTAGGCATTGTCAATTTACCTCAAGTTGTATGTTGTATTCATACTGGTGGGTCAGCAGGGGGATAGTGAATCAAGATTTTACTTTTACATGCTTCATATTGCATCTTTCCCTAAGGTTGTCACCAATTCAGACATCTTTTTCAATTATTTTTAATGTATTGTATATCATTTTGTTGTTCTTGTTATATAAGAAATCTCTCAATATTCTAGATATAAGCCCTTTGATATATTTTTTGGACATTTCCCATTTTATGATTAACTTTTTAATTCTCTTGCATTTATGGTTATATTTTCCCTTTTCTTCTCTTTTATTCTTTTGATGAGAAGTTCTTAACTTTAATTACAACTTTTGTTTATGACTAGTGGTTTTTATGTCTTATTTCATAAATATTTACCAAGGTCATGAAGGTATTATATCTGAGAGCTTTATTGCTTTATTTTTTACAATATGTATATGTATAAAGACTGTATGTATACAATCATGTCCACAAATAATATCAGGTTCATGTCTTTTTTTCTGATCTTTAAATGATTTATTTCTTTTTCTTGCCTAATTACCTTGGCTAGGACCTTTGGTACTCTGTTGGATAAAAGTGGTGGGAGTGGAGATCCATGTCCTGTGCCTGATCTCTGGTAGAAAGCTTTCACATTTCATGATTAACTATAGGTCTATTGGACACATCTTTTTTTTTTTTTTTTAAAGATTTATTTATTTATTTTAATTCCCCCCCCTCCCCTGGTTGTCTGTTCTTGGTGTCTATTTGCTGCGTCTTGTTTCTTTGTCTGCTTCTGTTGTCGTCAGCGGCACGGGAAGTGTGGGCGGTGCCATTCCTGGGCAGGCTGCTCTTTCTTTTCACGCTGGGCGGCTTTCCTCACGGGCGCACTCCTTGCGCCTGGGGCTCCCCACGCGGGGGACACCCTTGCGTGGCACGGCACTCCTTGCGCGCATCAGCACCGTGCATGGCCAGCTCCACACGGGTCAAGGAGGCCCGGGGTTTGAACCGCGGACCTCCCATGTGGTAGACGGACGCCCTAACCACTGGGCCAAATATTGGACACATCTTTGCAGATTAAGGAGTTCTCTTCTGGTTCTAGTTTGCTGAGAATTTTATTTTTAATCATGATCAAGTACTGAGTTTTATCAAGTGCTTTTTAGCCATCTATTGAGATGATTATTATGATTTTTCTCTTTTATTCTGGTACCGTACTAAATTATACTGATTGATTTTAAGTGTTAAACCAACCTTGCATTTCTAGAATAAACTCCACTTTGTCGTGTTTGAGCCTTTCAGTGTATCTGTAGATTTGATGTGCTAATGTTTTGTCTAGGAATTTTACATCTATGTTCCAGAAAAAGATTGACCTGTATGTTTCCTCTCTTGTAATGTCCTTGATAAGTCTAAGGATCACAGGAATGCTGATCTCATAAAATGAATAGTGTAGTGGTTCCTCTTTTTTCTATTCCCTGGAAGAGTTTGTGTGATATTCATATTGTATTTTACTCAGATGCTTGAAAGAATTCAGCACTCAAACCATCTGGGCATCAAGATTTCCTTTGGGGAATTTTAAAAGAGGAATTCATTTTCTTTAATAGTTATTTGAATATTTAAGTTAATATTTACACATTAAATTAAATATTTAAGTTAAGTTTCATCTTATACAAGTTTTTTTTTAATTATTTATTTATTTATTTATTTATTTTTCTCCCCTCTCCCCTCCCACCCCGGTTGTCTGTTCTCTGTGTCTATTTGCCGTGTCGTCTTCTTTGTGCACTTCTGTTGCTATCAGCGGCGCAGGAATCTGTGTTTCTTTTTGGTGCTTCATCTTGCTGCGTCAGCTCTCCATGTGTGCAGTGCCACTCCTGGGCAGGCTGTGCTTTTTTTGCACAGGGTGTCTCTGCTTGCAGGGCACACTCCTTGTGCGTGGTGGTCCCCTATGTGGGGGACACCCCTGCATGGCACGGCACTCCTTGTGCACAGCAGCACTGCGCGGGGGCCAGCTCACCACATGGGTCAGGAGGCCCTGGGTTTGATCCCTGGACCTCCTATGCAGTAGGCAGCCACTATCAGTTGAGCCACATCTGCTTCCCCTTATATAGGTTTTTTACATTTTTCTAAGAATTTCTCCATTTCACCTACATTTTTAATTCATTGGCATAAAATTTTTTATAATATTACTTTTATTTTATTATTTTTAACATCTGTAGGATATTGTATTGGTAATTTATACATACCTTATTTTCCCTCTACTTCAGTTTTGTCAAGGATTTATTTATTAGTTTTTACCTAAAGGATATAAATACATGGAAACCTATTATATAATAAAAAGTTGAAAGGTGTATGATAAGTGGGTAGTTTAAAGCAGGAGAAATAAGTGATTGAATGTTCAAGAGGGACTTAAAGTGAGAAGAATTGGAATAAGCCTTAAGGGAAAGGTAGGATTTTGACAGGTACAGATAGAAGAAAAGGCTTTGCCGGCAAAAAGGAAAACTGGAAATGGTCATTTGGATCAAGTATTGCCTCCAGTGGGGAAAAAAGTGGGAAGCCTGAAAGATGGGAATGTCCGGAATATCAAGACTTGAGTCACAGACAATGACAATGCACCAAATATTTAAAATATTTTAGTGTTTGATAAACACGATGAACGATGTTGAGGAGAGTCTCTAAGGTTTCCAGCCTGGTTACTGGAGAACAGCGATGACAATTCTCAAAGAAAAATAAAGACAGGAGAAAGAGCATTTCCGTGTTAAGTACCAGGTGAAGGCTGAAGCAGAGATGGTCAGTGAGCTGCTAAGGGAGAGAGCAGCACTAGGGCAGCAGTGGGGATGAGCTCCTGTGCAGGAGTAAGAGGAGAAAGTATGTAGCGAGCACAGAAGGGCAGGGGGTTTGGAGCCACGGAAGCCAAGAACGCAGGGCTGTTTGGGTGGGAGAGTGAATGATGTCAGGCTCCGCTGAGCGGCCGAGGCATGAGAAAGGTATTAGTCTCGGCATCTGGGAAATCACCGCTGACCTTTGTGGAATTTAAGGACTAGCAAGTGTTTGGTGACAATGGGAAGAGAAGAGAGAGCTTTTCCTCCTCACTGTGCCACTCTTTCTTTCAGGTGGCAATTACTTACTGGCCCCTGCTATATACCTGGCACCATGTGAAACGCTCGTTATTCAGTGGTGAACCAAATAGAAATTTCCCTTCTCCTATTCAACTTAAAGCTAGTGGAGGATCTAAACATCAAACGAATATGAAGAAATCATTTCAAACCATGATGGTGCTTAGGGAGAAAGAACAGAGTATAATGAGAGAGATTTAGAGAAGGAGCCTGATTTAGGTGGCTGGGAAGTTCAGGGAACGCCTTTCCATGGACTGCATCCAGGGGCATAAATGGATTGTGCCGGTACTGAAACACCCAGATGAGCTTCTTAAGTGCCTTATTCATGGACATGTGAATTCACAAATTCTAGAATTCACAGGGCACCAGGACTCCCCAACTTTGCATAATGCCCTAACCTCACCCCCCATACCCATTTTCAGAGTCAGATTTATCAGTCAGAAAGCAGAAACCACCACGACTCAAAGGAGAAAATGCGTAGTTTGAGGCAAAATTTTCTTCAAAGGAATATGAAGTAGGTGAAACTACCAGAGTTAAGTTACAATGTTGGCAGACGATGAAGGCTAATATGATTAATTGTAATCGTCATCTATAATGCATACTCATAATCATATTGCTTCTAGAACATCTTCATTATCTTTCACTTTTGAAACACTTGGGTTTCCCAACAGACTTGGGAAGGGGCTTTTATTAGACCCAGATCATCAATCCAAACCTTTTAAGGTAAGGGTGTTGCCAACCCAGAAGAGAAGGAGACATTTGCTAGCCTGGAAAGAAAGCACTAAATAGTCATTAGCTCCTTCAATCTGTTTACCAGCCTGTCTGTCATTGAGGATAGACTGGCTACAAAATTAACACTCCGCTCTATTTGTCTCTTAGCACTGTTGTCTCACAGAACATGTTCTCAGTTGGCCATGGGCAAGCCTTGCTTCCTTCCAGAGCTAAGTTGCTGAGGGAAAAAAAAAATGTCTAAATTAAATTTCATTTATTCAGTCCCATTTGAAATGAAGCCTCTGTTTAAAAGAAGCCCATACTCAATCCTTTTTAAAGGAGATATCCATCATCTGCTCTAAGTGTTCTCAGAAATCTCAATTTGGGGACTTTTAGCTCCCTTTTTTTTACCACTTCATAATCAGGATGGTTTCTTCTCATTTCCCATCCTCCCTTTATAGGAGCAAGGGTATGCCAAGTAACCCTCTTGTCCCTGAGCTCCGTCTAGCCCTCCTTCTCCATGACCTTCGATCCTCCTTTCTCTGCCTTAGCTCCCTCTGACCACTTCAGTGTTCCCCAGGGTCTCCTCAGGCTCCTCCTGGTCGCGTGTGGGCATCTTCTCTGAGGGACCTTGCCCCTGACTGTCCCGGCTGGCGCATGCACCTTGACCTGCTGCTGCAAGACCTTCTGGAAACCACAGGGACAACTTCTCAGTGACCAGGGGCTGAGCAGCTGTATCAACTCAGCTTGGGGAAGCTCAAGTATCCAGTGATCTTGCTTGTGTGGAGTTTGAAATTAAGCCCAACATATTACTCACGGCAAAACCAGGGGCCAGCCAAGTTAAATAGAGCACTCCCCGAAACATTCACCGACTGATTAGAGAAGGAAGCTCCGACTTGAAGAGAGGCTATTTTGTGCCTGCTTTTATTTTATTTTATTTCTTAACAACATGCTCTCTACAAGTGAGGTGGGAAATGTAAGAAACCTCAAAGGATGAGATTTATTCATTTAAAAATCTTAGACCTATGACCATATGCCATGTCCCTCTAACTTGATAATAATGGCCAAAACTTTATTGAGTCTGCCTTTGTCCAGATGCAGCGCTATGTTTTGCATACATTGTCTTACTTAATCTTCGTGATAACTCTATATTGTGGGTACCACTGCTATCCCCCTTTGCAGATGGGGAAGCCGGGGCCCAGAGAGGGTAAGCCCACCCCGTGTCCCAGGGATCTGTCCTTAAACAAAAGCAAGTACCCAGGAGCTTTCGCAAAGAGAACACCTCGAGAGAAAGCTGTGCTATTACCCCATGGGTCTGTGTGTGGAAGCTGGTTTGTGTTTGAGAGGAATCTGAAGGCCTGGAGTTGGATGAGGCAGAACACGCCCCACTGAACCAAGCCGAGCTTGAGTTTGCAAGTTATTTTTCAACCAGTGGGAGTTCATTGACTTAGAAGAAGAAAGAGGAATCATTTAATGGACTTACAGAAAATATTTTTAGTTTCGTTTTTTACCCTGGCAGAACAGTTCAGATCTTCCCAGACCGTGGTTCCATCCTTGGGATGGTTTCAAGAGACCCAGAGCTCGGTACCCGTGTCCCCCACTGGCCAGGCCTGCCCCGTCGCCTGACGGGGTGCCGGCAATGCCCTCCACAGCTGCACGTCCTCGTAGACATGTTTACTAGAGCGCTGAGAGCCTCATCTCTCAAAAAGCCCCGGGAATTAGATTGTTTTCCACACTGAAAGTTTTCATTTGAAAAATAACCTCTTTGTTTAGCTAATGAAAAGGAGGGGCTGCTGCTTGCTTCTCAGGCTGGGTAAGAATTCCATGGGCAGTAATTCTGTTTCTCAGTGGAAAATGTTTCATTTTATTCATGCTGTTTTGCAGCCTGGTCCCTGCCCGGCCCTTGCTCCAAGGACCACACATACACACAGGAGCATACTCACCCGTGCACAAGGAAGCATTTTCCACCCTTCCCCATTGGGCCTGGGGGTGGCTGCATCCTCTTTCCAACACCTGCAGAACAGAAGTGAGGTGGGCCAGTGGCTGTGGCCAGCCTGTGCGGGAATGGCAATCGCTCGTTCCCAGCCTGCACTTTCACTCCCAGAGGCTGGGTGGGCCACAGAGGAAGGGAACTGGACTCCACACCGCTGTGGTTTCTGTGCCTCTCCATGTCAAGCAATTGTCTCACACCATGGATGGGGGGTCTGTAACATTCCCTGCTCGTATGCAACAGCGATAACCTCAGCCTGTCATCACGGGACTCACAGCGTGGCCGGCATGGGGCTGAGCCCTCTGGACTGCACAAGCAAAGCCAAACGTGGCCCCAGGAGGCCACTAAGTGAATGGGTGAGAAAGCCGGGCTGTGCACGTTAGACCCGCCTGCTCAGTCACCCAGCCTCCAGGTAAGCGGTTGCTTAACCATGCAGACACTGAGTGTCCATGACTGTGAACGGGGCAAGTTAGCACCTCACAGTGATGCCCACTGCCACAGATGACATTTGTCACATGGTAGATGCCTTTCAAGGGTCATCTTATTCTTCCTTTGTTCTCTGAAACCTGACCATCTTCCTTCTCTCCAGACTCTTTACATAGGAAAGATCCATCCTCCCTGGGTATGTGACTTAAACACTGTTCTGTCTCTACTCTTTTTCTCTGACTGTGAAAACAGACATATAGATGATCCACATGCATTAAGTGCAAACACAGTGTCACCTGTTGGCCTGGGGTGAATGAATAGCTTTGAAAGTAGCTAGGAATGGCATGAAACAAATGTATTGGTGAGACAGCTTTTAGTTTTAGGTGGTGGAAACTCTCTTTCATATTACCTTAAGCAAATAAATAAATAAGCAATTTATTGATTCCTCTAACTAAGACACTGTAAGGTAGATCTTCAGATAGTACTGAATACACAGTCATATTGTGTTACTAGGACCAGCTGTCTCCATCTCTCTGTCTCTCCCTCGCCCTCTCTCTCTCGCTCGCTCCATCTCTTTGTTTTGTCTGATAGTCTAATTCTCTCCTACTCCCAGTTTAGCATCCCCAGCAGGGAAAGAACTTCTCTCCCTCCACATCTATATATCACAGCCAGGGAAGATTCCAACTGGCCAAACCGCAGGCCTGTCACGGGCTAGTGAATAAGGTACCATGTTTTCTTTGAGGTTAACCAATGTGCCAAATGCCTATTCTAGGCTAAGCCCTCTTCCAGCGGGGGGACACAGCAGTGAGAGGTCAGACAATGCCCTGCCCCAGGGAGCTTACAGCCCTATGAGATGCCAACACTTCCTGCTACACTTCCTCAGGAACCAAACCGAAGCATAGAGTCCTCTTAGCTCACAAAGAAGCCAGTTTCTTTGCAAAATTAACAGAAAAACACCAAATACAATCTGCTGAAGTTTCCCACGATAAGGTGAACACAGCATGCACTTACTATCTTCTCCACATCCCAACCCTCAGGACAGCCTCAATATCCAACCTGCCTGGTGAATGGTGCCCCCTGGAGGTGTGCAACAGGCAGTACTGCCAACCAGAAATGGCCTGGGCTCTAAGGAGACATCATTGTAGAAAACTCTCACATCCATCTGACATATAAGAAATGCAAAATGTTTCTATCACAGAAAGGGGCAAGCGGATGACCCTGCAGCCCTTGGCATTTGCCCTTCTTCTCCAGGCTGCAGGAGGTCTCCAGGAATAAAAATTATGCACCTCCTACTGAGTTGTCAATTATTCCTGAGGAGTCCATAGAAACCTTAATAATGCAAGAATTCTTTTATAAGGGGAAAGATATATGTTATAAAATACACACACGGATAGAGCAATCATTTGTCCTCTGATCAATATAAGTGGGATACTCTATGATCAATGATATGAAATTAAATCAATTATATACCTTCTTTGAGTTTCCTGTAGTGAGCACTACAGTTTTAAATTAGTTTTTAAGTTAAGGGAAAAAATGGCTTCCCCAAATTTCTGTATTTGGAGATTCCAGTGGACTTGTGTTTCTGATGATTTGGACAAGTGATGGGGTGGGAGGGAGGTCTCACCATATAAAATTCATTCAATATTTATTGAGCACCTACTATGTGTCGAATCCTGGATAAACACAAATTCTACAGAGTCTCGGCCTCATGGACGGGGCGGCTAGTGCAAGGACCTACACATACACCGACCTTCCCACTCCAGTGGGTGGGACGCTGAGACGTGCATGAGAGTCTACAGTACAATGTGGCTGAAGCACACAGGAAGCCCAGAGCTTGTGGTGGAGATGAGTAGCATTCTCCTCATCTCAGAATGGCTGCCCTGAACCCTAGCACAGAGCCTTGGCTGGGAGCTGGGAGATTCTGGAGAGAGGCAGGGGCAGGCTGTCAGGCCCTGGAACAGTCTGCGGCCACTCTCGTTAAGCACACTTAACCTCTGAAGGCCCAAGGTGGTGTGTGACAAGCTTCCCCAGGGCTGGCTGGACAATCATTACATTTATTGTGCTTCTTACTGTCAGGTACTCAGAATTCCCCATGGACTGATCTGATGATTTCAGGTGGTCCCAAAAGCGAAACTCAGGAGTTGGTGATGAGCCCAGTGAGAGAGGGAGAGGCCGCCAATCTCAAAAGGGCACATCACCATAATCATAGATAGTCCATGAGCATATGCAGAAGGAATGTGACGGGGAGTGTGTCAGGAGCCGCCAAGAGGACAGTTAAGCCAGGAGCCCTCCAGGTGCCCCTCCTCCCACCTTTAAAATATGCGAGGGATGCCTGCATTCTCTCCACAACCCCACAGTATCTCCCTCACACACACACCCAGGAGCCACCTTCACTGATATTCCACTACATTCACCCTGGGTCTCCCATGGGCTGGCTATTGCCTTCATATTTCATGCGGAATGTGCAGCTTCCCAGGAGCCCGAGGCATGCCGTGCATTCTGATGTCTCAGGCCGGCTCTGACACCAGCACCTCCGGCGCATGCCTAATGAGGAGGCTGACACTGATGCGGAAGAGTCAGGCCAGCTGCCCAGGGCCATTCGCAAACTTGAAGAGGGGTGACGGCAAGGCGACGAGGGTAAGCCCCGGGGAAAGCTGGCAGTTGGCTCTTTCAAACACTACGCTACCACCAGATCCAACAAACACGAGCCAGTTCAAACGATACCAAGAATGGACCAGAGCCTCAAATAAGGAGCAATTCATATCAAGGAACATGCCTGGGGAAAGCGTGAAATTCAAAGAAAGAGAAGGTGCAAAGCCTAGGAGAAGTTTGAAGCTCTGGCTCACTCATATTTTAGGAAGTGTTTATTCTAGTGCAGAGTTTCTTCAAGTTTCCTTAGAGGCGTCATCATTATCTAAAAGATCCTGCTGAGCAGAAGTTTTTCCTTTCCTGAAAGCCTCATCTACCTTGATTTCACACATTACTTCTCATTTTGTTGGGCTCTAGCAGGATACACGGGCCTTTGCTTCCCCTGGTTTTTATGGCATTTATACTTGGGGGTAGAGGAAACACCTACACTCACCATCCAAAAGCCATGAGGATGCAGAGACAGCCTGCTCGACATCTGCATTGCCCCTACCCAGCACTTTCCCCAAGCCTGATCTCATTTGGTCATTTTAACACCCGACGAGGTTGGTGAGGCTGGTTCCATTTTACAGATGAGAAAGTCAAGATTGAGGGAGTTTTTTCCAAGACCATACCACATTGGTGTCTGGTCTCAGACACCAATGAGCTGCTGCCCATTTAAAAAATGTCCCCCATTCTACTTAGTGTACGTGGAATGAGCCAGCAGACCACGATTCCCCAAAACTTTAACTTAGATATAATATCAGTAAATGAAATGTTTACATTAACACAGGAGAGATCCTTATTTCTATCACGAACAAAATTTTTTTTCCTATAAAATTTTGAATTTTGTCATCTCAGTCTGTGTGTGTGTGCGGCGTGTGTGTACGTGGCGTGGGGAGCGCTCAGCTTTCTGTTCTGGGTTCTGGCATTGGGATAATGTCATGGTAAAAATAGCAACCTCTCATTGGGTGCTTCCTCCGTGCCCACGCTTGTCATTATCTCGTCCTTCCTCCTGATAGTATCCCACTCTGCTGACGAGGAAACTGTTGCTCAGATAAAATTAAGCAGATAGGCCCAAGCCCCAAAGCTCTTGAGTGGCAGAACAGAAAGCCATGTGGCTTAAAATCCCACGCTTCTACCCCTACAGGTAAAGCTCCTGTTAAACCACCCTGTTTTGCAGATGCATCATGTAAATACATATTCAGTATAATTCAACACCTGTTATTTTCCAGCATCACTGCTCTTTATGTACCTCATTTCCAGTGAAGGGCTGAACTTTTGAGAAATTTCCCATGTTAATACCCACGCTTTTTCTTTTGCAGAATTATATATGCTTCTTTACATTTTTCCATCCTTTCTAAAAAAGCCACAATTCCCAGTTTACAAGTTTAAGCTAATATTTGTTGTCATTGAATACTTCCAGAGTTAGAACCAGCAGAGTTTAGAATTGGAGGAAAGCTTGGAGGTTGTCCAGCCCCACCTCACTTTGAAGGCCGAAATTTCCACTACAACCTCCCCTCGGTGGTCACATAATCTCCACTTAAGCATCCTCAATGACAGAAAGCTCACTATGCCCGAAGGCAGCCCAGCCCATTCTTGGGCAGGCTGAGTTGTTAGAAAGGCCTTCCTTGCCTTCTGTGGAACCCACCTGCCTGCCACACCCACCCCTGCTCATTGACAGGCCCGTGTCTACACCAGAATGACTTCTGTCCCTCTTCCTCCGATCACCCCTTCAGACGTATGATGAGGAAGGCATTGGTGTTATCCCAGAGGCTTCTCTTTTTTTGGCTTAATAACCTCCAGCTTTTTCCCATACTCCTCAGACCCGGGAACCTTTCTGAACACACTCCTGTCTTTGTCTGTGCCCTGAGAGGGTGGCGCCAGGCCAGCTGGGCTCAGAGCAGTAGCTGCCTCAGCCCTGCCACTCCCTGCCACTCTCCTTCGTGCCAGCTCCCTAGGTGTGGAGAGGGTGGCTCATATTGATCACCAACTCTGCTAATCCGCCCAGTCTCTGTCAACTACTCGTAAACCTGGACTCCCCATCCTTTAATATGTCATTTGATCCCTTTCCCAGAACATCAATGAAACAACCCTGGCCAGAAAGAGATCCTTTTGGCGCTTTGCTGGAAACCTTGTCTGGGTTTGAGGCAGTGCCATGTATTTGTGGATCTTTCAGTCACTTTCCAATTCCCATGGCTGCAAACCCTTTTCTAGTCTTCATATCAAACCCTTCACAAAAATGAAGATATATTAAGTGGTTCGAAGTTCATTTGTTAATCCCGAAACCAAAATGTCAGATGATATCAAATTTGTTTGGCAAGCTCAGGTTTTCATAAACATACCATGTTAACTTCTCATCCTTCTGTTGTCCTGCAGATACTCACTGATCCTTTCTCTCTTAATATTTGTTCCATTTTCTTGCAAAATATTGAAATTCCCAGTTCTATGTTTTCCCTGGATTTTTTCCAGGGAAACAATGTTTTCCTATTTTGGAAATCGGTCCCACATGTCTTCTTTGAATATTTCTGATAAACCTCCTGATCATGATTCATTTTTTAAATTCATTTAATAAGTGAGCTTCTTAAGCAATTGTTTTGATTTGTTTCTAATTTGAGTAGGGAGGGAAGGTGGTTCCTTCAAATATACTGAGCTGCATTATTTCCCAGAATGGGTAGGCTTCCTTTATAGAATGGTAAGAACTAGGTAGGGACAAAAAGAAATCAGGAAATGGAAATAAGGTTAAAAAAAAAAAAAAAAAGCAGGCTTAAGTGGAAAATGAGCCAATTCTGTTTTCTAAAATTATTTTTCTTCAAATATGTATTGGGGGCCCTGTATTGAGGAACAGTTAGGAAAAAGAGAGGGTGGAGGTAGAATTATGGAGGTACATGAATTGCCTTGATGTACGAAAACGAAATAATATATCCCACTCCAAAAAATATCTATGTCCTTAGCACAGGCCCTGACACTCCCAGGACAAGGCCTGGAGCCCCCAGAGAGCAGGGGTCTCTCTAATGCATTTAACACAGACAGGGAGCATAGCACCCCTCTTCTACACCATAAATGAATTTTTAGGAATAAGGTAATATTCTATTCAGCAATAATTATTTTGATTTATTTAGTTTTAAAAACTAACAATTAGCTATTTTAAAAGAGGAAGTTTCAATTAAAAATATTCAAATCAGCAAAATATTTCATGTGTGAACTACAATTCACTCTTAGTAAAATATATACTTGTTATTACATTTTGCTTAACATTACTAGTATCATTAACTTGAGTATTTTATTGCTGTCCAATGATATTACTTCTCACAGGTTGTACACCCTTTCAGGGTTTTACATTTTAAAGCCAAATAAATACTCCAAGAGGTCACGTAAAATGACAGAATTGATGTAATCCAAGTTCTGTTTCTTCTTCTTTAAATCGCTGGTCTATTACTTTTTTTTTCATCTATTGTTTAAATGTAAGGATGTGTTCTATCACAGGAGTTAAGGACATAAACTGCACCCAAACTGAGCTCCAACAATTCCAAATCACAAGAATTTACTCCCAAAGGAAATCGGCGTAGCTGTGTCTGTCTGTATTCGAGATGGACTGTATGACTGGGGATTTCTGAAACGGCTTCCATGTGCATGCAATGTGTGTCAAGTGATAAGCAATGCATATGTGCTAACATACATAATAAAAACCCAACAGTAACTGCAACAGTTGCTGAACTTAGACCCAGATTTTGGGAGGAGGTGGTCGGTAGGAGATGGGCAGTATTTAGTCACTGAAAATATTTAGAAGCACAGGTACATTGTGGTAATAGCAAGTAACCAACAATGCCCCTGGACCCGGGCCCTCTGCTCTCACTGCCCTGCCCTTGGAAGTGGAAGTCATGGGTGATGTTAAACGAGGTCCGTGGCATATTCATCTATGGCCTGGGTACAGCTGTGGGCAAGGAAAAACTAGGGACTGAACCAAGGATCTGGATACCGTTTGTGCTGTTGAGTTATGCATGGCTCTTTCATTTCACAAGTCGATGCTTTGTGTCTTTAGGTCTGCCAATATCTTCAGAGCACCAGCATCATAGGCTGCTGGGGACCCTGCTTTGTGCTTCCCTACATCACCCTCCTCTGCCTGTCCCCCCGTTGACACCCCAGTGCTCGGCACACTTCAGGTCCTCTGGTATCTTCAACAGTTTGAAAGCAGTTCATTCAGTCTGTGTTATCTGAGCTCATGAATTGCATCCTCCTCCTCTCGTTTATTACCTGCACTAGCCAGCTCGTTTTCCCCTAACACGGTTATGTAAGGCTCTGGATCCTCTGCAGCAACATTAGCTCACCTGCACTCCTCCGGCTTCCACTGCCTCCGAAGGCCAACCCCCGGGGGAAGGAAGCCAGGAAGGCAGGAGGCTGAGAAAGGCCCCCAAGCGTTAGGTGCATTGGCTCCATCAGTGGTCACCCGGGTGCCTGTTCTTAGCCACTTGCGCCTGGTGAGGTTTTCCCAAGATCTTTTCAAAATGGAAGTGACCACAGAGGTGTCCCGGGGACCAGATGAGAGTGGCTAGGTTTGCCACAGGGGCCCCGTAGGAAACTTTGCTGGTCCTTGGCTGCCTTCTTTGGGGAGTTATTCAGATCCTGAGTTGCAGCAATGCCTCCTGCTCACCACCATACCCCGCGGTTTAGTTCTTCATTAAAAGAAGGTCCATTGAGGGGCTTAAACACAAAACTCCCTATAATGGTGGATACTCAGAATTACTTTCCACCTGATACTGCTTCATTTAATTGGACTAAAGCAGGCTCCCCTGGCTCAAGGCTCCCTTGAAATCATGCCCAAATTTGCCTGGCTCCTGCGCAAGCCTGAGTAAATATGCGGCAGGGGCTCCAGGGATCGTGAGTCGGGCTCCCATGAACTGTAATGGTTGCTGCATGACTGATTCCCCAACTCCTCCGCCCTCCCGCTAAATCCCAGGACCCTCCCTGCTTATGCAAAGAGCAGGCTCCCCAGTGCAGTCTTATGAAGAAGTGCTAGAGCAATTTCATTTAATATTGCTAGTGCTTCCATTAACCTGAGTATATTGCTCTCCATCCTCAATTTAAGACTCCCTCTTTCTCTTGATTATCAGAGATTATCTTGATTATCAGAGCACCAGAATGTCCTCCCCAGACCTCTTAGCCAGCCTGGAATAAGTTGATGATCAAAGTTACAGTTTCCTGAGTTTTCTGGCTTCAGAGTAAAGCAACTTTCCTGTGCCTCATCCTGGAGGCCTTGGTAACCAGGCTGGAGTCACCACTTTGCATCAAATGCAGTTCCCTCTAATTGGCCCTGGTGTTCTCTGGGCTCTCCTTCTCCCCTTCCTCCCTCGCTCCCTTCTTTCCTCCCTTGCTTCCTTTGGTCACTGAGATCTATGGAGAAAACAGACATTTTGGCGCTTTGTAGCGGTGCGAGAAGTTAGTGATGAATTATTTTGAACCTGCTTGGTTAACACTTAGATAAGTTTGCAACTCTATATGATTAATTCAATCATTAATTCAACAAATATGTATTATGTGCCTACTGTGTGCCAGGAATTCTTCTAGGTGCTGAGGATGAAGTATGAGTCAAACTAGTAAAGGCCCTGCTTTTGTGACACTTACATTCTAGTGGGCAGTTCTGGATAATAAGCAAGTGAAATTACTGTACATGATGATAAGTGGTATGGAAAAAAAAATAAAGTAGGGCCAGGGGCTGGAGAGCAATGGGGAGCCCACGCTGAGTGCTGTGGGGCACACACACCCTTCTTCAGACGATAGAGCCTCATTGTCCATCATCAGTAAGGACAGTTGGGGGAGGGGAGCTGAGAACAACCTTTTTCAGGACAGCAGGATTCCCTCCCCACCTCATCGCTTCCCCAGATGTGGGTGATAAACCAGCAGTCCCCTCTCAGCTTGCAGCAAGATAGAACAGGCCCCTCAGGAGCACCAACCTCAAGCTTTCCTTGAGCAGCCCAGAAGGGTGGAGGCAGTGATACGACTACAGAAAGCAAAATGCAATGCCCTCGCACTACTGCCAGAACCTCTCGTAGTACCCACAGGCACGTGCTGAGGTCTGCTGATAGGCCACAGCCCCCCTTCCCTTGCCTGCTAAGGGGCAGGTCAGACTGAAATAAGTCGGCTTTTTGAAGTCTTTGAGGATTATATTGATAAGTTGCAGCCAGATCTCTCCTGGAGGGAGTGGTCCACCACTGGCTGGTCTGAAGGAGAGCATCTCTCTGACCTCAACAATGTATGGAAATTATGGGTCAAATGCTGAGAAGGAAGGATAATCCTCTAAGAAAAAGAGGTCAATCGTCCTGCTAGGTAAGTAAGGGTGGGGTCCAGAGCAGAAGAATCACACGCCTTCCAAGAAGATAGGCCTCTAGACCTCAGTAGGTGGCTAAGGAGGGAGTGCCGCAATGCTTTAGAGTGACCGGACTTAAGTGTGAATCCTGACTCTACAAGTCTCTAGCTACATGGTTTTGGGCAATTCCCTAACCCTCTCTGAGCATTATTGTCCTCATTGGTAGAATGGGCCAATCACATTTTACTAATAGGTTTGTGAGGATGAAGAGAAAATAAAAAATACATGTATTCAGTGCTGGCACTTGTCACAGAGCTTGGCACTGAGTTGATTATCATAAATATTTCCTGGGATTGTGCTTAAGGAGGAAGATGTCCTTATTTTTTGGAGATGTTTGCTAGAAAATTTAGTGATTAAATTTCATGATGTCTGTAGTTTACTTTTAAATATTCCAAAAACATATATATTATGAAGCAAATAAGGATCTTTCTCCCTTCCCTAGAGAACCTCTCACCAGCAAATCTCTTACTTGCTTTTATTCAAAATCTAGATAATGTCATGCCCTGTCATGGTTTTAAAACCATCTACTTGCCAACAACTCCAAATCTGTAAACAAACCAGACCTCTCATTGGAGCTCCAGATTCAAATATGCACCTGCCAATTTGACATATCAAACTTAACATGCCCTAACTGGGATCTACCCTCACCCCTATCCCAACAACCCAGTCCTCTACCCCCACCCTACCTCTGCCATCTCCATAGAGCACTGCCATTCATCCAGATGTCAGAACTTGTGGGACATTCCTGATCCCACCCCCCTCTTCACTCAAGACATCCAATCCATTGGCACTCCCTGCTGATTTTACGTAAGATTCCCCCAATCCAGCCTCTTCCCGCCATCTCCACTGTTCCAAATAGCCAAGCACTGGCCAGCCCTTCTTGGACAGCAGCTAAGAAATTAATCTCCCTGCTCCTCTTGCCTCCTGTAATCCATTCCCTGCACAGTGTGATCTTTTGAAAGCATAAACCAAATCATGCCACTTGCCTGCTTCAAACTATCGGTCACTTCCCGTGTACATAGAATTAAGGTCGTATGCCTCCCCTCTGCCTGCAGGACCATGCGAGATTTCCCAGCTCCTTCTCCATCGTCTTCTCGTCTCCTCTTTCTTTCATCACACTCCAGCCCACTGGCCTCCTTTCCAGTTCTCCAACAAGCCCATCTCTTTCCTACCTTTGTGCTTTTGGTTACGTTTTTCCCTCAAAATTGAATTATTTTCCCATGTCCCTTTCTCTCTCTCACTTTTTCTTCCCGTGTCCAGCTCCTTTCCATCCTTCAGGGCTCAATTTACACATCAAATCTGCTGAGTGCCCTGTTATGACAAGTTAAATCTCAAATAGGCCCCTGTCATTCTATCCGATGGCACACTGACCTTTTATTCTTCATAAAGAGAAGGATCATTTATTTACCAATGTATAGCCAAAGCCTGACAGAGTGCTCTAAAAATATGATCTACATGGATGAATTAGTTAATTAATTAAAAATTCCATTGCCCCAATTTCAAATCCCCATCTCTGAATCCCACATCTGATTCTTGGCCACAGGTACCAGGCCACACCCTTCTGCCACCCTCACTGTGGCCATAGAGCCACTCTTTATGAAGTCTTACTCCTCTTCCTTGCTGCTTATCTCTGCCCACTGCTCTGTCCCACCTCCCCACTGCCCCACCACCCTTCCAGCGCCTTTGACAGGCAGGTTGGCTGCCCTGGCAGATGACATGGTGCCTTTGCTCCAATATACTAACTATAGCGCCCAGTTGGGCATGTGTTAGTTGTACATGCTCCATGTCCTCTCATGTTCCTCTTGCAACAACTACTGCTTCTAGTTCACCCATCCAACAACTCCTGCGAAGTAGAACCAAGCAAACATTAACAGCAGACCTCAGGCCATTGTTGTGGGGGCCTCCCAAGAGGCCTTCTCCTTGCACTTTCAGATGTGATTTCCTGCTGATGCCGGGGTCGACATTCGGACCAGCTTTGAACATGGCAGTCTTTCCCATCTGAGGGTGACTCTGGCTTTCCTATCAGAGTCTGCACTAATGAGAAGTGAATGCTGCACTCACAGGGCTTGCTCTGAGGTCGCAATTACGTAAGGATTATTAATGAAGCAACAATGTCAAAATTGTGTGAAATCAAACTCAGATTTAAGTACTTAAAATAAACAGATATAAAGTAACAGATGTCCCGTTTTGTTCTCAGATGATTTCATCCCTTGTTAAAAATAAATGTCTGGCTTGAAAGGAAGAAAAAAAAATAAAAAAAGAACTTTACTTCTATGTTAAAAATTAATTGAATCCAGAGGTTTGTAAAGCAACTAAGTGGTGTGTTTTTTTTTTAAGGCAAAGATATATTTGTGTTGATTTTTATTTCAGCAATAATGAATTCATTGCATAGCCCTAACTTTGATAGACCCAACTCTCATCCTTTGAACCCCAGAGGAAAAATTTCTCCATAGTTATTATGTAGATAAAAATGGGGTCCAGTGCATCTATCAGAGAAAAATTTAGTTCCATGCTAAACCCCAAAGGGTGCAACAACAGACGCTTCTAAAATCAGAAGTTCTGACTGTCATTCTCTGCAGACATCAGAATCCCATTGCGCAGTCCTGGCCTTGGAATTTCAGTGTGGAATTCCCAGAGAAGACTCTTACCGAAATCAGTAATGGGAAAGGCAAATTAGGTCATCTTGTCCGTCCCCCTGCCAGCTTCCTACACTGTGGTTAATTTTTTCTTCCTTTGATCAGATACATTTTAAATGTTTCAAGAGATGGAAATTGCACCCGTTGTCTCCCTCCAGAGTTCCACAGTCTACTGAAGTTACGGGAGTCAATTTTCTGCCTCTGAGACTCTGTGGGAATTCTTCCAAGAATGAAAGGTTGTTTGTGGGCTGGGGGGGACTGCATTTACCTCTCCCCAATTTCTCCTGATTGTTCTGATTATGTCCCAATTCTTAGGGATCAAGAAACCAACGTGTTCTAACTCCAGAGGAATGTTCATCTGTCCAAAATCACAAAATGGCCCCGGGAACATTCAAAGGAAATAATTTATTTGTAGAATCTCAGTACAAACACAAGGGATTGATATTGATGCCCTTGAATAAAAGATGGGGCAGCATGTAGCCCTGATGCCAACGTTCTATGCTAAGAGAGCTACATGTAACAACATTTGTTGGTGGAAGATAAATAAGCCAGGTAGGAAACCACATATTTCCAGAAAGAAAATATATGTGTTTCTAAGCTGTAAACCACTTAGAAAAGAAAAAAAAAATTTTTTTAATGTATTTTAGAATGAATTTAAAACATTGCTCCTATTTCAAGTCCCTATCTCTGAAGCCCCACCTTAAAGAACTGACATTAGATTAGCAATGAAACGCTGAAGTCATTCTACCTACGCCGGAGGGATCTAGGTGGACACTCTACTTAAGAGACAGAGTGCGTGGCAGTGATCGAGATAGTAGCCTCATCCTCCCTTGCTTCAAATCACATCCCCTAACTATCAGATATAAGAAATTGTGCAAGGAAGAGCACAATGAGCTGTGAGCCGGAGACCAGGATGCTTGGTCTGACTTCACACATTTCATCCCATCCCCTCTCTGTATATCCAAATGCATCTTATCCACAGGAAAAGAGAGTTAGACTAAGTGTTCTCAAAAGTCTTTCTTGCCCCAGCACATTACAATTTTGTGGCAGACTCTGCTGTTTCCAGCTCCCCATCCATTCTCCTTTCCTACTTACAAAATAGAACTTTCATTTTGTTTTGAGTGTCACTGTGCCCAACTAGTAAGAAATAAACAAATAAAATTGAAACGCTCCCTTCCCCTGCCTCCCTTTCAACTGGCGGCAGGTACTGTTGATGGATGTAGGATGACCAAATACCTGAAAAGTAACTTGTTTCTCTCCCTGTTGCTAGGATACAAAGAAAAGAATTGTATGTAAATCAGAAGGTAAGGAAATGCAACCCTCTCTTTGGGCCAAATTCCGCTTTTGGTGGTCAAGAATATCCTGTTGAAGCAATGAAGTATGAAAACCAGCTTCAACCAGTTGACCAACCTGCGCAGAAGCAGCCCCTTGCTGTCCTCACTTCAACTTGCTTAATTAACAAGTAAAATTCCCACCCAGGGGTGGAGTTACCTGCCCCTTTCTTGATCATGCAATGTATGTGCAAGCATGATTTCCTGAACATACTAATCATACAATTATATAACCAGCTATGTGTGTTCATTCATATGGATTAACACTAATGCATAATGAAAGCAAATGCTACATAGTAACTTGGGTATTTAAGTGAGAGTGGAGCTCCAACATGGCGAGCCGGGTCTGAGTCACTCTGGACTGGCCTTGGCTCCTTACCTCTGCAGTATTACCTCTGTATTAAATGTGAGTTTGCCTAACTCTCGTGTTGAAGTTTTTTTCATGCCATCTCTGGTTATCCATAAAGGCCTTGCTTTGAGGCCTAACACTGTGAACCAGTTCTGGCCAGTGAGGTGCTGCAGAAATCCCTGGGGAGATAGCTCCTTTGTCTTTGTGTCCCTTCCCTCTTCTCCTTCTTCCTCTTTGTCCAGGATGGCCGAGAGGCCTGCAAGGGCAGCAGCCATTTTACCACAATGGGGATGGGGCAGAGCTCGAGGAGGCGTGGTTTGTGATCCCTTCACAGAGCAGCCATTCAAGCCCTGGTCAGACAAATAAACACCTGTTGTTTTGGTTTTTTGTTTTCTCAGTTTGTGGGTTTTAGTTTTTTGTTTTTTGGTCTCTCCCTGAAACAAAGAAATACCTATGACACTGTAGTATGGTTTCTGTTTTACAGTCAAAAGCATTCTTAACTGATATAAAGTCTTCCACAAGTCCTTGAAATTCCACCTGACTCCTTCCTTTGAATGAAGTGCTGAGAGCCAAGGTTCAGAAATGAATGCTATTTGGGAAGGGAACATATTAAGATATAACAAGTCATTGGCACCTTAGTTCTGGTCTATCAAAATAGCCATCTGGGCCAGTAGCAGGGGCCTAAAGGAGGAGACGAGGGGTCGGGTGGGTTTTGATGGGATGGGAGGTGTGGGATTGTTCTGATATAAAAGGAGCTTCCCTACAGGTCACTATCATCATGCCTTGATCCTTGGGCCTGGGGTGGAAGGTGCTGGGGGAGGTAGGCAGAGTTTGAGGAGAGATGGAGAAAAGATGTGGGGAAGCCGAATTTTTCCTTGGACTTGTCTCTTGTGGAGAACGCTTCAACCATGAGCAGCACCTGGAGGTCTTGGGGGTTCACAGAAGCTGCTCTCAGACGATAAGAAGGGAGGTGGGAGAGTTTCAAAAACATTTCCTTGGCAGTTTAGAATTTAGTTGGAAGATACATCTGATCACAGTTTAATCTCCTTGGGAACGGGCTCCCTTACCCCATGGCAGCTTCTTCACATCTCGCCCATCTTTCAAGAGCCAGCTCCAGGTCCAGAAGCCTGCTCTGCCCCTCTCGTCTCCAGAACTCCTTGTGCTGGCCTTCACATCCCTGCCCAGACATGCATGCCTCCCACTCCCCTCTGCTGTGAACACCCCTTAGGGCCTGGCTCTTGCTTGTCTTGGTATCTACTGCAGCACCTCATGCCTTGCAGTCTCTTTTTTTTTAAAGATAACGTTTGTTGCATGCTCACTGGGTGCCAGGCACCATTCTAAACTACTGACACGAATCAACTCTTTTGACCCTCGGTTCTCTGGATCACCCCACCCTCGTCCAGTGGCTGGCACCCTCCACATTGCCCTGACACAGTAGAAGCCCCCATGTGCTGTGTAATAACCCTGGGCGCATGACCTGTTCCTCCCACTTCCTCCCTTTCCCTCAAACCGTCACTCAAGGTAACTGCCTTGTTTCTTCTGCCAACAGGTGCCTACCCTCAGCTACTTGTGCTGTTGAAAGATAGGTCAGTCCCTCCAAAGTTGTTAATGAAGGAAATGACTTCATCACGAGGCAAAAAAAACACGGGTCCTGGAGAAAGCACATTCCAGTGAAGAGGGGCAGTGAAATCAGTCCTACACAGAGCACGGAGAGGAAGACCCCATTGCGTAGCACCTAAACTATCTCAGTAAAATAAGCAGAGGGCCTCTCAAGGTGCAGGATTAAATCCCTGTGCTGAGACACCAGACAGACCTGGTTAATGCCACATTCTGCCACCACCTAGCCAGTTACTTACCATCTATTAGCCTCGGTTTCCTCACTTGTAAAGTAGGAAGTATAGTTCTAATAGCTCACACCTCATCGGTTTCTATGAGAATAAAATGAGATAACCCATGTAAAGCCCTGTGTCGGTTAATGTCCAGTCGGGAAATAGAAACCACTCTGGGTATTTCAACGTGCGGGGGAGGGGTGGGAATTTACCAAAAGGGATTCGTTACAAATGTTTTGAAAGGGCTACAGGAGCAACACCAGGCAGATGATGTTACCCAGAGATTAGAAACTGCAGGAAGACCCCCATCGTGGATAGGAGGCAAAAAAGAGAAAGTGGGTTTACCCCTGGCTCCCGGGCTCTGCACCATGATGCCTCTCTAGGTGGCTCTGCCACCCCTGCTGATGGAGCCACACGACTGCCACGATGAGGAAGACGGGAGCCTGTGCCTGCTGGTGCTGCAGGGCCCCGGGCGCCTGACAAGCCACAGAGGCTGCCACTCGCTAACAACGGTCGAGGGGACTGCAGTGCTGCAGGTATCTGAACTGGAGAGCTGATTAACTAAGTAAAAAATTGAAGTAATGGCTTCTTCCTTATTCTGTGAGTGCTTCCCATGGGCAGAACCTAACCAAAGTCCTGCCAGCAAAGGAGTCTGGGAAGTGTAGTTACCAGGTTCCTAAACCTTGGATAAAGAGAATGTAGAAGAGTGTGGAACTAAGAACTAAGCAACAAAAAAGCTGGCAGTTAGCACAATTCCTGGCAAATAGTAAGCGTTTGTTATGTTCACTCTCATTATTATCAGCATCATTATTACTATTATTTCTGTAACCGACAAGTAGCAGGAACTTGGATTTATTTCACCTCTCCAGGCTGGGATTTCTTCATCTCTAAAGTCAAGGGGTTGGACTGGATGAATGATGGGGTTCTTCTCAACAAGTAATTTCCCCCTTTTCCTCATTTATCCAATCAACAAACATTGTCTGAACACTCAGTATAAACCAGGCACTGAGTGGGCCGCCATAGATAAAAGATTAGTAGAGTCAGGTTAGTTCTAAGGTCATCGTCTAGTGACGGAGACAAACAGATGAATCACTATGTTCCTTAAGGATGCTGAGCCCAACCAGCTAGTGAGGAGCAAATCAAACTGTCCTGCCAGTGCAGTGCTCTTTCCTGTTCATCTCATCACCTCCCTAATTGTCCTAATAAATCCCACAGCCCGGGAAAACATCTTTTTCTGCCTCTGGGTGTGCACATGACTGATAGTCCTTTCTCCAATAAGCTCCACTTCCCACTGTCCATCATCCCCTCCCCTCCCTGACCTGGGCCCCAATATCAACTTGTCCGTGATGTAGCACGGAGCTGAGCTGCGGAGTGGGTCGTCAGTGCCTGCAGAGCAGTTGGGGTAATAAGAGATGTAAAGATATGAATGCTCTGGGTCCCCATGATTTCCCTGTCGGCCCAATCCATCACTCTGCTACCCATGGATTTCCCACTATTGCTTATGACCCTAATGTGGAATGGGAGACCCTCTGTGTTCCATCTCTCATTTCTACTCGCAACGAATGCATTTCAAATATTGCTGTGGAAACGTCAATTCCCCAAGCCAACAAGATCCCCGCTTCCCAGAAGCTACTTCTACCAACTCTAGAATATAGATGAGTCTGGTCCAATCACGCCCCGCTTCTGGGCCCGGCAGATTTGCAGCACACCTGCACCGGAGGTAAATCGATTGGTGCTTCTTAATCCCGACTCCGACCGGGCAGGTTCTCGCCTACTCATTGAAGCTTAGTAGCAACATGCCCTTCACTGTAAAGAGAATTTTTTGTCCTCTCACTTGGGACTAAAGGTCAAAGTTTAAATCTATATTTAATGCCATTTTCTGAAAACTGGATTTGTGATTCCCTTTATGTTGGTATTACATATCTTAAGGGATTTCAAGGGGAGAAATCTGGGAAGCCCAGTTACTGAGAATGACCTTTACTTTAAATGTGTAAATAGGATGGAGCTTGTGTTTCTGGTTTTTAAACCTTCTAATTGTGCTTCCACAGACAGTTCTGGAAAGTAGGGACTGTGCTGGGTGGTTATACAGAAACCACTTTGAAAAGAGACTTTGATTTTTGTCTTGTACAGATGAAAGGCCCAGGTTAATGGCCCATGCTCTGCTGGCCTACTTGGGACAGTTTCTTTTGAAGCTTTGTACCTTGAGCTACAGTGATCCTACATTAGAATATGCAAATAGTGCGGCCTTTACTCTCTCAGAAAAGGGAAAGTTCAAATTTACTTAATTCTATTTTTCCTCTGAATTTTATAAAACATTATTGAAGTGGCATCAGAATATCACTCAGAATGTCAGTTTTAGAATATTTCAAATATTTACCTAAAGGTTTTTTTTTAAACGGCAGTTTTCACAGTCTGAATGTGGCACTAAAAGCAGATATAAAATTGACTTTCTTTGCACTTCATAAGCTCACCCTTGCATATCTAAAGGTAGGGACATGGATTTCTCAGTTTGCCAAGTGTCTCCAGCCATGTTTTTATTTAAATACAAATACATTGGAAAATTGCAATATTTAATAAATATACCATGGAAAACATTTTTTTAAAAACCCAGATTGACACCACCCCCCCGCTGTATTATTATCACACAATCCCCAGTTTTCAGACTCCTAAAACTTGGCATCCATTATTTTGAGATGGGATACAATCTGTCCTCCCTGCTTATATGGAAAGAAATTACATTTTTCATTATTCAACAATATAATAAAATCTGGTTCATTCTCTGGGTCCTACTGGACTGTTCTGCCTTCACCCTTCCCTGTTCTGCCCACAACTCAGGCAAGACCCCTGGGATTGCCAGTCCCTGTCCAGATGCTAACTCTATGCACAGGGCCCATCAAAGATAATCTGTAAGGGGACACTTTTCTGCAGAGGAGGAAACTGAGGCCTAGGGGAGGGTACAATTTGCCCAGGTTCAATCTAAAAGTGGCAGGTCCAAGTTTCTACCCCTGGCTATCTGGTCCAAAACCCACATCCTTCGCTGGACTCCACTCAGCTCCAAAACAACGCACCTTTGAGAGAACGACACTTCTTTAAAGAGAGAGCCATGTCTTGTAGCTTTTATTTTTTACTTCCTTCCACACATGTCTACAGGCTGTCTTTTCCCGCCTCCTCCATCAAAAGGAAACTCATGAACAGGTTGTGGCAAGTTTGGGCTGCTGTTTTCAGCCACTTTGATGACCAGATCATGGCTCTTTGTGGTCAGCCCTCAGCTGGACAGATGACACAAAGGCATTGGTGCCTGAGGCAAGTTTGTTCATGGTTCATAGCCACAGCGAACTTCAGTTTTAAAGAGACATCTAAATATCCCTTTTATGGTTGCCCCAAACTTTCCTCTGCCTCCTGTCATTTATGCCTTAAACATTCCCCTCCTGCCAGCATAGCAGGTCTCCTACCTCTGCCCTTCCATCATTTCCCAGGTTATCTTTTGTTCCTCATTCTTGCAAACAGGGCTCCTCCCGCCATCTCCCCACCTTTGTCCCTTTGTCCCCAAATAGCTGTCGCTGAAACCACTGTTGATCCTTGCCTTTCCAGAATGGCTGCGCTCCTCCACCCTGCTTCCTTTATTTAACTGAGGCTGCCTTCGGCTAGGCTGATTAATCTCCTCCACTGCCACACTTTCTTCCCTGGGGCTTTGTGCTACCTCTGGCTTTCTTCTTACCTCTCCTGTGATCTTTTACCTTCTGTTCTCCCAGCTCCCTTCAAATCTCCCTCTGCACTTTGTTTCTATATGACCTCCTCTATTCCTCAACTTTTAACTGTAGCAGACTCAAGGGAATGTCTTAAAAAAAATTTTTTTTTAATAAAAAAACAACCTGAACGTACTATCTTCATTCTATTCACTACAGTACCTTCCCAGCTCCTCCTTTCTCTTTCAAGGCAGGTTGCCACCATGTCAAACTAAAATCGAGTTTTATTGTCTTTGTCTGCAGCCATTTCCTCTCTCTAATTCCCAACTCTTAATCCCCAAGCCTGAGGGGTGTTCATTTGGTTTTTCATATTGAGATCCTCTTTTCCTTTTTCCCAAAGGACTCCCAGAAGTCATTCCTTCCACCCCATACTCAGCGGGCATGTCTTAATTCAGAGTCCTTGTCTCTTACACCTTGGCTAATGAAATTCCTGACTTTTTGTGGTGCAGCCCAAGACAAACACCAAGCATGTCACTTTTGAGGCTATCTTGGATGACTCCTGTGATTACAAAACACATAAGAAGCACCTTGTCCATTGCAGGCGTTTAACACATGTTGATGCAGTGTAGAAAGAGTTATGAGTCTGCCAAAGTCAGGCAGACAAAGATTCAAACCCTGGCGACATCCATTATAAGTTCTGGGCCCCTGGGAAGTGGCTTGCTTTTCTATAAATTATAATAAGAGTACCTATCCCACTGGCTTGTTGTGAGGTTTAAATGAAACAATGTTATAGGAAGGTTTAGACCCAAGTCTAATACTTAGAAAAGGTTAAAAATTATTATGTGTTACTAAATATTAAGCAATTTTAGACAAAGAACAGGCTTCTTGGGATAGAGTTGTAGCACTTCATGGCTTAAATTCTGACTCTAATTTAAAAAAACAAACACCTCTAATTAGTACTCTTAACTGATCAGAAGTGGTTCCCATAGCCTCCTAGGTTAGTTTCTAGTTTCTTGCCTATCATGTTCATTTTGGGCATGAACATTTCAATGTGAGTGCAGGCAGGCTTCTAGCTTTGCTTTAAAAATCTCTAAATCCATCCCTTCGCCTGTAGGTTTATACTAACTATTGACCTCTGCTACCTGAGAGTTTGTGATACCTTAGGAAAGAGTTCTTTTGGGCTTGCTCGGCACCCCGACCCAACTTGATGCATATGTAGCTAAAAGCAGTAACAAGAACAGCATGGACACAATTCTTCCACAGGAGAAGTGTCACCACCAGTTCAACTCTTTTAATTAAATTGGCCAGTAAATCCAATAAGCATTTTAAAGAGGGATCGATTCAATCAAAGAGGGAATTCAGTCTCACCATAGGTTTTGCATTTTTGTTTGGGGGTATTTTGGGTGAGGCCACCATCACAGTTGAGATGATGTAGCTAAAGCACGGATCTGGACTACATCAACTTCCTTTAAAGCATTTTCAAGGAGGTGCCGTGACCAGAGGGCCAAGAAGCAGGCATTTCATTACCTTCTCAGCAAAGGGTAATTTTTTTCATCAGTTTTGTAAAGTGAAAGTCTGAAGTTGTTCCCATGAGAAGAAAAAATAATCCCAATTTGCTGCCAGGGCCAAGAATGGGAAGCCAGGACACTGAGCTCTTGGTTCTGTTGCATGCTTAATTCTTCATGAAGATGCTTAATTTTCTCTCCCTCAACTTCTGCGTGTATAAAACAGGAGCAAGTGGTACCCTCGAATGACCGGAGATTAATGTGCATGAATAGGTATTAATGAAGCTGCATATGAAATATTGGGTGAGATTCTTGGATACCCCACAAGACCATTTATCCCACATGACTCCATAAAGCTGTTTTCCTTTGAATGAGGAGGAAAGCTGCCTCCAAAGCTATGTTGTGGTGTTTCTTTCTAAATTGACCTTTGGTGAAGAAAGCTTGTGGAGCATGGCCCTGCCCTCTAAGTGTCTTCCACCATGAGCCTCGTTGTAGAGCTAGCCCTTCCCAAGCATGCTCCTACACTCCCACCTCCCAAAACAGAGGCACGGCTCTCATCTTTGCTTTCCCTCAGAGAAAGGAACTGTCTTTCCATCTTCCTGATTCTCATCTCCTTTATCCTGTTTCTTAAAAAAGCCAACTCAGAGCATGTGTGAACTGGTCTCCAGAGAGGAGCGTGCGCTCCTTAGTGAACAGACCAAGGGGGCAGCCAATGGACTTATGCCCCTCGACTCCCTCATTGGAACTCAGCCAGCAGTCAGCTTGGAATGTCTAAGGAAGACTCTCAGCCAGTCTAGTTACACAACCCCAGCAACTCCTCCAGGGTGAATCACCTTCCCCTCTGCGAGCCCACAGCATTCTGCGGGAGCCCTTCTCAGCACCCCTCACACCACTGACCTGTCTAGCCTACTGCCCCGAGTCCAGGGGTGCAGCCTTACCTTTTTTTCTGTGTCCCTCAAGGCCTAGCACCATGCCTGACACTTCGGAAACCCTCACTAATTGTCTGTCAGTTGAATAAACACAGATAAAATACCAGTTGACAATTAATCCACTTCAAAGGATGGAGAACTCTACTTCTGGAAACTATATTGAAGTAATTGGTTTGCAGATTAAATCTCTAAAGTACTTACTGGACAAACAAGCGAGTGACTTTCTTGGCACACTTCATAGTAAGTGACACATCTTTAACCAGTCACCAGGAATGTGAGTTTATCCATCAAGTATTTACTGAGACTCATCTATGTGCCCAAGACTGTTCCAGGCCTCCAGAGGAGGGGGGGAGGGAGGCAAGGGAGCTGTAATAAGAACTGAGCCCTGTCCTCAAGCCTCTTAATCCTAATGAGGAGGAGCAGATGCAGAAAGCTCTTTGCAGAGGCTTTGGCACTCTAACTTGGCTCAGGAACCCTGAACAAACTTGCTGAGCTTTAGGTGTAGCTCAGCCAGCCAGAGTGGTTTGGGTCACAGTGTCTCAAGACCACATCATGTCACAATGCTGTCTGGTCACATCATTAAAACACCCAGACATGTGTTCAACCCTCTTGCAGCCAAACCAGTGTCTGTGGGGAGATGACTGATTCCAGTAAAATCACAGGATGAGAGCAGGAAAATGGGAGAACTTCGATGAACACACCAAATGGAAAAGTGGAGAGAGGTTGCCAGCCCCTTCCACCAGAGCGGTTGCCTCATCCTTTATCAGTCTTCTATCTGTCTAGATTTCCTGATCTTATCTGGCTAAAGATAATATGACTGATACTTTTTAAAAAATAATTCAACACTCATTCCTACTCCCTTTTTCTTTCCCTCCCTCCTTTTCAACAGCTGGAAAAAGTTAAATATGCCTTTCCTCAGTCTCGCTTGTGAGCAAGTACGGTCATTTGTTCATCTGGTCAGTGAGATAGAAGTGGAAGTCTGCGAAGGGACCTTGAGAAGGCTTCTGATTTCCTCACACGATGCCCAGCCAGGCCCCCTATTCTTTCTTGAACACAGACATGACACCTGGAACTGGGACAATCTTCTCATGAACGTGAGAGTATGTTCAAGGTAAAACAGAGACATTAGTCCTGACATTGCTAAGTTACCAAAGCAATCTCCTGATTTCTGTTTATATTAGGAAAATCCAGTTGCGTTGAAGACACTGTTAGGTTTTCTGCTACTTGCAGCTGAAAGTATTCCTAACTGGATCAGAAAGTAAATTTTTTTTTCTTTTACTTGAGGAATGATCACTGAAATGTCAAAAAATGAATAACAAATAAAAGGGAGGAAACTATTAGAAAAACTGGTATCACTGAGGCCCTCAAAAACATCTGTGAAAGAAGAGCCCTTGTTGCAGACTTTGGAGATATAAGCAGACCTTTTACTTGCCTCCAAAATAAGTGTACAAAGTCCTTTAAAATAAATAGCATTTTCCATAATAACACCTCAGTTAGACAACTAACTAACCTCAAGTCTCTAATAAGTACTCACAAGTAGTTGGACAAGCCTATGTCACTGGTGACTAATATTTGGACCAATGCTTTAAAGCTTTAGAAAGCATTTTCACACACTTCATCTGGCATGGTTGCCACAACTTTATCAGTTCCATGAATACAGATGGGCAGAGTAGAACCTGTCCTGGTTTTAGTAGGGCAATCCTGAATCTTCCAAAAAAAGAGACTTATTAGCTTACTAGTCATTATATGTAAAATATATGCTGGTTTTAGTTTTTAAATAAACTTCTGTTATTAAATATATGCTGGTTCATAGTAACATTATTCATATAACCAAAAAGTAGGAAACAACCCGTATGTCCCTCAACTTATAAATGGATATATCCATGTTCACTGGTATATCTATGCAATGGGATATCATTCAGTCACAAAAAGGAATGAAGTACTGATTCATGCCACAGCATGGATGAAACTTGAAGACGTCATGCTAAATGAAATAAGCCAGGACAAAAAGGCCACATATTATATGATTTCATTTATATGAAATGCCCCAGTATAGGCAAATCCACAGAGATAGAAATAACGATTCTTTGGGGGGAGATGAAACTGTTCTAAAATTAGATAGTGGTAATGGTTGTATAACTACATGGTTATGAATGTTGGGGTATGTGAATTAATTATACCTCAATAAAGCTGTGGATATATATACACACACACAGACACACATACACACGCACACGACATAATGGTTCAGGGCTCTGACTCTGAAGTCAAACTTCTGAATTTGAATCTCATTCTGCCACGCATTGATTGTGTGATCTTAGCCAAATAACTTAACCTTTCTGTGCCTCCATTTCCTCATCTATAAAGTAGACATAATGAGTCCTTATGTCATTGGACTGTTTTGAGGACTAAATTAATTGAAACATGTGAAGTGCTTAGAATAATGCCTCACATACAGGGAGCACTATGTAAGTGTTAGTTGTTGTTAGCATTATTATTATTAAGGCCTGGGCTTCTTATTTGAGACAAAGAGCATTATTTATACCGATTGTGGATAAATCTGTTGTTTGTATGCAGATTGAGCCCCGAAACTCTGCAGAGTTGCAACCCACTCCTACTCTGGTCCTGCAGGCCTGCCCTGGACAACAAACAAAACAATGATGGCGGACCAGCCCATCCCCAAAACAAGGAGTATCTTCAGCTGTAAGCAAAACAATTCCTTCCCTCTGTCCCATAATATCTAAGTCCCCTCTCAGCCTGAAGCAGTCAGAGTAGGCATGGTCCCAAATTCCTCAAGACTGAGGAATGAACAAAAATCTGGTGAGAGTATAACCACAGAAAAGCAGATTTATTATCTTGTGTTAATGGAGTAGCTTGTAACTTTGATATAAGAAATAAAATAAAATTAAGAAAAAATTAAGCAACCTTTTTTTTTTTTTTTGGAGTCCCAAGAGCAGCTTCCTGAGCCTGCAAACAGCCAACCAGTCCGTTTCAGTGGGCATCAGGCACCCACATTTCCTTGTTCTCCTGCCCTGGCTCCCAGGAAACTGTCTGAAAGATCCCCTGCTGCCTCTAGGACTGCAAGCATCCCAAAAGTGCTGTCTTCCCACCATGGCTGCTGTCGCCCTGAGCCCAGAGCAGGCCTGCTGATACCTGCTGAAGACAGCAGGACGGAGACCTCCCACTCAGGGCCACACTGTCACCTAGGCCCCAAAGCAGCAGATTCTGTGCCCTGCATCTCCCAGACATTCTCAGAACAGTTCTTTCCTCCTTGGGCTCCTCATTCCTCTAATTGTAGGTTCAAACTCAGTTTGCCAGATCGTACTCAAAAAAGTTGTTCCTGCCATTCTAACCAACATTTTCCTTTCTCCTCTGCCTCCTTATCCGGTCGAAAACAAGAAAAAGAAAAAACACTCCCAATGCAATTAAAGGACCAGTCACAGACACAAGGAGGGGAGTGAATAGTGGGCCTGTCTACACCAGCAGCCCTGGGACCAGGTTAGCCAGCAAAATGCTCTAACCCAATGCTGATGGAGAACCTCTGCTTTAATACTTGACGAGAGTGAGCTGCAGTCGGCCAGGCTTCTAAGGGGCCAGACAGCACCGATTCGTTCAGTTAATAGTTATTGATCACTCTCTATGAGGCTTGCATTGGGTTAGGGCTCGGGATACCATGACAAATAAGCACCGAATCCAGCCCAAATCTTGGTGTCCAGGGAGGTGAAACACCGGTGGATTTAAGCACAGCTTCCCAGCCCATTAGAAACATCGACGATGCACTCTCACATTTGGATGAACAAGATACATTCCCAGCCAGCCCCCTCCAACTTCCTCCACGGAGAATAGAAAGATAAACATTCTTTTTTACACAGTTAGCAGGGTTTTATTTCCATGAACTAGGAGTGGCCTTAATAGACAGCAGGCCCCGCTCTCCAATTACTGCCAGAAAGAAGAGCTACAGACCATCTATCCTAAAACCACAAGCCCCAACAGCTCCTGACTCAGAGTTCACAATCCTACGCAGCCTCTGGCCTTAGGGCCCATGTCAGGACGACCTATCTGACACCTTCTCATCTAAATCTCCACTAGAGTGCACTAAGAATTCAGTCCCAGGAGGTCATGCTAGAGTGTTCCTCTAGGATAAAGGAAAATTCCCCTAGGGCAGGCTGTGTAACTTCTCTAAACAACGGAAGAAAACCTTCTGGGGAGAAAGTCTGCTACAGTGACGGGGAACAAAATTGAAGAGGTTTAATTAACCCTCTGTGAACCAGAATACCCTCCAAGCACGAGAATTCTGGTTACTTGAGGCCTGAACACTATCAGGCTTTGCCTGGCAAGTCCTTCCAGGGTCTGCTTCTGTGAGTGGGTAGACTCAGGCGGCCACTTGCATGTCCATACAGGACTAACAAGCCGTTTGTTCTCTTTCGAATCCTCAACCTCTCCCCTTTCCAGGCTGTTTCTGCTTCGGTAGTACCCCAGCCTTGGCTGGGATTTCTATTCCCACAATCCAATAAGGAAGGCTCTGCCTGAGTGGCACTGTGGTGTCTAGATGTGATGTACAAAAATAAGAGTTCATCCTCACCATCTGTATTGTTTGTGGCTGTACACAGAAAATAATTTCAAAAGGATCCAGGTGGCCTATCTTAAAAGGTAAAGAAAAGCCAACATTTTTAAGGTCTCTATAATCTTTCACGTCGTTTTAAGTGAATACTTCCTCTAAAGGAAGGTTTCAGCATTTCTGGGATCTATTAAGGAGAGAATAATGAATGTTACAGAAACGGCCAACTTCAAAAAGGAGAGAGAGAGAAGAAAATACTGCAGCCTTGCAGAAATCCCCTGAACCCCCTTTATACCAAAGGAGCCATGTCTTCATCCCATAATAAATGCAAACTTGGAAAGGCTGGCCATCCTGCCTGCCTCTTCAGCTAATGACAACCTCAATTATGGGACCTAATCCTGCATTCCCGACACTCCCCTCATCCCTGCATAACTTCCAGCGGAGTCAAAGGGCCCTCCGCCCTGGCCAGGGAGACATTAGTTATGCAGGAGCAGTGCCTGGGGCATGCTGGCAAATTTAAGGGTCTGTTGATATAACTACACATGCTTGGAAACCTTAAATCCTCGTACTTTGACTCTTCACCTTATACTGAAATAAAAAGCCACAGCAACTCCATTAAAAAATATAAAATTCCTCCACAGGAAATGAGCCCTAGCTTGCTTCCAATTTAGGTTGGTTTGGGGTTTCTTCCTCCCCACCCCCTTTTTATTTTTAATGTTTGAGTCCAATTCTATGGAAAATATTTTCTTTAAGGGGAAAAAAAAATAAACATGATCATTGTGCTGGGTCTTTGCATTTTATTTACTAAAATGGACCCCAAAACTTTCAATTTGCTGGCTCTCACCCTCCGCTAAATCAGTGGGAACTTGCAAATGTACCCAAAGGCTGTTCCCTGAAGTCACCCTGTGAAGGCACCTAATAACCTCTGGCTTACTGAGAAGTGGCCTTGTTTTCTATAAACTAATCATCCATGCAGCTATATTAATAACTCATTTTCATCCTAGGCATACACTGTGCATTATCAGTCTCCTAATTAATCCCAGGCATTCAGGGGGCAGGGATTATGAGCTCCAATTTTCCTCTCTGCTCCTCAAGCCTGAGACCCAGCAAACAGAGGGCTGTGCCCTTGTGTCCAGCCCAGAGACCACACCTTCCCCGGGGGAAAGAGCTCCCCTCTGCTGAGCTCTGAGGCAGGGGTTTTCTTGGGGCGAAAGAAATGGGGGTGGGTCAGCAGGCATCCAGCAAGGCAGTTTAGTGGACAAAGGCAACCGAGGCTTCCCCTGGGCCAAAGGAAGTACACTCAGAGCCTCGGGAGCCCAGAGTGGCGCTGGGGCCCTGCTTCAGGCAGTTGAGAGTCCTCACAGGTTGGTCCATGAACCGTCTCCACACTCACCTTTGCCCCTTCCTGGGGTGTATGTGGGGTAACTCAGGACTCAGGCTGCTAGCCTTTCAAAGGTGGGGTCTTGGGCTGGGTGTTCCAAACCTCCCCACACCTTCTCCCCATCTCACTCAAGCAAAGTAGTCATCTCAGAGCCTTTGATAACATGGACTCTAAAACAGCGCGTTCTTGTGTTCGCCACCAAAGGAGTGAGGTCAAGGCTAGAATAACTATAAACAGGGGTAACACCACTCTAACTTCAGTAATTTCAGGTATTAACCTTTTGCTCTATTTGAATATAAAGGCATCTATTCAGTAATCATAATTATTTGTTAATTCCTAACCCTCATTTACAATACTCTGATTCAAAGTACAGGTCACAAGTTCATCAAGGATGAGGACCAGATAGTATATATTCTGGTACTTAGATTAATACCCTGAAACTAGTATGCACTCAGAAAGCATTTGCAAAATGAAATTTGACTTCTCTCTGATGAGACTATTGTGTCAAGACAGCTAAAGTCCTATAATTTTCCATTAATTTTCCTCTCTTTTAGCATTCAGCTCCTTATCTAGCCTAAGAGAGTGACTTGTTTTATGAAAATAAAAATAATCTCTTTGGAAGGATAAAAATGAAGTTTTTTGGGGCTTAATTGCTATACAACCTAATCACAATTATTGCAGAGATGGGGAGTGAAAAGGAATAAATTTCAGAAAGGACTGATGCTTTGGAGCAGGAAGCATCTCCTTCTTTTACCCCATCTATTACACAGAGTCTGTGCAGCCCTAGGTAAATGACACACCCCAAAGCCCATTTTTGGTCTGGGACTTGGAGGCTGGCTACTACCGGACCGTAGCCTCAGGATGCCAGGAGCGAGGGAGACCCTGCCTTCCAAAAGAAATACATTGCCCCTCCCAGCTCTTCTCAGAATCTTTGATATTTCTGTTCATGGTGCAAGCTTTGTGCTTCTTTCTTAGTCACCAGGTTTGTCTTGCTGAAGTTTGCCTTGATTTGGCCGTTCCTTACTGCCCACTTAGATTCATGGGTAAGGGATTAAAAAACAAATTCTTACCTTTGCATGAAGTTCTGGATAATACCACTGAGAGTCCACATTTAGGCGACACTGAACAGTTTACACAATGCATTATGCATTAACTTAGGGACTAAGGCTCGCTGCCCCTCTTTCTGGAATGCTCTGTCCCCACATTATCCCTCCTGCTCAATGCATTCCCCTCAGAAAGAACTCCTAGCCAATAGGGCCAGGCCTTTATGTAGCTCTTCATTGTTTTTATTTATTTATTCTTATTTGTTTCTCTTCCCTTCCCTTCCCTGCCTTCCCCTCCCCCTGCCCCTCCCCCCCTCCCTTCCCCTTTCCCCATTGTCTGCTCTGTCCATTCTCTGTGTATTCTTCTGTGTCTGCTTATATTCTTGTCAGCAGCACCAGGAATCTGTGTCTCTTCTTGTTGCGTCATCTTGCTGCATCAGCTCTCCGTGTGTACGGCGCCATTCCTGGGCAGGCTGCGTTTTTTTCACGCGGGGCAGCTCTCCTTATGGGGCACACTCCTTGCACGTGGGACTCCCTTATGGGGGGACACCCCTGCATAGCATGGCACTCCTTCTGTGCATCAGCACTGCGCATGGGCCAGCTTACAACACAGGTCAGGAGTCCCAGGGTTTGAACCTTGGGCCTCCTGTGTGGTAGGCAGATGCTCTATCCATTGAGCCAAATCCACTTCCCATCTCTTCATTGTTTTTAGAGCTCTCCTCACTCTCTGAAATGGTCTGGTTCATCTCTTTACTTGTTTCTCTCTCCCCATACTAGGACATCAGCCCCACAACAGCAGGGACCTGTCTGTCTCTGACAGTCCTGCCTCCCTGGGGGATAAAACAGTGCCGGGCACATGAAAAGTTCTTAGTGTTCTTTGTTGTAATAATAGAAGAATGAATGACTTCTTGTGAGTCCTGCTCTGTTAGGTAGTCATTGCCTTCATTTTAGAGATGAGTGACCAGCATCTCTGCAAGATTAAACAACCAGCCTGAACCACATCTCCAGCGCAAGGTCTTCTACCTCTGGTCTGCAGTCTTCTAATGGGAAGGAAAAATGAAACTTTGCCTAATGCTTAGGTCACGATGGGTATTCTAACGAAACTGCCCCATCTGGGATCATTAAATGCCAACAGTTCAGAGTATAAAAGGTGAGATAAAACCCTGAATCTGTTCCCTGTATCAGAGATGAAAAAGCATCTGCAAGATGCTTAAAAGCAGAGTGCAAGACAGCTTCCTAAGCTAGAGGGTCAGCGCCCCTCTGCTCTTGCACACCTGCGGACCCACTCCCATCCCTCCCTGCGCTTGGCCTTAGACCTACATTGGCCTCTGGGTCCCTCATTCCAGGAGGCTCTGGCCTGACTCTAGAATTTCGGCAATTTTCTGACATCCTAATTTCTTGATCACCTGTGCTGACACGATCCTGGTTTCCTTCAATATGTCTTTTTCCCACTCCTGGGAAATGCCTGTCTGTTCTGGCATATGTCCCCATCTTCCTTTGTGAAAAGAGAGGCAAAGGGAGGGGAAGCCTTTTAATATTTTTTAGCAATGTCTTCATGTTCTGTCAATAAATTACTTCTGCCAGCTTTTAGAGGCCCCATCGGCTCTTGTGCTGACCTCTTGTTCCTTCCTTACTTGAAAAATGCCTTATTATTTATCTTAGCCTCTCTCGCAATCTTCTTTTCATTCCTCACCTTTGCTTTCCTTATCATGTTTTTGCACTTTCTTAACTTTGTACTATAATTTCTCTAGCTGAGTCGGTTTTTTTTTTTTCATACTTTCTCGCTTTCCTAGTTTTGATTACTTCCCTACCCCGACTGCATTCTTTTAGAGCCTGTTGTCTGGCCCATTTTCTATACTTCGTGTATTTGTTGCTAGGTAGCACGTATTTTCTTTGGACCGTTTCTATTCATTTCTCTCTGATTACACTCTTCCATCGGTGGCTGTTCTTTGCAATCTCTTAGTGCCCTTGGATTTCCTTAGTAGGAGCTGACTGCTTTTGTTCCCTCCAGGTTCCCTGCGCGTCCTTCTAAGAGGGTCTTAATTCCTGCTGGGCCTTCCTCAGAATGAGCCTTTGCCTCGGATTTTGGGCTGCAAGTCAAAAGGGGACTGGGTGCCCCAGTTTAAACAGAAGTCAAGTTTTCCCAAGTGGAGTCCTGCAAAGTGCCTCCCCTGGAGTTCAGTGCACCCTAGGGGCGCCTCCGGTGTGCTCACTAACAAGTCCAGCCAAGTGTGAGGCGTGTCCTGCTGGACTCCTTGGCCCACGTCTGCCTTCTGAACCCCTCTCAGTCCACTGGGCACTGCTGTAAAGGCCGGGCACTGCCACCACCTCTGCCGGGTGCTGCACGTTCCCTGGTACCACTACCCAAGTGTTGCCAGGCACCTGCCCTGCCAGGGCTCAGGCCCTGCACTGCTTAAAATCTCAAAGCTGCACTGGGTTGGGGTAGAAGCCTCCCTTCCTGTCCCTTTTGTGCTTGCTGTGTCCTCAGGTGCCAAGGTGGGGGTGCCTAGTGCCACACAGTCATGTAGGGCTTTCAGTGAAGCATTCAGAAAATGGTCAACACAACTTGGGCCAGGTACACTCAGGAACTGTCCTCCCCTTTGTCATTGAGGCAGCTTATGTCCCACTTTCCATTAGCATGAGGTCTTCTTAGTGCCTCCTGCAAAAGGACTTTGGAAGAGCCCACCCAGGTGTGTGGGCCCAGTAGTGGTCACTGTTTCTAGGAGCCCACTGCCTAGTATGGACTCTAGATGTAAGTGGGACCCAGTTCTGACATCTGCGACAGTACAAGCTGATGGAAGGCAAAGTAATCCCTCTTCTCAGTTGACAACTTAAACAGTCTTGAGGACCCATCTCTCCCACCAGGGTAGGCTGCAAGTAAGAGACGAGTGTAGAGAATAAGGAGGGATGCAGATGAAACAACCAGTATATCAGAGTCCCTGCACATGTCAGAGGCTATGCTAGTTTCTGAAATTGCAATGATAAACATACTAAGATTGTTGCCCTTATTTTAGAACTTAAATTCTGATGAAGGAGAGACCAACATGTAGGTAAAATTTTATCACTGTAGTTTTGGTGTTCAGAGACAGGTTTGGGGAAACGGACTTGGCCCAGTGGTTAGGGCGTCCATCTACCACATGGGAGGTCTGCGGTTCAAACCCCGGGCCTCCTTGACCCGTGTGGAGCTGGCCCACGCGCAGTGCTGATGTGCGCAAGGAGTGCCATGCCACGTAGAGGTGTCCCCCGCGTAGGGGAGCCCCACGCACAAGAAGTGCGCCCCGTAAGGAGAGCCGCCCAGCGCAAAAGAAAGTGCAGCCTGCCCAGGAATGGCACCGCCCACACTTCCTGTGCCGCTGACGACAACAGAAGCGGACAAAGAAACAAGACAACAAGACGCAGCAAATAGACACAGAGAACAGACAACCGGGGGAGGGGGGAATTAAATAAATAAATAAATCTTTAAAAAAAAAAAAAAAAGAGACAGGTTTGTACAGGGTGCAAAGAGCACAGAGGAGGAGCCAACAGTCCACCCTGGAGGTTCACAGGAGATTTCCAAGAACTCTCACCACGGTAAATACACCAGTCATCACTTCCCCATCCACACCCACTCACACTCTAAAAGAGTGACACTGTATAACACCTGCACCTACCACTTTTAACCCTCAGACACCAATCCACCATTCAGAAGTCAATAACCCCGTCTGGGCCAGCTGTAGTCTCTGTCCTGGGAATCTGGACAGAGAACACCAAGAGAGTGAGTCAGGCATACCCACATAACAGTGGGCACTTGACCTGAAACCTCATAGAGAACTGGCCTTCAGGTTGGTGGTGTAGGATTCCAAGGCCACGAGTAAACAGACGGGTGGACTTCAGAAAGACAGGGGAAGGAGCAGATGCACAGAGCTGGGCCAGCTGAAGTCCTGTGCCACATGGTGAGTTAACATCCACTCCTGAGCTCCTCGAGGTCCGACCGCCCGTCACTTCCTCTTCTTATTTTTCAGTGCGATTGTCTGTTGTGCTTCTATAAGAACACTCCCATTAACATCAGCTAGTTTAACTGGGCTTCTTTCTTAACTAAGAAGCCCGCATGGTTGCTAAGCTAGTGTGGTTTTCCTTTTTGGCCTGGCAAATGCCTTCTCAGTCTTCCTTACCAGCTTACACATCACCTTCTCTCTGCAGCCTGTCCTATAGTTCGTTGCCCTGTGGTCCTTCACAACTCTGTTCATAGCCATTATATTATAGTGTCATTTATCTTTTTATAAAATCCTTCCCCTGCCCCCCAAGACCACAAGGCAGAGCTGTGTCTTAGTGCCCAAGACCCAGAAAGTGCTTGTCGGGGTTGATAGTGCCCTCCTCCCCCCAATCCATGTGTATCGAGAGCCTCAAATGTGAACTTATTTAGAAATAAGTTCTTTGCCAATATAATTTGTTAAGTTAAGATGATGCCCTACTGGACCAGAGTGGGCCCTAAATCCAATGACCGGTGTCCTTATAACAAGAGGTGTGGACACACGTAGACGCATGGGGAGGAACCCAATGAAGACAGAGGCAGGAGAGTGAAGTGATGCAGTGTAAGCCGAGTGCCACAAAGGGTGGCCAGCAGCCACCAGAAGTTAGAAGAGAGGTGTGGGACAGTTTTGCCCTCCAAACCTGCCAACACTTTGATTTGGGTCTCCTAGTCTCCTAAACTGTGAGAGAATACATTTCTGTTGTCTCGAGCCACCTGGTTTGTGGCAATGTGTTATGGCAACCCTGTGAAACTAACACAGGGTTGAATAAACGTTTGTGGAATTGCCTCAGTGGCTCTGAATCAGTTCTGAAAATAGCCTGCCAGTTGGCACACCACCCTCTCTGCCGCTCAACTTCCCAGCCCCTTGAGGGGCTCTGAGTTTGTGCTGACTGAGCTCTCTTAGCCCTTCACTTCCAGGTCTGTCTTTTCTCCTTCCTCCCTGGTGTCTGCGATGGCTTGCTTGCTGGGCTGCTCCTGATCTGTGCAAACCTCTGTTGGACTGGTGACAATTCCAAGACAAGAACCCCTGGCGGGCAGGGCACACGCTGTTTCCCAGGGTTCTAGAACTCTTTGCTGAGTATTGGCTCCTCCTAATGGCTTTTGTGTGGCTGCCTGGGGCCCGTGCTACCTGTGTGTCTGCTCATGACAGTACCCCCATCCTGCCCAGCCATCTGTTTATTTTGGCTGCATCTCATTCTTTATGTTCCCTCTTCTGAGCAATAGTGAGAAGTAGCTACTTTCCTTAATCCACCAGAAGCCCTCACTACCTTGTGCACCATAGAAAATTATCTCCAGATCTAAGCATCTTTCTTACATGGGAGAGAACATCAGTGCTCATGTGCTCAGGAAAAGCAACAACAACAACAAAAATCTTGCTCTGTCTAAACAATTTTTCCTTAATGGAATTCAGTACCCCTTAGCAAACCTGCCAGATTTTCCTGCCAACTGTCACCATATATCCAAGCCTCAGATTTACCCCCTGTCAGCCGATTCAGGGGGTGGCAATCATCAAGTTTCACAGCCTTGGGGTGTTTATTTGCTTTTCTGTCTCTTCCCACGTAAGGAGTGCTTGGCAAGAGGTACACTGCCAGTGCCCCTGATGTGCTTACCTCAGGACAGCCAGGTGTGGGGCAGCCTTGGGGAGCCAGTGGTTTCAATACACTAGTGTTGTGGCACTTTTGCCCCTCAAAGTTTCACTTTCCTGAACTCTGACTCCTAGCCAACAAAGGCAACTTAGGCTCAGCCTTAAGAATTTCGGAATGGACTCTCTTGCCTCCCTTTGAACTATGCCTCACACGTAGATAGACATGGCTTCTCACAGATTTTGCAAACTTCATGTTTCTTGGTCTGGAAATGGAGTCAGAACTCTTGGCTAAAATCTTGGCTGCTGGTTGCAAGTGCTCGGGCCCTTTCTGTTCTCTGGAGTGATGGATTATTATGTGCTGTCTGGTTGGCCACAAGTTTCTGGAAGGGCTCCTCACTTTAAACAGGTTCGTCTCAACCTATTCTTCTGGCCTCTTGCTGTGGGGCACGGCAAGGAAGGAGCAATGAAGACAGTCTCCAGACAGGGGCGAGAGCCGTGAGGGGTAGCAAGGGAGCAGGCAGTGCCCATCCAGACAATTTCTCTCAGTGGCTTCCTTCTTTCCTCCTTAGGTGATCTCAGCATACCAAACTATTAGTTAAGGAGATATTTTAATCTGGGGACAAAGTGACATCTCTTTAAGCCAACTAATCAATAAAGACAGCCAGAAGCTCTTTGAATCTGACCATAAATTATCTCCCAAAGATGTTTTTCTAAATAAAATACCTGATTTCGTGATTTGGAGCAGCCTAAACGTGTGTGTCATGAAACAGAATGAGCACTTCCCTGGGAGTCAGAGCCTTGATTTCTAATGTTAGACTTGTTACTAACGATGCCACTTTGGGCAAATCATTCTATTTCTCTGACTTCATTAGTGACCTTAGCAGGAGCAGTTTTAGCAGAAAAAACTGACAACCTAATTGCCAAATCCATAGGCTAATTTTCCCTCCTCATCCTACTTGACAACTCCATTGTGGCTGGCACTCTTGACTGCTCTTTCCTTCTCAAAACTGTCTCTGCCCTGGGCTCCTGGGACTTGGCCTCTGAATTCTTCTCTTGCTTCTCTCCCAAACCTTCTTTCTCTCAGTCTCCAATACCCTGTCCCCCTCTGTGCCCATCCGTGGCTTATTAGTGTTCCTGGAATTTCCCCCTTGCTCCTTTCCTCATGCCACATCCATTCCATAACTGATCCTACCTCCTCCCGTGGAGTCAGCCACCACGTCTTTGCTGATGACTGCCATAGCTCCACGTCAGAGCGCTCTCAATCTCTCTCCAGATGCCACCCTGCATTTCCTGCTGCATTTCCCTGCAGTGTTCCATCTGGCTGTATGTTAGTCCCCTCAAACCTAACCTGCCCCAGTTGAACTTATTCTTTTCTTGCACACGTCCTACCCACCCCCACTCCCACCCCTGCATCCTTCAAATCTCTTCTGACTCCTGTGTCTTACTTGGGCTGTGAGACTACATCACCTTTCACTCTTTACTATCTCTAGCAAGATGTTGCTGCCAAGTCTACCTGAGAGATGTTCTCAAATCTTTATGCCCCTGCTGCTGTAGTTCTGGTCCTCAGGGTCTGTCACTGAGATGCTTGAAGCAGAACCTGGAGAAGTTAAGAACATATTTAGCTGCCACAACAGAAAACTGTTATGCCATAACCAAATAGAGGCTGTCTTGTTCTTTTTTTCCCTGATGTCATAAGAACTCTATCATAGAAGATCCAGGATCAATACGGCAACCCCACAATGTCTCCACGCATCCCAATCTCCTTCTATCTTTCCATTCAGCCATCCTTGACATGTGGCGAACATCAGTGTTTTGTCACCTCATGGTCATAAAGTGGCTGCTCCTCTTCCACATCCACATTCCAGACAAGAAGAAGGGGGAAGGGTTAAGGGCAAAAGGCAAATGCTTGCTCATTCTGCTCCACTATGAAGAGCTCTCCTAGAAGTTCTACTCAGCGACTTAGACTTAAATCTCTTTGGCCAGAACTGTGTCACGTGTCCACTTTATCTGCTAGGAAGACTGGGAAAGGTCATGGAGATTTTTGTTTTGTTTAGATGCTTTTTAAGCAGGGCCCTTGCCTTCCTCAATAAAATTGGGATTCTGTAAGTAAGGATAAAAAGGAGAGTTGATACTGGATAAGCTACTTTTTTTGCAATAGTCCAGTCTTGGTCTCCCAGACATCAGAATCTTTTCCCACTACTCTACCATTTGTGTCCCTAAAAAGGAATCTCACCATATCATTCCCTGGTTTGAAACATCTCTGTTGGTTTCTCATTGACTACAGAATAAAGTACAAATTCCATAACCACAGTCTGCGTTCCATCTTGTTTTCTCTGCTCCTTTCTTGCCACCACCTCCCCCAACACAGAATACACCCCTAAGATCCCTTAGAACTTTTCACAATTTCTAAGCCCACAACACGCTGTCTCTGCCTTTTCATATCATATTCTTACTGACTATTGCCTTTCCCATCATTGGATATTTATTTAACCTTCATTGCCTGGGAAGGACTAAACCTTACCTGCCTTCCACCCAAGTTTCTTCCCCTGCTCTTTAAGGAAAGACCTTCCTCAAGTTTCTGTGTCCTCCCCACCCCCTAGGGAGTCAACCCCATGGAATAAGGCAGCTTCCATCTAAGAAGTGCCCAGCATTAGGTAGGCCATGTGTCCTGGACGATGAAGTCACTGAGTTGAAAGAGAACACAAATTTCTGAGTATACTCTTCTCCACTTTCTGCAGCAGAATAAGGAGGAGCCTGCTCTGCCAGGGAGGCCCCCAGACCATCCTCTTAACTATTATCTCACACTCTGCTCCCTTGAGCAGAAGTGCCTTGGGGCCAGATGTCCACCTTCCAGAGAGGAAACCCAGCCACCTTCCCAGCTCACTTGATTTGTGTAGCTCATCCATGAAGTTGCTTCAGGGGCAGATTCTGAATCTACTCAACAGATTTCTCTCCCTCTCTGCAGGCAGCCTAAGCGTAAGGATTCTAAGACTGCTCTCTATAGAAAGCAGGGCCTCCAGACCTAAGGCATGAATGCTAACTAAGTTGTATCAGAGTCTTGCATTGTCATACTGAGAATTTGCCAGGCTTCTCATAAAAGCCAGTGCTATGTTTCCTACACAGCTAGGGACCCTTGTGCATAGCAAGTGGTATGCTGGTAAACCTTGACAACCAGCTCTCCAGGAAGAGTGGAAAGGTCTGGTTTGTAGAGTTTGCCAGTTTCTGTGATGTAAATTCTTCCACCATGGCCAATTTGATGTAACAGACCATGGAGCTGGGAAAAGTTAGGTGTGATTGTCTCTTGTGAGCCAGTTTGAGCCAGCTCTAGCACAACAGCAGGAGACTCCAACAGGGAAGAAGGATGTGCAGCCAGGTATAAGCTCTAAAACCACACCCAAAGCTTTAGCAGCTACATCCTCACAACACATTCTCTGAACCTCCCCACCAAAATACATCTCTCCTCCAAGTTCACACTGCTCTTTGACGATTCTTCTCCCATAGTGGAGCTTTCTCAAGTATCCTTTTAGGTGAGGGAGTGTACTTTTCTACATTACGCACTCCCTCAGTCATTTACTTCACAAACACCCAGGTACCAAGGGCCTTATTGAATCCTCAGGTTGAAGAGCTTGACGTATCTCATGTCACCACCAGGAGTCACTCTTTGGCATCAGGAGCAGACGCTTAGCCTGAACAGCACTCAGCACATAGTAGGCTAAATGCCCACTTGTTCACTGAATGATGGAGAAAGCAACCCAAATCCCCTCTACCCTTTCCTCAATTTCCCCATTTCCTACTTACCATTTGGGGCTTAAAATAAATGTCAACTCCTCTAGGAAGCTCTTCTGAGACCACCTCTCCCCCATGACCACCAAATGGGAATTAGATGCTCCTTTGGTCTCCCATAAGCCTTTGTAGTCAGTACCACTTTGAACACCTACATTCTGTGTTTATTTGACAGTATTGGTTCTTAGGCTGTGAGCTTCATGTGGCGGGTGTCTTGTCTGAGGGTGTACTGTACTCTGTCTCTTGGAAATTCACGGAAGTATTCTTCACACCTAGCACAGGGCCTGACACAGAGGAGGTATGTACTAACCTTGCAGAATGGCTGAATGGGTGATTGAACAGAATGCATAGTGACTTTAAGACATTCTCTACGTTGTTGTTGTTATCATTACTAATGTTTTTCCCACAAAAGTCCTGCTTTCAATATTACAGGGGGGCAGAGAGAGAGCTGGGGGGGGGGAGAGAGAGAGAGAAAGAAAGAAAAAGATTTTGATGAATTGCAGCTTCCAGCTGGTTATCATTATTTACATTTTGCCTTTATCTTTGTGGGCAACTGTAGCCTATGATTTAAGCTATCTCTCACTGAGCAAGGGAGTCAGCTACCCGCCCAGCCACTCATATTTCCAGAATGCACGTTGCTGTGTCAATACACATTACTTGTCACATTGCAATGAGTCTGAAGAGAAGTTTGATCTATGCTGTTAGATTGTTGTCATGTGTCAAATCACACAGCCCATGGGGAATGAGTACAACGCACAGGAAAAGCCAACATTGAGCCCTGGTCAGAATGCCTAAAAGATAAACACTGTTGTGTAGACCAGGAAAAGAAAGGTCGAGAAACCCTCTGAAACCACAGCCACTATAAGCCTTCTTTACTCTCATTTTCTTGCCACTCTGAGCCTTCAGTTTTACCAGCATGTGCAAATACGCATTTTTCTTCCAACTGACCTTCCGGCTGATTTTCCCACAATGCAGAGCTGGTCTGAGTACATGGTTCCATCATTGGTGAAGCAGGGTGGGGTCCCTGCTACCCTTAAATTGAGGCTGATGAAACAAGGCAGAGGTAGTGACTCCACGAGCTCCTACCCACTCTCTCCTGTGAAATAATAGCTCAGAGAAAACATGAAAATATAACTGGACTCAGGGAAGGAAAATCACTTCAGAAAGTAAGAGCTATCCAAGCAGGAAGGCTGGAATAATTATTTGCTGATGGTGGCGGTGGTTTTCTTTTCTTTTCTTTTTAAGTTGGGTTAAAAAAATAAAATAAAATTTTAAAAAACCCAAATGCGTCCTAGTTGTTCCATATTAACAGAAGGAAAGGGCGCATGTCAATATCCCCATTTAAAGATGCCCACACACTTGAAATGGTTTCCTAGAAAGACGGATATAATTTAGCTGGGTGTAGCTTAGCACATTCGCAGGGCATTTTTATGATACCTTCCAAATCCTCAATGGCTGGTCTCATGGTGTGACAGCAGCTCACCACATTCATTGCACCAGACAAGGATTAGGGAGTAAAATTACTCATGTATGTAAATTGTAATCACGTTGGATCGTTGTATGTGCTCATTTAGGCATTTTAACAGTGTGTGATGCTATCCTCTCCACAGGACTAATAAGCATTAGCCATAATGAGGTCAGTCAGTCAGTCAGGCATTATCAGGGGATTTAATTGGGACATGGGTCTCTGCTGAAGTGAAAATTAATAACTTTTGTCAATGTTCTGGTGAAATGTTCTGTCTTATTAAACTATGAGGGTCAATTAGAAAGCATTATGTAATAAAGTCCCCAGCAGCAGAACTCAAATTGAGTTATACCACAGTCATTATTCCAGGGCGAATGCATTTGAAAATGGAAAACCAGAGCGCCATATGGAGGATTCAGGCCAGATTTACAGGCATTGCATGTTAAGGCTTCAACAAGAAGGAAACAATTAAATGTAATACCGAAATAAATCAGTGCGCACGGCGTGCTGTGCGGGGCCAGGAGCCTGGGGCCGGCTGCCGCCCCGGAGCTGTGACGCTGCAAAATGGCAGCTTCAGGAGGCTGGTTTGGGCTGCGTCAGGCAGCGCCATCCCCGCAGATTGCTTGGAGTGTTTAAAATCTGGGGCACACCTGGAAGGCTCGGGCCTGCACACTGACTCATATAAATAACTCTTTATTGTGTGGCTATTAAGACAAGAGATTGCTTTTATTAAAGCGCAAGTTATTGTGGTACAGCAAATTAAAGAATTTTAAAGCATACTAAACAGCCAGGGATATTCCCCATTTGGTCATGTTTTACAGTACTTTAAATGGGCAGTATATTTTTAGGGAGATGTAAAGTCTGTGCCAGGTTGGGATCTGAGAAAAGCAGTGCTCGGGCGCTTCTAGCCAGGAAGGGCGTGTGGGAGCGCTGCTAGACACTGCTGCCAGCCTGGGCGGGGGAGGGGGGCGCGGGAAGATGAGGCAAGGTCGTTCTGGTAGAAAAGCACATCCTCAACCCAAGCACATTTTTAAAGATGCTTCTCAGATTAAAACAGAAAGTAAGAGAGAGGAGAAAGAAGGGAGGGAGTTGGGGAGAATAGGGATCTACAGCATCCCTTTGTTGGAGGACTACAACGTTCTTATCTGACCTGCTGGATTCTCTCTGGACATTGTCTTCTCTAGTGAAGTGAATTGGATGCCGATTATTTCCCCTTCATGCCTAACTCTGGTTACCTTTCTCATTAAAAACAAATTGTATCAGTGTACCTTCCTTGGCTGGAACCCATCGTGGATCCAGTTCATTTTCTTCTCTCTCCTCTTCACAGTTGTTATTGAGGTCTGAACACCCTTCATCTCTCACCATTTCCACTCTAGCCCCAGCCACCCATTCTCTTCACACCAGTCAGGGTAATCTTCTGTAAACACAGATCTGATCAGGCCAATCCCCTGTTTAAAACCCTTTAACACCTTCCCCAGCCCTCGGACCTCCGGACCTGCTTACCTTTAGGGTCCCACCTGCAGCCATGTTCCCTTTCCCATTTTTCTTTGGGGTTCTGGGACACAGGAAGCTCTCCTTATACCTGGAGTTTTTCGCCCATTGTTCCCTTAGTCTGGAATTCTCTTCCTCGGTCTCTGCATTGCCGGTTCCTTTCAAGCTTGAGTGCCGTCCTCTGGAAGGCCTTTTTTTTGGTTAAGATTTATTTTATTTATTTCTCTCCGCCCCCCCTTCTGTTGTCTGCTCTCTGTGTCCATTCTCTGTATGTTCTTCTGCATCTGCTTGCATTATCCAGCGGAACTGGGAAACTGTGTCTCATCCCCGCTCCCCTGCGTCATCTTGCTGTGTCAGCACTCCTGGGCTGGCTGCACTTTTTTCGCTCGGGGGGCTCTCCTTGCGGGGCACACTGCTTGCACGTGGGCCACCTCTATGCAGGGGCGCCCCTGCATGGCACAACACTCTTTGCGTGCGGGAGCACGGGGCCAGCTCACCACACAGGTCAGGAGGCCCTGGGGATTGAACCCTGGACCCTCCATATGGTAGACGGACGCTCTATCAGTTGAGCCACATCCGCTTCCCTCTGGGAGGCCTTTTTAATGATTCTACCTAAAGTGCGAACACCCAGAGCTGCCCCTTACTTCACACGTTGGTTTCTACCATAGTATTTACTGTAGTTTGTAATTTAAAAAACAAAAAAACTCAAAGGCAAAACAAAATATGTTTTGGCCTACTCCTTATCTGACACTGCCTGCACCTCCCCGCCCCGCCCCCCCCACACACACACACCCCAGAGTCTAAAACTATGATGGCAAAGACCATAACTGTTTGGGTTTGTTTTCCCACTGAGTCTTTAGCATTGAGGGCAGCTGGGCCCACAGTTTATTAAATGGGTAAATAATTCACTGAAGTAAAGGTTAACATTGGAAGGAAACTTGAACTTTGTCCAACTTAACTCCTACATTTTACAGAAAAAATATTTTTCTGAGAATGGGGAAATAATATGCACACGTAAACCGTTGGGACTAGTGCCTGCTTTACCCTCAAAACGTTTCTTCCTTACTTTCTCCTGCCCAATTGCCCAGTCCTGTGCAGCCACACCTCATCTTTATCCCTGTTTCAGTGAACACCATCCTAAATCCTAGGATGAAAGCATGTTTAAAACCAATTTAAAAACTGGAGTTGTGCCATCAATAAGAGAGTAGATGATTAAATTCTCGTATATTCATATAACGGAATACAATGGAATAAAAATGAATGAACCAAATCTGCAGGCTAAAAATTTTTTGAATCACAAACACATAATGTTGAGGAAAATCAGCAACAAAAGAGTGCATACATTGTGAGAATGTTTTTATGGAGTTCAAAAAATAAGCAAAACTGAATAATGGTAGGTGGATATGGGTAAAACTATAATGAAAAAAAAGCATAAGGAATGATGTCAAAAAATAAAAGTAACATTCAGATAACATTACTTCCTGAGTATAGGGGAGGGGGCAAGGAATGGGGAGGACACAAGGAAAAGTGCCAGGATGGGGAGTGGGGTGATTATGTTCATTTTCTTTACTTGGGTGGCAGTTTTATGGGTATCCATTTATTTCTTATGCTTCATAATTTGCAAGGTTGTAGGTATAAAATAATTCATAAGCTTAAAAAAAAACTAAAGCTGACATGATTTCAACTTTGCCAGAATATTTGCAATCTCAGAATGAGGAGCTTCTTCACCCTCCTCCAGAGAAGCCCCAAAGGGCTCCCTGCTCACTGCCCTTTCACTTTTCCTGTTTCTCCTGGGGGAAGACCAGTGCTTATTTTTGTCTCCAAGTCTACCAAAGGAGAAACTGAGGCATAGTAAGAGGTGTGTCTGTAGAAGCCTGGAACAACGTCAAGGGGATCGTTGTCCCTTTACATCCCAGCTAATCATCATGGGACATTTAAATATAACGACATTCAGAAAAGGCCTCATAAAATACAGTTGGCTTTTGTCCCCAAAGCCAAATCATCTCTGTAACAAGGCCTTTCCTCGCCGATCCTGCCGGGAGCCGCAACTAATCCTCTTGGTAGACACGTCCCGGGATGAGCCTCTCTACCACATTACCTGGTTTGATTCTCACCACGATGCAGAGAGGAAGACGTGCTGACAGTTCTCATTTCTAAGTGCTGTTTCCTCTGTTCTTTGATGCCTCCCTCCAGCTACCCACACCCATTTAAGTCTGACAGACTAGAACCTTTGTGGCCCATTCGGGAGTCAGGTTGACAGTGTACAAAAAAAACCCACAACAAAGTGCAGTATTTGTGAGACCGTTTGGCAGGAGATGACTTTGGGGACATCCATACGGCCTCTGAGCAAAGCTTACCTTGTTACGGTCCTTCCACCATCAGAATGGACTCCTTGCCGTCTTCAAGGCTCTTCTGCCTTTCATAACCCCTTATTGAAAGGCAAATTCTCCCGGGATTATGTACTTCAAAAGCCAACACGCTACCATCCATAGCAGCACCAGGGCATACGTGGGCCCCCACGGAGGAAGGGGCCTGGCGGACGAGGAGAAGGCGATGGGCAAGCCCCACAGGCCAACACCACCCTCGTGCCTGGTTTTTCTGCACAGTCCCATTTACTTCACTCTCTTCATTTCTGACTTGCTGCCCCAACTTGTTGTCAACACAGGATACCCCAGTGTGGCCAGATAATGCGTCCCTGGTGACGTTGCCACATGCTGAGATTTCTCTCCTTGAGCAATTCTTCTCTCTAATGTTAGTGGAGGGGGTCCCGCCATAAGGGGTTCTGGCTCATTTGCATCCTAGGTCTCCCGGGGCCACACTTCTGTTTCGGAAGTGCGTCTTGGCATCAGGCTCCTTCTGACATGTCAGGCGGAATAGTGAATTTAGGCCAAGGGTTCTGTTTGATTTCAGTTATTTATGAGAAGCCAGTATTTTCTGCTAACAAAGACAATGAAGATTTGAATATTGAGAAATTATCAGCTTCTGAAGTTGTAGTAGGAAGATAGAAATCATAAAATATTTCTCAAACTGTTTGAGTGATTTGTTGTCAATATTTTTCCCCAGAAGTAATAACAAATTGAAATGCCACTTGTTTTTGGAATCTTTTTTGCTGCAAGTATGACCGCTATTTCAGGGAGATGCTGTACAGAGGGTCCTCATCCCCACACATTCCTATAATGCAATTGGCCTGCACCTCCACCCCTTGGCTAGTGAATGAATAAAAGAATAAATGAACAAACCACTCAGGGACACAGGCTTAATTCCACAGATCAAGTGCCTTTTAGTCATGAATTACTATCCTAGCTTGAGGCCTGATTGTTTCATTATTCAAATACTGTAGGGTTTTTCTCTGATTATAAAAGTCATATTTACTCATCATAAAACACTTGGAAAATATAGAAACATATCAGGAATAAAAGAGAAATCATGGGGAGCAGATGTAGTTCAAGTGGTTGAGCACCTGCTGCCCGTGTACAAGGTCTTGGACTCAATCTCCAGTACCTAAAAAAAAAAAAAATCATCCACAATCTTACCCAGAGAAAGAGCTTACTAATAGTGGTGTTTATATCGTCCAGTCTTTTTCTGAGGACATAAATATTGCATGGTTGAGACCCTGCTATAAACACTGTTGGTATCTGTGGTAGACAGGATTCTAAGGTAACCCCCAGTGACTCACAGCCTTATATAATCCCCTCCCCCTTGAATGTATATGGGTGGGACCTGTGAATATGATGGGATATCACTTCCATGATTTGGTTATGTTGCTTGTGGCACAGTTGAAGTTAAGAAAATGTGATTATCCTGGGTAGGACTGATCTAATCAGGTGAGCCTTAAAAGGAATTGAGCTTTGTCTGGAGAAAGAGTGTCAAAGTCTGAGAGGAATTTGCTGAAATGGTGATTCTCCTCTGCTGGCTTTGAAGATGAGGTGGTATGCCAAGTGGCAAGGAATTCTGGGAGCCTACAGTTGCTGAGAGCCTCCCCATCTAACAGCCAGAGAGGAAACAGGGACTTCAGTCCTACAACAAGAAGGAAATGAATTTTGCTAAAAATCTAAATGAACCTGAAAGAGCACCTTAAGCTCTAGAACGACAACAGTCTGGCAGACACCTTGGTCTTGGTCTTGTGAGACCCTGAGCAGAGACCTCACTTGAAAAATTTAATGTCTACATCTAATGTGTGTATGGATCAGTATTGATATAACGATTTTGACATTATAGGTGTTAGAGATTGTTCATTTAAAAATTAAGTGCTGTCTTCTTTAGTCATGTGTGCTTGGTCTGGCTTCTGTGGTTACACAAGAGAAAGAGGAAACATTCGTTTCCCTCCAAAAGAGGGAGAGGGAGAGAGAGAAACACTTTTAGAGAGAGTACGATTGACAGGCCTTTGTGTTTCAAAAATAGAGACCCCTAAAAACCTTTAAATTAATATTGACCAAGGAGGGAAATGGGGGTTGTGGTCTTCTGATGTTGAAAAGAGGCTGGCTATACCCCAGGTAATGGTTCCCCAGGTCTGAGAAGAGAAATAAGGGTTGGGCTTCCACCCACGACAGATGCGTGACCCCACCTGACCTCGGGGATCTGGGTGACTTCCAATGGAGGCTGCGTGCGGCTGTGTGGGGCTGGCACCTCCCCCACCACGGCTGGAGAGTGTCTGCCAAAGGCCCTTGTCTCAGCATGGGGCAGAGGAATTGGGGCTTTCTTCTCATTACCCTTGGCTAGTATTGACTTCCACCAGATTTCATTTCACCTTGAAAAGTAATGAAATGTGGTATTTCTTACCTTCCTGGGACAGTCATACCTGTGACATAAATAGTACTGTGATAAATAGCATTACATAAAAATGTATTCATAATCATTATCTTTTTATTTGATAGATTTCTAGAAATAGCTCAAATACAAACATTTTTTAAGGTCCTTCAAATAAATGACAAAATTAGCAGGTTCCTAGATCTCTCAAGCTAAAGTGTATAGAAGATGCTAGAACATGTTAAATTTTCCCTTTGGACAATTTTCCAACCACCCTAACATGCCAATTCCAAAAGATTCGAGGTCCACTTGAGCAAGCCTGGTCCTGCGCGCTCTTCATGGAGTGAGGCAGTCGCCGCATCCCCTGGGCAGCACACTCTCTGGGGGCAGGCACACCCACCTCTACCGCAGTCTAGCTATGGGAACCAGGGAAGTCACAGACCCTCTCTAAGGCCCAATTTCTAGATCTGTTAAGCAGGGTTGATAATGCCGCCCACCTCGTGGTAAGGATTAAATTTAGGTGACGGATGGATGGAGAGAGAGATGAAAAATAGAGCATTTACCCAGCACCTGGCACGCGGTAGTTGCTCAACAAATAGTTGTTGGGTAACAACTCAAATTTTTGCTATTATTACCTTACCATAGATACACAGACACCCATGCTTAGTTGGGTGGAGATTTATTAAAGTGAAGACTTTTCCTTCTCAGGTGTCTCTGCATTTCCTCCTCTGACCACGCACGGGCAGCTTGCTTGCCCAGGCTCAGACCTCGCCCTGCCAAAGCCCCCTTTACCGATCGGTGCCTGCCTTCTGCTGCTAGCTTGTTGTTTGAAAAGTGCTGACGCCTCTGGCCTCTCTTCGTCCACGGCGCCAGGAACCTGTGCCAAAGCTGCCCACACGCGCGAAGCTTTCCCTGCACACCAGGGTTTGGGAAGGTGGACCCAGCACCAACCAGACCTAGCAAGAGAGACCCTTATGCCCCTGATGACACAGCCCTGGTGCACACACGCACGAGCCAGAGATAGAGACCCCGGGCAGGACGGAAGCAACCTCTGAAAGGAATATAAACTGCTCAGTCTGATGAGATTCCAAGGGCCTTTTTAAATGTATGAGCAAGCACATTCTAAATTCTTAACATATCTGGTGTCACCAACCGTCCCTGTCCCCCACTCCCCCACCCCCCGCTTAATTCCATTATTTAGAAGGTCTTAAGCCACAGAAGGATCTCATTGATGCATAATTAAGTATCCTGGGCACTCCAAGTTGGATTTCACCCCCCACCTCAACCTGCAAACTTTTCCCCGAGTCGGAAAGGAAAGGTTTATGGGGCGAGGGGTGGGGGCGGGACAAGGCGGCCTCTGACAAGAGAGCTGAGCTGCCTGCAGGAAAATGTTTGCTATTCATTTTGCCCTGACACTCCAGGAGAGGAGCACAATTTCTTTTGTGATTGGAGGTAATGTAATCTACAGGAAAATCAATGTGGGCTGACGGAAGAATCGCCCGACCGATCTGCAGACCAGAGACCCTGAATCACGGCGGGCTGAAGGCGGCCGTCAACCGGGCAGTGCCGGCTGCCCCGGGGAGGGGGGGCTTGGACGGCCCGTGCCCCGCGCTCCTCCCGACTCTGCTACCCTGCTGCCGGCCTGCCAGCAGTGGAGGGGCAATTCCTGATTGGGAGGATGGTGCACGGGACCAGAGAGGAGGAGAGAAACGGGAGAGAGACAGAGAACCTGAGATGATAAGTTAGAGACAGGGAGGGTGGAAAGACAGACCACACAGGGACCTCGGCTGCACCTGTGGTACTTTACTACTTTTTAAATTTAAAATTTCAGACTGCACACCCACCACCCAACAGCATGTATCACTTTGTAATCAGGAAAGAAAATGTTGTTAAAAATAAAAAACAAAACAAAATAAAAAGATAACAGCAACCAAAAAAAAAACTCTTGCCACTTCCAAAACATCTGCACATCCGCTGGGCACCTCTGCCCGCCTGGTTCAGCTTACTTCAGCACCCGCAGCGGGCGCGCCAACAGCAGCAAAGTTAGCAGGTGTCACCCCAATATGGCTACGGGCTGCTTCCCATGATTCAGAGACATAAATCAGAATAATAGGCCCGCTCCCCCCTCCCCATCTGTCCCCTTTACCTAAGCCGCGGCCACTGACCGCGCTCTGGCCTCCGCAAGTTTGCTTCTAGGCATTCCAAACAGCCCTCCTTCGGGGTGGGGGCGCTTGGTGGGCTCTGCTCAGCCTCTCCGTGGAGTGTTTTGCCTGGAGCGTGGGGGGGAACTGCACTTTGGGAAGTAATAGGTTAAGAACCAGAACCCAGAGGCAGAGCCCTCGGGGAGGTGGTGGCACCGGGCACTAATCCCCGGGTCAGGAGAGAGCTGGGGAGGCTCCAAGTGGGATTCCCAAGGAGTGGGGAAGCTGGCCACCCCTCAGCGTCAACTTCCCTCCGGGCTGTAACGAAACCAAGTCTCACACAGACGCTCTCCTTCTGCCCAGGTTGAAAAGGGGCCTCTGCTGTCCCCCCACGAATTTCCTGGCAAAGGCTGCCCACTTTACCTACCACGTTCCTGACAGAAACTTTTAAGGATGAGGACGTGACCGCCTCAAGCACAGTCATTTCCATAATTTGGGGGCAATTCCAGGTCTGAACTGGCTCCGTTTCCTTTCGTCCTGTACAGTCCCTGCTCTGCAACGGAGCTGACAAGGGCTCTGGACAACGGGACAGCAGGATCCAATAAATCTGAGGCCTGTCTAGGTGCTTCATTTATCAAGAGGCCTAATTTACCCAGGCCCTTTAGACTAATTGCAGATTTGCAAAAACTGCTGAGAGTGTAGAACCGTGTATTGTGAGTGTCCCTTGCCATATTTCTGCTAATGTGTTTCATCTGGAGTACATAAAGAGGCAGGGATGCTGATTTTAGACACAGCACTTTGGGGCTAATCCAGCTAAATGATTAGCCCTAAAATTCTGCGGTGATGTCATTTTCCCTACAGTGCTCTGCCAGTCGGGTTGTTTGCATTATTGTGAGAAACATGTACTCGCAGACCCAGGCCATCTCGGCGTCGTGGGGAAATCTGCGCTCCATGGTTGATTTGGGGCAACGACGCCAGCCTGCCTGCCTGTCTACAGGTCTCTCCTCAAGAGGAAGAGGAGTGCCAACAAGACAGCAGTGGTAGGCTGTTGATGAACAGAATGATGAATAAATGTGACTTCTTTAAAGGACTCAGATAAACTTTGCCCTCCTCCACCACCCACTGGGCGCCCATGAGGGGGTTCTGCTCACAGGGGAGGTTGACCAGGCTCTGAGCACAGAGCACGTCCCCTGAGATTAAAGACTGCAATTGGGCATCAGAGCCCTGGGTGTCTCCCTCTGCCCCCAACCCTGTGGACACATACCAGTTATACAACCTGTCCGAGCCTGAGTTTCTTCCTCTACGAGGCAGACACAAGAATGCCTGCCTTGATGACATCTCAGGACAACTGAGAAGCTCAAAGGACCAAATGCCTGTGCCAGGATGGAACTGATGAGGATGGAGCTTTGGAGTCAGATGGCTCAAGTCCCAGCTCAGTTACTTCTGTGCTGTGAGGCCCAAGGCGAGTTTCTCCTCCTCTCTGAGCCTCAGGCTCCTCCTTCATTAGACAGGATAATAAAAGCAGCCTTGCAGATAATTGAATATTCACTCAGCATCCAGCTGTGTGCTCAGCAGGTTGTAATTGCTCAATAAATGGTAGCTATGATTTGGGTTTATATATTAATAGTTTCCTGACTTTGGGCATATGTTTCAGAGAGAAGAGCTGGACTGGAGTTGGATTTTTGTGACCTTTTGCACCCTGGATGGTTATTTTCCCAGTAAGTTCAAATAGGTCTGCATTTGGCATAATCTCATAATTTAAAGACAAAGGTTTCTGCAGCTGGTTAGACTTTCTGGATTGCTTTGACATACTTTGGGAGAGGGGCAGAAATATCCTCTTCCATGAGTAGCTAAAGCCTTCACAGATTCCAAAGTGCACATCCTACTTATTATTTGCAGCAAACATTTATTGGGTGTTTAGTAGATAGTTGGCACTATAATATAAGCATCTTACAGACCAATGCCTGCTCAATCTTAACCACAATTTTCCAAGGCAAGTGCTATTCTTATCCCCATTGTACTGATGAGGAAAGTAAGGCTTCAGGAGATTAATTAACTTACCCAAGATTGGGCAATTAGCAAAGGATAGAGCAGAAATTCGAACTTTGATCCAGGCACCCAAAAGTGGTGCTTAACCACAGCAAAACCAGAGAAAGGGAAACTTGAAAACACAGGACCCAACATAGCAGCTGTTGCTGAGTGCCAAGCAGCAGGCTGGGTAGTATGAATACAGCGTCTCTCCTAATCCTCACAAAAATGCTGCAAAGTGAAGCATTTTTTGCCCCATCTTACAGATGAAGAAAGTGAGGCTTGCATAATTCACCCAAGTTACTTAGTAGTAACCGGCTGCCGACCCCAACAAAGTCCTCTGAAGGTCTGTGCCGCGCCCCGAGGAGGTAAGGAGGATGAACCCCTAAAACGGGCTCCTGAGACAGATACCCATGACAGAATTCCTGGACCCATAATCTTTCAAACTGGCTCCACTTCAGTGGTGAGCATGATCTTCACACACAGGCCAGAAAAAAATGAGATTATTTCTCAGACGCCTTCACAGAGGCTTTCCGCTTCCCTGAAAACTCTACAACTCGACCCTTCAGCCTAGAGACTTGTTAAATAATGCCCAGAGAAGCTGAGGGAAAAGCACTCCTCTGTGTTCTGAAAGGCTGGGATTTAAACCATCTTATTAGTTGGACTTGGCTGGTACAAGTGTTTGTCCTCAAGCTGAGACACAGCACCCAAAGCCATGGAGGCGACATTTGTCTTGCATCTCCCACTCCTGATTAAGAAGCCGGGGGCATGGGCCAAATTGCATGATGGATTCCTCACACACCAAACCATAAATTCACCCCTGAGGGCCAAGAGCCCTCGGTCGTGCCTGTGTCAGCAGCTAACACACTGCCTCAGTACCATAACGTAGTGTTCTAGCGGGAGGCTGAAATTAATGAAATTCTGGCTGACATTTTGAGCACACACACACACATCTCAAGATTATCCCACAAGTATATTTCTCGTGGAGAGAGTAGTTTTTCCATATTAAAAGATGGCATTAACCTTCAATAGTCCATCATCGCTCTAATCCTCTCCACTTGTAAATATTTCAGATAAAAATATCACATTTGCTATGCCTGCCTCTTATGAACGTAGCTTACATCCGGTCTTAAGGGGAGGTGATAGGTTGAAGTTTTTCATTTACAAATATACGTCAAAACTACAGTGACTCAGAGTAGTGGAATTTAGGGGTCTGAAAGGTCTGGGTTCAAATCCCAATTTCTTGAAAACTGGCTCCATCACATGGAAAAATTGCTTGGTAGGTCAGCTCCTGCAAAAAAAAGGGCATTGTGCAAATCGTCTGTGCAGAGGCAGAGGGGCTGTATTTCTGTACTTCATCTGCCTCAAGCGGGTGGCTTTTTTTTTTTTAATCTATCTGGTTACGTCATTGTCTTTTTGGTGCATCGCTTTGCTACGTGGGGCCTGCGCCTCTCCATGCTGCGCAGGTCTGGGACGCCTTTTTTTCTTTTTTTACTAGGAGGTCCCGAGGTTCAAACTTGGGTCCTCCATATGGTAAATAGGAGCTCAATGGCTTGAGCCACAGCCGCTTCTCATGCATAATTGTGAGTTGCAGCCCTGTTGCTGACTTCTCCAAGGCTCACCAGTTTTATCTGTCAAGTCAAGATAACTCTTTGCAGTAGCAGCCCAGATGTCCATTGTTGTGCCTATCAGCCCAGCACCACTCTCCTACCGTGGAAGGGAGATCAGTGCAGCCCATGGTAGTTTGCCAAGGGTCTAGAACCAGGATGGCAAAATCACAACCTGTGGCAGGCACCAGTCCATATGTGCATTGTATTTGGCTCACACTGCATTTTAAAAACTTTTGAGGGAAGCAGACTTGGCCCAGTGATAGGGCGTCCGCCTACCACACGAGAGGTCTGAGGTCCCCAGGCCTCCTTGACCCATGTGGAGCCGGCCCACGTGCAGTGCTAATGCGCACAAGGAGTGCCCTGCCATGCTGGGGTGTACCCCATGTAGGGGAGCCCCACGCACAAGGAGTGAGCCCCGTAAAGAGAGCCACCCAGCGCGAAAGAAAGTGCAGCCTGCCCAGGAATGGCGCCGTAAACACGGAGAGCTGACGCAGCAACAACAACAACAAAAAGAAACACGGATTCCCGTGCTGCTGACAACAACAGAAGCGGACAAAAAGAAGAACACACAGCAAATAGATACAGAGAAGAGACAACTGGAGTGGGGGGTGGGGGAAGGGGAGAGAAATAAGTGAAATAAATCTTTTTTTATAAATTAAAAAAAAAACTTTTGAGACAGAATTTCAGGAGAATGTTCTATTTTTAAAATAAACAAAACCTGTGTTTCAGGACATCTTGACAAATCAGACTATCTGGGCATATGGGGCAGCTCCCAAAGGGCAGTAATCCACCAGATCTGCCTGGAGGGCTCCCTGCTGTCAGAGCAGCTCTCATCCAGTGGGTGACCTGCACCAGCCACGTCACTCAGTCACATTCACTTCTGGCCCCTGTGGCCACTGGAGTTTGAACTTGGACCCCTGCCCAGACCAATTGAACCAGAATCTGCATTTTAACAAGATCCCCATGTGATCCTGTATGTATATTAAAGTTTGCAGAGCCCTGGTTTAGAATGGGGTGGACAACCTGTGGCCTGCAGGCCAAATCTGGCCAGCTGTTTTGTAATATAGTTTGATTGGAACCTAGCCATGCTCGCTTGTTTATGTCTAAAGCTGCCCTTCCTCTACCACAGCAGAGTTCAGTAGTTGCAATGGTGTTTTAGGTCCGTAAAGTCTAAAATATTTACTATTAAGCTTTTGAAAGAAAGTCTGCCCAACCCTGGTCCAGAAGAATGCTTAAAAACTAGCTTACTGAAAGTTCATACTCTACTTTCCCAATGCTATAGAGACCATAAAGGAAGTAAAAAATTCTGGAGAATTTCTTCACCCAAATCTGCTAGGTTTCCTTTCTTGATTTCTTCATATTTGGCGTTCTTAGCTCTCTTCTTGAGAGAGCCCACAAAGCCATGTGCTTGAGGTTAGGAGAGGAGGCCCTTCCCTTTGGACATCCCATCTCCTCTTCCCCCCTCTTTCTCAGCATTCCAGGCCTTTACTCCCCTTTCCACCCCTCCCCCCAGGATTCTTGCTCTTCTTTCCTGCTTGTCAGTCCTTCAGCTTGTTCTGGCATCCCCCTGGATGACTTAGGCAAGAGAAGAGGTGGTGGACAGTGAGGGACAAGAGGTTGCAGAGCACTCAGCCTCACTGGAAGGTGCCTACAGGATAAGCAGTCTGTCACCTGTCCAGCTTCACACCACTTCGCCTACACCAGGACTTCGTGAAAAGAATGTCTGCCTCCTGCTAGCCCATCTCCAGGGAAGAAAGGGGGAGAAGGAAAAGAGGACCGTCCTGCAACCCAAGTCAAGTGCCTGGCACAGTAATGACAGCTGGCAGTGCCTCTCACTTAAGATGTCCTATTGTACTTAACCATTTATCCTGAGGGAGAAAACTCTGTGAAATACTACAAAGTGAAGTCAACTTAAAGCCCTCAAAAATGCCTCGAGTCATGCATGATTTCCATAAGTGGTTATTGGTCAACTGACGATATGACAAAGACTACTCATCTTCAAAGTGGAATTCAGCATTTCAGAAGGTGGGCCAGCCCACAAGGGGCTCTCCACATGGGGCCTCCTGGAAGTGTCCACAGAGATGGGCGACATAGGACTTTCACAGACTATCTGGGATGTAGTCAGAATCAGTCCTTTCCAGGTGAGGAGTCTGGAATTCACAGAGGCCACATGATTTTACACAGTTTTAAGTGCCCAAGCCAGATGCCTTCTCACTCTAAGGACCTGATCCTAGAGTTCACTATTCAAATAATATCCTATCCAGGGAGGACTTAACAGAGCCCCTCATGCAAATACTTTGTACCTTTGAAGCAGCGAAGGGTTTCACAGCCCATTCTGGAGCTTATAACTATCTCCATTGGGAAACCATTCTTACAGCAGAGATGAAATTCCTCTTGCCACTCTCTCCACTTTCCATTTGTTCTATCTTTCCCAAAAAGCACCAGTTAGCATTCTCTCTTTAATAATCTTTTGGTCTCAGAGGATGGCTGCCATATCCCCTCAGCCATGCTCTCTCTAAGTTAATAATTGCAGTTCCTTTCATCTTTCCCCATCTCTCCTGTCTTCCAACTCTTAAAATCACTACCCTCCAACCATTTCCAAATTCCTTGCATCTCCACAAATGGGATAGCCATGTCAGTATTAACAAACTCCATCATATCCTGGACTCTGCCAGATTTTCTTTTGAAGGAAACATTCAAATGTGGTGAACTGGAGGATTCAGAGCTGGCATTTTCTTTTATTGGTCATTTTGGATTCAGGAGATGAGGGAGATGGTAAACAAAGACCTATTAAGAAATAATGATGGCAAAATTAATAATAATACCAATAGCAATGATAGAAAATGCTTGTACTGTGCAAGTCTCTGTACTAAGGTATACATATAATATCTCACACAATCCTCATAACAACCCTAGGAGAATACTATGTCCATTTTTCAAACAAGGAAAGTCAAACACAAAGATAGTAAGTAACATGGTTAAGGGCCTTCTCTGGTCATACCAGGTGATTGCCCCAAAATGTCCCCCTTTGCTGTAGAATGACATAGAATTCCCACACACACACACCTCCTGGAATCAAAGAAGACTTTGAAAAGCCTATTCAGGGAGTTTGGCAGGGATGCTTGTTTTATTCCCCACTGGACCTCAGCACCTAGCAAAGTGCTTGGCATGAAAAGGCTCTCAGCAAATGTTTGTTGAATAAATGAGTAAGTCAACTTCATTGCCAATTTTGAGCGTGATGTCAGCATTCAGTGGACAACTTAAGCCAAGATCCAGGTGTTAACACTTACTCACAGGATCATCACTGTGTCTTAAGGAGTAGTTATCCATCCTGGCTAAGCATCAGAAGTACCTGCAAGGCTTTGTAAAGGCACAGCTTCTCTGGGTCCATCCCAGACTTACTGAATGGAATCTGCTGGACAGACTAGCAATCTGTACTTTTTGCAGGTGATCATCATTTGGTGCCCACTCTCCTTCCTCTGCCCCCTGCTTTGTGCCCAGAGAAGCAGGCTCTCTACAGGTCACACCCAGGTATGCTCCCCTGCCTTTTGGCTTCTGATTGGGTCCAGTCACCAGGAGGCACTAGCAGGAGATCAGGAAGTGAAAGGGGAATGAACCCTGGGGGGGAGGGCATGTGCGTGCGCACTCTCTCTTTCTCTCTCTCTCTCACACACACATACACACACACACACACACACACACGGCTCCCTGCCTACCAGGCTAACAGTAACAGTTTCCTCTCCCAGAAGCCACGGCTGCTTGCATGTGGCTATCTCTCAGCCATAGCTTCAGTTCAGTCCTTGCTCCCTCCCTTGCCCCAACAGCCCTTCAGGCTCCCTGCTCTTGCTAGCCTGCACGATTCTTCAGCATCCTTTTTAGATTTCCCTTCACCTTGCCCAAAACAATGAAAATGCTACCTAACCATTTTTCAGCCTCCCAGTTTGAATGTGCTTGCTGCTAGGACCCTGACTGGCATTCCATCTGTGAAATGTACATATATAACAGATGTGGTATAAAGAGACCTTCTTTGGACTCCTTTCTAAGGAGTCTGTTAATGGAACTGTCCTAAGCCCTTTATCCCTGTCCCTCTGCTTGGACCCAGAGGATATCAGCTGACAAGGTCTGCCTTGGCTCCAACTAGCAGTAGCTGCCCAGATGTCCATTGTTGTATTTTGTTCACAGTAACAAGGGAGATCCTAATAATGCCCTTTGGAGCACTGACCTGTACTATCATGAGATTGACTTTAAAAACCACATTAAAATGAAAACTATTCCCTTCTGAGGTTTCCATGTCCAAATAATTGCAGTAGCTCCATTTACTCATTCCCTACAACTAGGAAGGTTGGAACTGGGGTGAAAGAAATATGTCAGCCTTGGGAGAAAGAGGCTGGGCAATGAGGTCCAGAATCCCCTCCAGAAGGTGACACTCAGGCTTCAATCACTTTCCCAAAAACCTCAAGGTGGAAACTACTTGCAGCCCCAGGCTTTGCTTATTTTCTGCCCAAATCAGTAAATCCCATACCACCCTGACCAGCCTCTGCTAAAACAGGCCCAGGCCCTTAAAAAAAAAAAAAAAACGCAGGTTGAGAGAGAGCTCTTTCCAAATGCAGGCTAGCGTTTGCAAACCTTGGCCAACCTTTCCCGCGAGCTTGGCCCCACATGCAGGTCTGTGCCTGGTTTAGGGTTTCATTGTGGCCGTTTAGAAACCGGCTCATTCCCGATGCCCTGGGCTTGCTGAGAGCATTAGTGTTTTATAGCCCACTGGGCAGAAGGCCCTGGGAGCTGGGGGGGATTTGCTGCCTCAGAACTTCTACACGGCACCATTTGCGAAGGCGGGTGGAGGCCAAATGCTGAGCTGAGGCTAGTCTCTAAGTGAAGACTGCAAAAAGCAGATACCCAACTCCTACACTCCCACACAGCAGTCCAGGGACAGAGCAGCTGTATCTAGGGATGGCCTCTCTAGACTGCAGCCCTCTCAGACGTGGAAACGAGCTGGGAAACTACGTGTGACTGCATGGATCTGAGGTTTTGGTCTCTCGAGACAAGGTCAGGTGCCCTTCGGGTAACTGTCATTCCAAATGAGATGTATTTCACAACTCATCACTAGGACCATCTTGGTCAGACTGAGTCATACACATCCATTTTTTTTTTTTTTTACCAAACTTGATGTTCTTATTGTCACCTTTCATCCTTCATTTTCCTGGGCCAAAGAAATCCAGGGAAAAATTAAAGTTGGAGATTCAGGGAGCAGAAAGGATGATGTTTGCTGTGAGCCTAGAAAGCATCAGACAGGTCTCCTCTTTGATCACCTTTAATCTTCCCAGCAATCCTAGGAGGTAGGGGCTATAATTATTCTCACTTTTACAACTAAGAAGCCTGGCACTCCGATTTTTAGGCAAAGTCACAGCTAGAATGGAGTGGCCACGTTTGTCTGACCCCAAAGTCAGGGCTTTCCCTACTGCCCCGCTGGGTAGCATGAGGCCAGAGGGGCTTATCCACAGCCCACCTTGGTTTTATTTCCACTTTTCATTTGAAAACATGGGAGATAATAAAATACGAGGTGAAATCTGTACACAATCTTTTCTCCAATTTTGAAAATATTAACACATAGAAAGTGGAAAGTGAAAGTCCTTCTGCCCTTGTAATGTCAACTCCTTATTATCAGTTAGGAGGGCTTTGCAGGCAAGCTGCAAGAAAGAGAATGTTCCATTGACTCAGAGGAGAAAGGCCTTTATTGTCGTATATAGTATTAAGTCTCAAGGCAGTGTATTTCCAGAATTGGCTAACTCAGCAACTTAAAAACATCAACAAGAACCCAGGTTCTTTCCATCTTTCTTCTCTGCCATCTTTAGTGTGGGGCTGGTCCTTGGCTTTGCTCCCTTCATGTTTCCAGAATGGATAGAAGTTCCAGGTGTCTCATCCAGACAAGACAGCTTCAGCAGAGGACATGCCTCTATCTTTCAATATCACGGAGACCTCTCCCAAAAGCCCACCAGTTGCTCTCTTATCACCTCTCATTGGCTGAGACCAAGTCACTTGCCCACTCCTAAACCAATCACCAGAAGGGAAATGAGACTACGAGGATTGGCATAGACTATTCAGGATTCAACTGCGAATTAGAGTAAGATTCCTTTCCCTGAGGGGTTGGTACCTGTATAAAGCTGGGGTTCTGTTAGGAAGTAAAATTGGGGAAATTGGGCCAAGGTAGGCAATTAATAATATCTGACGTGTGCACACACACATACACACATCATCTCAGGTTATTCCTACTGTTAGCTTGTTACTTATTTCTCAAAACATTTTTCTATGCAAAAAAAAAAAATGTAATCCTGTATTTGCCAATAACTGAATAGTGTTCCTTTTTTTTTCCATGTCAGAAGATACAGACTTGATTCATCCTTCCCTCACCCCCAATAGTGCATAACATTCACTGAAAACCTAGACCCATCCTATGCAACCATTCTCCTATTAACAGATATTTAGGTCATTTTCAGTTTATGGTATCATAACCATTGCTTTAATGGAACATTGATCTTTGTACTTACATCGTGACCAACTTGTGCTATTTTTCTGTCAGAAAAATATTACCTAGGGTAAGCACCTAAATTTTTAAAAATTGAACCAATTTACATTTCCATTGGTGCTATACTAGAATACCTGGTTCCTCACACCTTGGCCCGCAATTAATACTATCATCTTAATTTGTATCAATACAACAGGAAAAATAGGTTTTCTTTGCTTTAACTATTTCTTTAGTGAAGTTAGATACCTTTTCAATGTTTTTTGGCCATTTGTATTTCATCAGTGAATTGCCTTTTTATATCCTTTGCCCGTTTTTTCCAATGGGTCATTATTCTGGTCCCCAAGCCCACTGCTGGGGCTCAGATCTGGTTCCACTGAGCTGCACCACCATCATAGCCTCTCTAGTTTGGAGCTTCCCTCACCACACTCTATTCTTCTGAGGGTGGTTGCACTTTCTATTTCAAAGGAAAGGAGTGGAAGCCCCTGAGGGACTACAGTAGGCAAAGCTAACCTTATTCTTTCAGCTTTCTGTTTCCCTGAAGGTATTCTTGGAGAATGTTTATGCAAATTTCTCAAAATTCGCAAGCTCCTTTAAGAGACTCTCATACAGATCCTACAACTGATAACAGAAGACAAATCTTCACAATGGCGGTCAGAAGTGTGGTGACTGTGATGGAAATAGTGGACACCTCCACTCCTCAAGAAGCTCCCGGTCTAGGAGGGAAACAGAGCAGTGAAGGGCTGTAGGGTGGTAAAGCCTGAGGTGCCATGGAAGCCCTCTACGGTGGACCACAGGGGAGGAGGCGGTGGTGATGGTCCTAGGCACCTCCCTTGTTCAGTTATATTCCCGGCATCAGGTCCAGCACCTGGCACAGAGTCTGGATTCTACTCACCTGAAATTTAGTCAGAAGGTAGTAAGCCTGCAGAAGAGCTTCCTAGAAGAGTCTGAACTGACTCCTCTGATGTTCCAGGCAAGCAAGAGGGAAGAGAGGAACAGCTATGAGCAAATAACATGCAACAACCTGGAATAGTCTAAGAATTACAAGTTCAGAGCGGCTGAACTGCAGGGAGGGCCCAAAGAGGAGGTTAAATGCGGTAAGATGAGTAAAAAGAATGGATGTAAGAAAACCAGTTAGGAAACATTGCAATAATCCAGGGGAGAGATGAGGACCAGGACCCGAGCTAAGGCAGGTCCAGTGAAGGGGCCAGGAAAGCAGGATGGAATGGCCGAGCAGGTAAGCCTGACAGCATGTTAGGGGGCAAGCCCACCAGGAGCCCTGCCTTAATGCCCAGGGCATTCACATTAGACCTACCAGGACCCTCAGCCATGTGGATGAAAAGTTTTTGCTTAGGTAAAGCAATACCCTCTGTCATTCTAGGAACTTTGGAGGGCTTAGTACTCTTTTATCAGGTATTTTCTCTAAAGAAAAAGAAGTCAATTTTTAATACATAAGGAAAGAGGAATGAGTGTTTGCAATCAGGGCTTCAGGGAATGCTCTTCAGCCACAGGGCTGCCTCTTGCAGTCAGACCCAATGTTCCCCCTACTGGACATGTGAGAAATGTCCTCGCTGTACCCCACGGAATGTAGCCTGTCAAGTCAGATGAGACCTCAAGTTTTCAGAACTTATGTTTTTGTAAACTTCACTTCTGCTGTGTGACATTTGTCCTTCAACAAATATATGTTGTCCAAATTGCCTATTTTCTATCCTGCTCCTGTATATTTAGCATTAAAATACACCAACATTTGTTAAAAAGAAATAGTAATGAGGTCGTTGGATGGCCAGGCTGACCTTGCTTTATGCAAAACACATACTTCTAAAAAGTTGTGCTTAAATGGAATTTTTAGTAAATGGATTCATATTTTATGTTCTTTTAGAAAATAAAAACCAGTACTCAGCTCTTTATTATATAAATGAATATTCCCCATGCCAAGTTTTCTTAAACCAAAGTATACCTGTAAGAACCATTTTAAAAATTAGGCCAAAATTAAGAGCACATTTATTTTTTTATGGTTCATTTAACAAATGTTTGAGTACCTACTGTGCGCCAAGCACTACTCTAAGGAACTGAGGATTCAACTGCGAACAAGCCAAAGACCCAGCTGTCATGGAGATTATATTCCACTGGGCCAGTCAGACTTAAACAAGTAAACAAAGTTTTGTATAATATAATTTCTAGTAGCAACAAGTATTATAAAAAAAAATAATGTAGGGAACAGAGACGAGTGGGGTGGGGCAGGGGAGTGTGTTTGGAAAGTGTATCAGTTTTCTATCACTGCATAACAAATTACCGTAAAGGTAGTGACTTAAAACACACAGATTTGTTATCCCACACTTTCCTTGGGTCAGGAATCCAGGCATGGCTAGTTGGGTCTCCTGCTTAGGTCTCACCAAGTTGCAATAGAGCATCAGTTAGGCCTGGGGTCTCATCCGAGGTTGGGGGTCCTCTTTTACAGGCTGTTTTACATAACTCATTTCCTTGCAGCTATAGAACTTATGTAGGATGTGCCTCCAAGGGCAGAAAAAGAAGAAAATCTGCTGCTGCTGCTTTCTCCTCTAAGGGCTCTCCTGATTAGGTCAAGCTCACCCAGAATAATCTCCCTTTTGACTAACTTAATGTCGAATGATCGAATGATCGGTAACCTAATCCAATCACAGGAGCAATATCCTATCTAATCACAGGATCCTGCTGCATAAGGACATAACACTGAGATCAGAGGACTACCTTAGAATTTTGCTGACTGTAGACAGCCAGGGAATGCCTTTCTGAGGAGAAAACATTTGAACAAAGACTTGAAAAAAATTAGAGGCTGAGTTCCTTTAAAAAAAAAAAAGATCTGGGCTAAAACTATACCAGCATGTGCAAAGGCACTGTGGCAGGAATTGGCAATGTTTGAGGAAAGCAAATGGCCGCTGGAGTTGGAGGCTAGTGAATGAGGGCAAACATGGTATGAGGTGAAATCAGAGAGGACGGTAGGCCACAGATCATGGGGTGACTTGCAAGTCATGATGGGGAGTTTGGAGGACTCTGGGTAGGGAGTGGTGTGATCTGATGGTTTTTTTTAATTAATAGACATTTTTTGAGTAGAGTATTGGGGTTCTACAGAGAAACAGAACTGAAGTATGTACATATAATATATATATATTAGTGTATATATTAAGAGATTTAAATTCTCAATTCTGACTTTTCAAACCTCCGAATGATTGGATGTGGAGATTCTCCACACTTTGAGGTCAATCTCCTTTGTTAATTGTGATGTATTCCACCACAGATGCAATCAACTGGTTATAGATGCAAATCCACCTAGGAAATGCCCTCATACTATCAAGCCAGTGCATAGTTGATCAAACTGGACACCATAACATAGTCAAGTAGACACAAGAACTTAACCATCACAAGAAGTTCTAGGCTTATAGAAAAATAGGGCAAAAAGTACAGAGTTCCCACATATTCCCTTGCCCCACCTCCTTCTACCCTGCACACAATTTCCTCTATTATCAACATCTTGCACTCATGTGCTACATTTGTTACAAGTGATGAACCAATACTGGCACATTTCTGTTTCTGAAAATCCAGTTTACATCAGAGTTTACTCTCTATTGTACGTCTCTGTGGGTTTTGACAAATGCGTAGTGCCATGTATCCACCATTACAGCATCTTACAGAAGAGTTCACTCTGTGTATGCCCACATTTTTAGGGCATAAAAATGCCCTGGACTTCATATCTCTCCCTACCCCCACCCAACTCATCACAACCACTGATCTTTCTACTCTATCTAGAGTTTCACCGTTTCTAAAATGTCATATAGTTCGAATCACAGAGTGTGTAGCCTTTTCTGATTTGTACTTTAAAAGCTCTATCTGCCGTGTGTGTGTGTGCGTGTGTGTGTGTGTGAGGATTGTGGGGGAATTGCAGAATGGAAGCAAAGAGACTATTTGTAAAGCTGTTATGGTAGTCTAGGCACAAAGTGAAGATGGTTTGGTCTAGGGGGTCGTTATGGAGTTGGAGAAAAGCAAATTCAAGGTAGGTTTTGGAAGTAGAGTCAATTAGACTTATTTAAATCATAATGATTTAAGAGCATAACCTCTAGCTCCAAACTCCCTGGACTCAAATCCTTCCTCTGCTACATACTAACTACATACTAACAATGCGAACTTGGGCAACTTCTCTGTGCTTTGGTGTCCTCATCTGAAAAATGGGACTTATAACAGCACATATCTCGTGGGGTTTTGTAAGCATTTGATGAGATAATAAATGCCAACACAGTGCCTGGCACATAATAACTGAAGGATAAATAGTATTTATATATCACAATAGTATTTATGTGCACATAAATGACTCCTATTATTAAATTTATTGCTAATGGATAAGACATGGGATGTGAGGGAAAAAGAGAAATCAGGGGGAAACGGACTTTGGCCCAGTGGTTAGGGTGTCCGTCTACCATATGGGAGGTCCGCGGTTCAAACCCCGGGCCTCCTTGACCCGTGTGGAGCTGGCCATGCGCAGCGCTGATGCGCGCAAGGAGTGCCTTGCCACGCAAGGGTGTCCCCCACGTAGGGGAGCCCCACGCGCAAGGAGTGTGCCCCGTAAGGAGAGCCACCCAGCGTGAAAAGAAAGAGCAGCCTGCCCAGGAATGGCGCCGCCCACACTTCCCGTGCCGCTGACGACAACAGAAGCGGACAAAGAAACAAGACACAGCAAATAGACACCAAGAACAGACAACCAGGGGAGGGGGGGAAATTAAATAAATAAATAAATCTTTAAAAAAAAAAAAAAAAGAGAAATCAGGGATGTAAGTGGTTTTAAGGCCTTAAGGTCTTTGGCCTGAGCAATAGAGAAAGGTGGCATGAGGAAAGCTGAAAGAAGCTTCAGCACCAGCTTTCCTAACAGTCCGAAGATTAGAATATGATTATACAATGCATGATAGGGTATGGAAAATGTGGGTGTAGCAGTTTGACGTTGTTTATGAATTCAAAAAATAGATACTGGATTGTGTTTGTAAACTGGTCTGTTCCTCTAAGCATATTAGATTGCACCTCTATCCTCAGTGGTTTCACTTGTACTTGATTAAATTATGATTAGGGCTTTGATTGGGCCACATCAGTAGGACACTGAATCATCCCCTTCCTTTGTGGGTCAGGACTCTCAGAGAAAACATGACAGAGGAGTTAGTTGTAGTTTTTAATGCTGGAACCCCAGGAAGTAAAGATACAAAGAAGCAGATATGTGAGGAAAGACAGAAGGCTCTATTAGACACAGCAGAGGCCCCAGAAAGAGAGAGGAGCCATTTGCCTGATAGTTTACAGTTGGCCTTGTGCAGCTGAGCCTAGAGAGAAATGAGACTCAGAAGAGAGAGAAACTTATGCCAGCCCACAGCTGATCTTGGAAGAAGCTGGGACCATGGAGCCTTAGGAGGAAAAGGAAAGCTGAATGTCGGCAGCCATCTTGCTCCAGTATGTGGCAATAGACTTAGGTGTGGGAAGTAGCTTATGCTTTATGGCATGGTAACTGTAAGCTTCTACCCCAAATAAATACCCTTTATAAAAGACAACTGTTTCTGGTATTTTTCATCAGCACCCCTTTGGCTGACTAGTACAGTGGGCTTTAAAGATAGGCTAACCCAATTTTGTCACTGACCAGCTATGAGACCTTGGTTAAGTAACTGGACCTCTATGAACTTTAATTTCCTCATTTGAAAATAAATGGAGTTATTAGTACTCATCTTGCAGGATAGAATGGGGCAATGCATATATAAGAGGTCCCAGCACACAGTAGGCCATCAGGAAAAGCCAGGATCTCTTGCCTCTGGCAAGCAGAGGAAAAGAGCAGAAGAGGTCTTTCAGCTCTTGTTTTAAATAATCTAATGTAAATTCTGTCTCCTTTATACTCACTTATCCAGGGGATAATTCTGCAGTGCTTTTGGCACCCACTTAAAAAATCTTGAGAAAGATTCAGGGACTGTCACCAGAAAGCCACTAAGTAGAAAAAGCCTTAGCTTCCTCTGTCCATTCAGCTAGATGGGATACTAGCTACTACCTGACAGAAAGCAGAAGTAATTGAGTCTCTCACCTAGAGTGATGTGAAGGAGAGCTCTACTCTTGAATCACCCCAGGACACTACAAGTAATGCTATCTGGGACCCTTCCAGACGTGTGCACATTTGCCTGCTGCCATTCTAGGAAATGGAAAAGCCCAAAGAATTAAGAATCTCTGCTGACCTATTCTAGTAATTCCTAGTTCTTGCAATAGAATGTTAACTTCCCTTTAATCATTTTAGAAGCAAGTAATTCTCACAGAACATGAGAACTAGGAGGACCTTGGATTTATTGCCTAGTTAAGTCCTACACCCCACACCCCTTCAAGATCTCCTCATCTTGGCATCAGCTCCACAGGGAAAACCAACCCTGACAACTTAGACTAGTTTTGGAATTCTTGTTATGTTCTCTTGGTCCCCTGCAATGTGTCTTCTTACTACTTCTCACTTCATAATTATTAGTTAGATTAAGATCTGTATCTCCTGCCAATTGTAAGCTTTGTGAGGATAGAGATAACATCAGTTTTGTTCACCACAGTATCACTCAATTAAATCTTCTCTGCACCCACCACCCAGCCCTGACTATTTGTCAGGTTCTGTGCATGCTGCTGGGAAAACAGTGGTTAAAACAATATGATCTCTGTACTTAAGGGGTTTACAGGCATTGCAATGACTAAACCAGTGGTGAACTAGGATGAAATATTAGTGGAAGAGAATGCACTGGCTATCTAAGACATTTGAGAGGTTTTGAAAAAAATAGTAATATAAGAATTATGGGGGAAGTGGATGTGGCTCAACTGACAGAGCGTCCACCTACCATATAGGAGGTCCAGGGTTCAAACCCAGGGCCTCCTGACCCATGTGGTGAGCTGGCCCACGTGCAGTGTTGATGCATACAAGGAGTGCCATGCCACGCAGGGGTGTCCCACATAGGGGAGCCCCATGTGCAAGGAGTGCACCCCACAAGGAGAGCCACCCAATGTGAAAAAAGTGCAGCCTGACCTGGAATAGCACTGACACACAGAGAGCTAATGCAGCAAGATGACACAACAACAACAAAAAAGAGACAAGATTCCCCGTGCTGCTGAGAATGCAAGCGGACACAGAAGAACACACAGTAAATGGACACAGGAGAGCAGACAATGGGGGCGGGGGGAGGGAGGGGAAAGAAATAAAATTTAAAAAAAAAAGAACTATGGAATCAGATGGCTGTTACTGGAGGTTATTTGCATTGGAGAAAGAAATGAAAGGTTGAAGGTGATTAATTGCCAAATGCATCTATAGTCAATACCTTAAACAACCAAACATTGGGAAGAGGGAATAACCAGACATTTTAAGGATGATTAGACACAGGTCATGTTGATACTGAAACGACGGGACCCAAAGCATTATCACGACCTTCCTGATAGAATGAGGAGTAGATTAAAATGGAGTCCTAGCCCAAGTTGGGCTCACAGTGGGTCCTCTGTAGTCATTTCCTCAGTCCGTGAGTGTATAATTGGAATGAACGTAACTACAGTTGGCAGAACCTCCACATCAGGCCATCAAAGTGGGGAAGGTCAAGTGAATATCTCTGAAACTGAAGGTCCACCCACAGCCAAGATAGAAAATCATAAACAATATCACATCCCACGGGGAAATGCAGAAATTAATGCCATCTTCAAAGATCTAGAGGAGATAGGGGTGGTTGTTCTCATATCTTCATTTAATTCTCCAGTCTGTCACCTACAAAAACCAGACAGGATCTGGAGGTTGACAATGGACTACAGCAAATCACACCAAGCGGTGAACCCTGTTTTCATCAGCCATACCAGATGTGCTTTCTTTATTAGAGCAGATTAACTTAGTTTCAGGTGTATAATATGCAACTATTGTTCTGGCAAATGCATTTTTTTAAAAAGATTTATTTATTTATTTATCTCCTCTTCCCCACCCCCACCCCAATTGTCTGTTTTCTGTGTCTGTTTGCTGCGTGTATTTCTTTGTCCGCTTCTGTTGTTGTCAGCAGCATGGGAATCTGTGTTTTTTTTGTTGCATCATCTTGCTGTGTCAGCTCTCCGTGTGTGCGGCGCCATTCCTGGGCAGGCTGCACTTTCTTTCACACTGGGTGCACTTCTTGCACGTGGGGCTCCCCTATGTGGGGACACCCCTGCATGGCAGGGCACTCCTTACGCGCATCAGCACTGTGCATGGGCCAGCTGCACATGGGTCAAGGAGGCCTGAGGTTTGAACCGCAGACCTCCCATGTGGTAGATGGACGCCCTATCCACTGGGCCAAGTCTGCTTCAGCAAATGCATTTTTTTTTCATTTCTATGAGAAAAGAAGACCAGAAGCAGTTATATTTTGTTCATGTGGACTAGACAACAGGATTCATTTAGTGTGCTCCAAGACTATGTTAATTATCCTGCCATCTATCATAAAATATTCCAAAGGAACATGGACTGTTTTAATATTCTGCAGAAATCACAATGGGCCATCATATTGATGTCATCATGTAAATCAGGCCAGATGAACAAGAATTGGCAAGTATTTTGGTAGTCTATCATTCTCTGAAGAATGATACATTCTATGAAGAGTCAGGGCCCTGCCACATTGAAGAAGTTTTTAGTAATATGGGGCTTGTCAACCTCCCATCCAAATTAAAGAACAAATAATTACACATACTTTGCACTTCCCAAGGGCTTCCTCAGGTTTTCAAAGCAGCATATTCCATAATTGGTAATAATGCTCCAACCCATACACAACATGACACAAAAAGCAAACAGATTTGAATGAGGCCCAGAGAAAGAAAGGGCTTTGCAGGAAATCCTGGTCATAGTACAAGTAGCCCTGCCACTTGGGTCATATGAACCAGCAGACCCTATAGTATTAGAGGTGCATGTAGTGAGAAAGATGCTGTGTGGAATTTATGGCAGGCCCCAGTAGGAAGATCACAATGCAAACCCCTAGTATGCAAGAGTAAAGTGGCCATGCCATCTGTTACAAAGAACAATATACCAGTCATAAAACAGCTCCTGGCTTGCTACATGGCCCTTGTAGAGAATAGTACCTAGCCATGTGACATCACAACTTCCCATCGTGACATACCAAGTTCTAAGATCAGGCCCATCCATTGTAAAATGAAAGTGGTACATCTGGGATCAGGCAGAACAGGACCAGAGGACACAAGTAAGCTGCACAAGCAAGAGGCTCAAACTCCCAAATAGTCCACTACTGCTGTAATGGCACTTTTGTGCCAGATCACACCCTTGGCTACATGGGGTTGCAAGTTCTCTTACAATCAGCTAACAAGATGAAAAGCTTAGTTTGTGGATGGGTCACTTTGGTGCAAAGGTGCAAACCAAAAATGGGCTGCTGCCAACAAATATTTTCTCTCAGAGGTGGTCCTGAAAGGTGGTGGTGATGGAAAATCCTCATAATGAATATAATTTCAGGCAGTACACTAAAGTTGCCCACTTTGTGTGGAAAAGGAAGTGACCCAAAATAAGAATATATATGGACTAACAGGAAATAACAAATGGTATAGTTGATTGTTCAGTGGCCTGGGAGGAGAAAGATTGGAAGATTGGTGTAGCAGTTTGATATAGTTATAAATTCCACAAATAGATACTGGATTATGTTGTTTGTAATCTGGTCTGTACCTGGGCTTGATTAAGTTATGATTAGGGCTTTGATTGGGCATGTCATTAGGGTGTTGAGTCCCTACCCCTTGGTGGGTGAGGACTCACAGATAAAAGGCATGGCAAAGGACAGAGTGGAGGATTTTTGATGCCGAGGGTATTTGATGTTGGAGTTTTAATGCTGGAGTTTGATGCTGAAGCCTTAAGCTGGAGCCCCAGGAAGTAAGCTCACAGCGGAAACAGAAGCAAGCCCCAGGAAGAGAGGAAACCAGGAAGCCTGAACCTTCACAAATGTCGGCAACCATCTTGCTCCAACACGGGAAAATAGACTTTGGTGAGGGAAGTAACTTATGCTTTATGGCCTGGTATCTGTAAGGTCCCACCCCAAATAAATACCCTTTATAAAAACCAACCAATTTCTGGTATTTTGCATCAGCACCCCTTTGGGTGACTAATACAATTGGGGACAAAGAAATCTGGGGAGAAGCATGTGGATGGACCTGTGGGAGTGGGCACAAAGTGTAAAGATCTTTGTACTACATATAAATGTACATATAAATTTAGAAAGCACCCACCATGGAAAAGCATTAAACAATCAAGTAGACAAAATGACTCAGTTACTTCACCTATTCAGTGCTGGAAAAAAGGATACACAAATAGAATGGCCATGGTAGGGATGGAGGTCACACATAGGCCCAACCTCATAACAGATATAGTTACTGCTGCTGTTATATGTCCAATCTGCCACCAACAGAAACCAACGGTTAGCCTCCAATGTTGAACCATCACTCAAGAAGGCCATTTTCCTGGGACCTTTCCAGGATATCCTGTTGAATAGAATTGAAATATATTGTGGGTATGGGTTTTTCTTTCTTGCCCATAGAACCTTGGCCAGCACCATTATACAAGGACTTAAAGTGTTTGATCCGCCAACATAAGTTGTTGCATAATATCGTCCCACACCAGAAGAGTGCCTTTACATTAAAGAAGGTTAAATAGTCACAATAACCATGGAATCCACCATATGGTCCTACCATATGCCCCACCATCCAGAAACTGCCAGTCTGATAGCATGAAGGAATAGCTTTTTGAAGGCTCAGATGAGGTTCTGGAATAGAGGTGATACCTTACAAGGGTAGGCCACCATCCTTTAGCATGCAGTATACATTCCAAATCAATCATCATTATATGCTGCTTGTCCTCCACAGGTTAAAAATCATGACACTATTAACCAAGGGATGAAGGAGAAGTGGCCCTGTTTGCCATCAATCTCAGGAACCCATTTGGGAGAATTTTTGTTTCCTGTCCCCACAACTCCAGGTTCTGCAGAGTTAGAAGTCCTGATTCCCAGAAGGTAATACTTCCCATCAAGAGTCCTATAAAACTTGAAGCTACGAGTACCTCCTAGTCACTTCAAGCTTCTGTTGTCAAGAGGCCCACAGGCAAGAAAAGAAGTCACTGTCCTAGCAGAGATAAATTACCCTGATCAGGAGAAAGTAGGGCTGCTGTTACGTAATGGGGTAGGGTAGAAAACTCTTGGCACCCAGGTGATTCCAGGTAATCTTCTGGGGCATCACTTGGCACTCCCCTACCCAATTTTAATGGTGAATTGACAAACATGGAAGTCACAGCCTGAAAAGGGCACAGTGACCAAGAGCTCAACCTCTCTTAGCTCCACTAACTAAGTTAGTTACTCCACTAACTAAGTCAGCTAGACCAGAAGAGGTACTACTAGTCTGGGGTAAAAAGAATCTAGAATGGGAAGTAGAGGAGAGAGAGCTGATACTATCAAAGACCCACTGCAGCGTGGGGGCTGTTGTTTGTTTCACTAATCTTCCTCTTAAAGTTTCCCCAGGGAAGGAAAGCAACCAACCTCCTGGTGAGCTATTCCCAGATGGGGTGAACGTATTACATGAAGCAAGTAGATTCAAACAGCAAAAGAGGGTGGACTGTAGTGTATTCTGTGAAAGGCCACCGTAATCTGCCCTTCACAGCTGAGGTGCTCATTCACCAGTTGCCATAAGTATTGCCAGCTGACAATTCACTAAGACCCTCCCCAGGAACTACCTTCAGCCAAAGGAAGCAGCTCACATCCAGAACTGATCGATACAGGGTTAAAAGGCCCTTCCCTCTTGCTTCAGTTTGGGGCATCTTTGAAAGTCATCCCAGTTTCAGAGCATCCAAAGAGATTAGGTGAGGCCTCTGGGCAACTACATTGTAGGTCAATTTCTCTCTCTTCCAGTCCTACTTCCCTTATCTCTTCCAGGTATCGTTCCAAGCCACTTGCAAACAGATCTCCATCTCAAAATCTGCACGGCTGACATGTATTGAGCATTCCCTAGTTCTAGATTTTTGCTCTCCAGTACAGCAGTCACTAGCCACGTATGCCCACGGAGCAGTGCTGTAAGAGTAAAATTCACACCATGTTTTGAAGTCTTAGTATGAAAGAATGTAAAATATTTCATTAATGACTTTTAAACTGATTACATACGGAAATGATAACATTTCAGATATTTTGTGTTAAATAACTTAAAATTATATTAAAAATAATTTCACTTGGGTTTTTTGTTTTTGTTTTTTTCCCCTTCTCCTTCCTCCCCCATTGTGTTGTTTTTTGCTGTCTGGGTCCATTCACCATGTGATCTTCTGTATCTGTTTCTCCTTTTGTCTTCCCTTCTTGTTTTTTTTTCTCCTCTAGGATTCACTAGGATTCGATCCTGGGGACCTCTGATGTGGAGAGAGGTTACCTATCATTTGCGCCACCTCAGTTCCCAGTTTCTGTGGTACCTCGCCTTGACTCTCCCCTTCATCTCTCTTTTGTTGTGTCATCATCTTGCTGCATGACTCATTTGCATGGGTACTGGCTTGCCGTGTGGGCATGCTTTTTTTTCTTTTATTTTTACCAGGAGGCCCCAGGGATTGAACCTGGGTCCTCCCATATGGTAGGCAGAAGCCCAATCACTTGAGCCACATCTGCTTCCCTCACTTGTTTTAAATATGGCTAATGGAAAATTTACAAGTACGTATGGGGCTTATGTTTGGGCTCACCTTTTATTTCTATCAGACAGTGCTGTCATAGAAACCGAACAATTACAATCCTGAAAAAAAGCACTGTTTGTGGTCCTATCTTACCAATAAGAAAACTTATTGAGGTTCAAAGAAGTGAACTGCATTGTCCAGTTTATACATCCAAGATGTGGTAGACCATGATTTGAAGAGAGCAGAGCAAACTCTGTTGGGAATAGAACCTGCACAGTCTCATGGACCCCACACTCAGTAGGACCCCAGGTTTGGTTTAATATTCTGCTGTCACCATCTTGAAATTCTTAATAATTTTATGTTTGAAATTGGGTTTTAAATTAAGGTCAGTGGAACAATGGAGCATGCACGTGAGCAGAAGGAACATGCACAAGAGATTCGTCTGTCATTCCTTGCCACCCCATGAGACTCAAAGTGAGAATAAGATAAACATGTCAACTACAGCTGAGTAAGCAGGAGGATGCTGACAACCTCAAAAGATAACACATCCGTTTGAACACGAACTTGCTTTGAAGCAGAAAGAAGGCAATGGCCTTCTAGGAAACATGAACAACCGAGGACCCTACTAAATCCATTCTTACTCTTGTCACTTCCCTGTGCTAGCCAGCTACCTACAGTGAAAGTGATATCCTAGAAAGAAAAGGACAAATAGGGCCCCCCTGGTCCTTTTTCTTTTAGTTCTTCCTTACTCATATTATAGTAAGACAAAGGTAGAGTGCTGTTAGAATGTGTGTATATCAGGAACAGTTGGCTTAGTCTTGTGCAGTGTTTCCACTATTCTGGCAAGAACGAAATACTTGGACGAACTACAAAATACAAATTGTTAAAAATTTGATGATTCTGCCTGAGTTAACTGCTCTTATGTTTGCACTTGAAGCTGGCATTGTACTATATAAAGCTGAATGGGGGAAAATGTATGCTGATCATTTAACATGTTAGTGTTTCTTTACATAGAATGATATTCAATAGCAATAAAAAGTACCACGGCAAGGCGAGGGAAAGACCACAAAAGAAACGAAAATCTTCATATTTTAATGTCTATCATGGCATTTCCCTCTGCTTTTTGAACAAGAACCTCTGCATTTTGCTTTGCACTGGGCCCTACAAATGTAGCCAACCCTGGCCAGGAAGTGCTCAAGCTGGTGCTATTAGGAACTACACTATACTCCCTCCCCAAGTCAAGTCCCATTCCTATCACCTTTGTAAGGACTTTGGTAAGAAGGGCTGTTTCTCCCTCGGGGCACTGTTATGCTGTGACCTGTCTCTGCCACAAACTCCTCTGTCCATGTGACCTTGAACGTCAATTTCAAGCCACAGTTTCCTCAGCATCAGTGTGGCGACAAGATAACCCCTCTTAACGGGTATTTAGGAGGATGAAATGATGTAAGGTATGTGAAGCACTAAGTCTAAACTCATGGAAAGAGTGGTGATTTCTATCACACACAGCCTTCCCAAGGAAGGTCAAGGCTGTCATTGCAGCTCAGACTGAACCAGTTCCCAGGAGCAGCGGTGGGACAGGGCTGGGGATTTAGGGACCAGCAGAGACCAGCTGCTAAGCCTCTCGTGGAGATGGCATCCCTTCCACAGAGCTGTGTGGATGAAATGCTGATTTCTGCCACATCCAAATAACACGGGCACGCTGCCCAGGCTTGAGAGGAGTGACAAGACACCAGATTCTCAGCACTATACAAAGCACCATGAGTCAAACTCCTCTGTTGAAAAACCCGAGTGAACCCATGACGAACCCCTAGCCAAACTCGCCAGTGGAAAAGTTCATGTGAACTTCGGGGTTTGGTTGCAAAACATGCAATCAGTCCAGGTTTCAGGTTCCCTAACAAAAGTTCACCCCAGCCTGGTGACCGCAAGCCAGCCTGACATTTGTAAGTGCATTTCCATGGAAAAAGAAGGTGTTGCTTAATTGCATTAGGAGAATTGTGCCACATTGCGCGGGAGAACATTGACATGCTTTGACAAGCATGATGAAAACTTACTCCTCTCCATGAAAACGGCCAACCAAGCTATGTCCATTTTCTTTGGGGTCATGGCCATTACCGTGGAGATAACATGCAAAGAAGAACTAGACATTTTTCCCCCTAGTGAAAACCAAGTTAGGTCTTTCTTAGTAATTATCATAGTAACCACCAGCCAGCATGCTACTACCAAATCATCCTGCTTCCTTCTAGTGCCTAGGATTGTAATTCTGTTCAGCACAAGGCCCTTATGTTTTAGGAGTTCCCAAGAGTGAAGAGGTTACTAAGTGAGAAGAAAATCTAAGATGGTAGAAAAAGAGATAACATGTATTGCTGATTCAGTGTTGTTTATCAACTAGAAAAATAGAGAAGGAATGTGTAATAAAATCCTTCAAAGACAGTCTTTCAAAGTACATACCACTCTGGGGAAAGTGTTTTAGGAAGGAAGTTGAAAATGATGGATGTTATAAACCGGAAAATTGTATAAATGGACATTTCCTAAAAGGGGAGTGTTTAACTGGGTTTCACGAAAGCTAAGAACCATATTTCTGTAACAGGGATAATATTTTGCAAATATTACACTTCTAACTTTTCGGTTTCCTCTTAAATCACCTTCGCCTGCAGTCTTCCACCTCCAAGGCTGAGGCACGAGGCTTAGGGCCCCAGGGATGCTGCCTAGAACAAAGAGGCCATTGATCAGTTTGAATCTCAAAGCTGACTTTCTTGACCTCTTAAGCAAGAAAATAGTCTTCAAAGCCTGGCATTGTTGAGAAGGAAAGGGATTTTCTAAATTCCTTTAGCTCCCATTAGTATATCAAGAGCCATACCTGGTGGAATAGATCATAGAGATTTATTATGCTCCATCAGGATAGGATGTAGAGGAGTGGAAAGCTAGCTGCTTTCAGCCTGAGGGACTGGATGAAGAAAAAAGGCAGAAGGGGCAGGGGAGACTGAGGAGAGATGGGAGGGTCCAGAACTCTCCTTTCACATCTGAAGTCCTAGAACTGGTAAGACATGTTAGATGGAGAGGAAGGTCAAGAACATCAGGAGACTAGTGGCATGCTTCTCGGCAGATTCTAGGGGAAGGCGACAAATCTCAGGGAGAAGTCCTGTGTGTGGCCACATCCAGCTTGCCTCACAGCAAGGGGACACAATGGAAGCAGAAGGCAGCAAGGCCCATTATCTTAAGGCAGTGCCCTAGGTCCCAAGCACCCGGAAGATGGCACACGAAGAAGGCAGAGAACAGGGATGTGAAAGTACTAAACAGACTGGCATGTATAGGAACCATGGTCAGGATGCAGAGGCCGTAACAGGCCCCAAGACCAGGAAAGATGGCCACAGGTGGGTGCCAGCACCGAAAGGCCAGGTGGGCCATGATCACCAGTTCAGGGAATGGGTCAGACAAGTCACTTTGCAGCAAAGACCAGCCAGGATCCAGAGTATCCCACATGGTCCCGTCTCCCTTGCACCCTTCAAAGAACCCGGGGGCCCCCCTTAAGCGCATAGAAACCACCTTGAGGTGGAGAACGAAGAGGATGAGCTGCTTAAAAGGGAAAATTGAAACCAGATCTGAGAGGGAAAAGAACTTCTAATACATAAAATATCTAAATTAAAATGAGAACATTTAAATTGGAAGACTCATATCGTTAATCTGCAAGTAGGGGGAGAACAATGAAGATCATATCAGCTTAGAAAATAAAGTAAAACCTTGGTGGCTCCGGTCTGAGTGTAGTGTGAGTGAATCTGAGCCACTGCCACATCTTTATTCCTTACTTCTCCTTACCATGCTATCGAGTGTGCACATGTCATCTTCCTTTAAGTCAAAGCAAATTTGGTGTTTGGAAGTGTCCTCCGGGAAGCCTAAGGGCACAAGAAACTTTCTTTAATGTCCCAAAAAGGCAATAGCGATTTGAAGTTTGCGAGCTATCCTCTTGAGAAGCCCTCAATGCTCACATCACTTGAATGAAAATCAAAGCTGCTGAAAGACTTGCTGAGCCCCATTCTGCTCCGTGTGAGAGTGGAGGCCAGTATACTTACAGGGACAGGAGAGTGTTTGTGTTGGGAGGGAGTGGGAGATGTGTAACAAAACACCACAGGGCTGAGCTCCCTTATAAAGTCCCAATTGAACCCATGATGATGGGTCGAAGCAAACTAGGCAGACCCCAGATGCACAAAAGAGAAAGACTAAAATGTGTGAGGAGCGCTAGCTAGCAAGAGTGGGTGAGCAGGGCTCCATTCACATCATCGCCTAAGCCCCTGGGAGTTGTGCAGGACATTGTGGCTGCGTGCACAGGTGTGGCCCTGGCAGAGCCCCAGGGACCCTCTCCAGGAGGTCTAAAAGCTAAACAGCAAGAGCAAAGCTGAGTCTGGGGGACCGAGTCAGGAACCAGGTGGCACGTGTTGTATCTGTTTCCAAGGTCATTAACTATTGTCAAATGCCTCTTTTACTGTCATAGGCTGTTTTTATTGTTCCCCAAACTTAGGAGCGCTTAACCCTGCCTCTGCCAGCCCTCATTGATTTTCAGCAAAATTGCTGAAAATCATGTCCAGTACAAGGAGAAGCCCGATTTCTTACAAAACACACAGCTCATCAGAAAAGTTCACCTCAAGGTTATTGGGAGACTTGAACATGGAGGATTAAAGCATGACCTGGTCCACTTTACTGTTGAATATCAGATGTTCAAAAGTACAGAAACCTTTAGAAGAAAGCTTCTCCTACCTTTCCCCAGTGCACCATCAAATCGCAATTAGTGTGTAAAATTTCTTTTCATTAAGACTAAGGAAACATTCTGTTCAGGCAATGTCTGTCAGACAGAAGCTAGCACGGCCAGCCACGTGAGTGTGGTGTAGGGCCCTGCACCTGCAAGGACGTGTAAGAGGTGAGGCATAACAGGAAGCTAGTGCCTGGGCCAGATCGGTGGTGGCTGGAACAGGAGAGAACTTTCCTCAGGGTGTACAACACTGTATGATCAAGATGGTCAACAATTCTTTACAAAGGTGACTCAGTGTTGAGGGACAGGCGAGTAAATAGTGAGATAACAGGGGCTATAACTTAATCCCATCAGGTGCGCCACCCGAAATTTTCAGATTCAAAAACCAGGGGTTGCAAAGGGGGAGGGAGCCACAGTTTTAGTAAAATGCATTCTTGAAGAAGGAAGTCATCCATTCCACATAGGTTATAGTCATAGACTGACATCCATTAACTCATCAACTCCCATCTTTGTGCTGGAGGGATATCAGAAATCAACTAATCCAACCATTTATGCATCCACATACAGTAATTGTATGTATCATGCACCGTGCTAAAATAAGATGTTATCCCCACCTCCAATGTGCTCTCACTTAGGAGAGTATCACATCCATCATGGAATCACAGACACTCTGATTCCAGAGACTAAACAATTCACCACATTCACAATCCCCTACATTTAATAAAAGAACTACAACCATAAACATTCCCATTAAGTGGTCCTTCAACTCTTGCTACTCAAGCACATCCAATGACCAAGAACTCACTACCTCCAAAGGCAGCCAACTTTACCTTTGAAATTATGGTTTAAAATTACTAAATTACTCTTGGGAAGTTCTTATAATTTGTTTTTGGTTAGCTATTTGTCATTAGCTAACCCTCCAACACTGGACATTATTTCTTTTTATTTTTTATTTTTTACAATTCTCTGTAAAATATTATATGCAAATGCACACACTCAAACACAGAATCAGCTAGAATAATTCTAACCAATTAATAGGATTAACTAGGAGTTGACTACACTATTGTGGTACACGCAAACACAAGAACATATATGCACACGCATTATTACTCCAGTTCTTAAATTGTCATCAAGAATGGTTTGTTTATTCAACCATTGGCTGCTCTTTTCTTTGGAAATTATTAACAGATCCAAATACTTTTTTTTAAAGCTCATTAACTTGCCTTTGGGCAGAAAAATGAGTGCAATTTATCATTTTGCCAAAATAAATAAACCTTGATGAGGTGAGCACCCATCAATTGCATAAGTGAGTCAATACTAGGAACATCAGCATTGGCACCATTCATTCATTGACTGGATATTGGTGGACATAATCTATGTGTATGATTCTAGCAGTGTGCAGACTTTCTCTCCTAGAGTTACACTGTGGAACAAATGATTAAAGGCTCATTTTTAATAGATTAAATACTTTCTTTCCTAGTTGTTATAAGACAACCATCATGCCACTATCATCTTTAGGGGAGCACTATTCATGTCAATATCCCCTTTTGAGGACAACTTTTACACTTCAGGTACTTGTCAACTGTAAGACATCACGATTTCAGAAATGGTGAGGGGTGGGTGAGTAGCTTCTGTTAGAGTTAAAGAAGTGCCAACTTGACTTTGCTGAGCACAGAGCAATGAAAAGAAAGGAATTTTTTCAATCGGACCACTGCAAAGAGGAACGAGTTGGGGTTTGTTCGTTCGTTCAGTGTGTTTGCGTTCTGCACCTTGCCCCACTCCCTCCAGCTCTTTTCCCAATGCCCCAGTTCTCAGGAATGCTGTGCTTTCACCTCTGTTCGCATCTTCTCCTGCGCACATTTACATATTCAGCTTTAAAGTTTGACAGTGAGGCTGAGTTTGCTGTAGCCAACTGGAAAACCATGGCCATCTCTAATCCAAAGGCATCGAATTTGGTTTTCTTTCAGCTCCAAGGCCAGCCTATTCTGAAAACCAGTTGCGTCAGGAGCAAGGCGGCCCATGAATTATGGACATAAATAGTATTGGGGAAGATTGACCTTCACACAGCAGATAAATAAGTGATAGCAGTGCTATAAATAAGAACGTGTGGATGAATAAGTGATAATCTCAAGAAAACTTCTCCCCAAATTACAACCTGAAATCTTGAGGGTTTGTTTTTTTTTTATTTCTTTTGTAAGAGCGTTCTCCAAAATTCCTCCAGAAGGCCACAGTTTACCTCAGCCAATAGTGGACGTGAGACAATCCTGCCACCTTTCCCTAGCTTCTTTTGTGAACATTCGCAAAGTTTGTGTGCACAGTTTTTCTCTTGGTGGAAAAGCAGGAGGCCAGGGCTGCAGACCAGGGGCTTCCCTTTGCCCTGGAATAAGCATCGCAAGACATTTGCTTAAATCCTGTGAGGAAATGAAGAGCAGATCAGAAGTTCTTCAGGTCACTATTTTTGCCAATTCATTGGCAGTCCCTTCCCCAGCTTTGTGCAGCTAATTAATCCCCCCAGACACTGGCATCCACAACATGCAAATTATCACAGAAGGGAGCTTTTTTCCCCTTCTAATTTTTTTTTAAACATACACTTGAATTATACTCTTCTGACATCAGCTTCCAGCCCCACTCAGGGGTTTCCAACAGCCTAATAACAAACAGATTAGAGGCCAGAGGAGCTTGTATTCCTTGAGTCCTCCTCTCCGTCCAGCTGTGAGGCTGCGCGGCAATTAGGGGAAGGCAGCCGAGGCTACAGTGCTAACTCTGATGTTAAAATGGAAACTCGGTGCTAAGTCCTCGGGGGAGTCAAGAACACTAACTCCATTGCCCATCAGAAATGGATAATATTCCCCACTCTGTTCCTGCTGGTATCAGTTCCAAGTTGGAAAGCGGCCTCCTCTCCTAATTCAAGCTGGGGCCAGAGTGGAGCAAGCCTTCTCAGATATTATAAGCCAGTGTGAGCTCAAAAAAGAATTCACCGCTCAAGGCCAAATAGCTTCAAAGCTAATAATCCTCCAGAGTCGGTGTGAGAGTGCTACAACTGTCAATGTCAACTTACCCGGTGCACGGTGAGAGCGAAACTTCAATAATGACATCATGGAGGAGAGGGCAGAGGGCAGCCGCTGCAGAGGAAAGTGCCCAGGCCTTTCAGATCTTTGAAACCAGCGAGGATTTATCTGGACTAACATGTCTCCATGTAGTCATTGCAGTCTTAGGCTACTCTGATTAAGGATTTAGCGTATTCAAAGGGTTTCCGAGGCAGCACGATGACACGTTTTCGGGAGCTCTATTGGATTCCATTATCTTCTCCCTTCTTCTGCAGACGCACTCCATCCGGCTCCCTGAGGTCCCCTCCCAGGCTCACTCAGCTTGGGGCCCGGTCCCGGTCCCCCGCACCTTCCCACCACCCCTTTTTGTTCACACCTGGGTTTGACTGCCAAACAGGCCCAGCCCGGCCGCACTTCTGTGCTTGAGTGTCAGAATGCAGACCCCAGCAGACTTGAGCAAATTCCTCCAGGATTCCCCTGGGCCCAGAATAACTTCTTGATCCAGCTCAGCAGTGGAAGGGAAACAGGTTCTTGTTAGAGTACTCCCACAGATACATGCGGTCACGGCCACAGTTCAAAAGAATAAACTTCGCAGAATCCTCGGGGAGGGAAGAGGGGGAAAGTAAAGCTCAGGCGCAGGAGAGCAAGGTCAAAGAGGATTTCCCCCCTCCCCAAGGGCCACGCTGACAAGGCAATCCAGCCGCGCAGTTGGTTTCGTTCTGAAAGTGAAGCTAACAGGACTCCTGCAGGGCAGGCCTGTGCGCCAGTCGTCCCCGGGGGCGCAGGAAGCCCGAGCTCAGGCAGGCTCATCTGGGGAAGGAAACTGCAGCCCAGAGGCACGTGTGGGCACGTGGCAGAGGGCAGGTAGTGTGCCCACTTCTGGAGGACCCTGCAGTCTGAGGGGGCAATATTGGGCCAGTCTGGCCCTAAGAACACAGGCTCCAAATAGACATTTCTGGACTCCAGCCTTAGTCTGACTAGCAGTGCACCCTCGACAAAGGCAGATGATGCTTCACAGGATTGGGATTATGTGAAGATTCCATAAAGTAAAGTAATGCAGGTAAATCACAGAGCATGGTGCCTGGTTCCAGCTGTGTGTTCAATAAATGTTAGCTGTATTGTTATGATTATTACTCTCACTATTGTGCCTGTTATTATCGTTCTTATTCAAATAACAGTTTTTACCTAAATCTGAAGGAGTTAAGAATATTGGAACTTGAGGGAAGCCTAAAAACATTAGCGAGCATAAATAAAAATTCTATGGAGTAAAACATGAACAGCTTTCCTGAACAGTTAGGTAAATCTACATACAGCCCGGATGTTCTGTGTGGTCTCCAGGTACCTGCGTTTCCAGATGGTTGAAGGAGACCCGTTCAGGAGTGACCACACAGAGTCTGGGACATATTACTGAATTAATTACTATCTGTCCTGGTCCTGACCTTAAGCTTTTTTCTTCGTTTATTTTTGTTTTAAATCAACTTCCCTGGAGTATAATTTATATACAGTAAAATGCACACTGTTTAGGTACACAGTTTTGATGGCTTTTGGCAAATATAGTCACCCATATAACCACCACGAAAATCAATGAACTCTACCAGCACATGGAAGAGTTCCCTCTTAAGCCTCCCCTCAATACTCACCTGCCCCTGCCCCGGGCAACCACAGATCTGCTTTCTATCACTAGCCACTAGATTCGCTTTCGAATAAATGGAGTCATTAGATTCTTGGTCTTCAAATAAATGCAGTCAAGCCCCGTGTACTCTTTTGTGTCTGGCTTCTTTGGCTCAACATGTTTTGAAGATTCATCCAGGTTTTTGCATGTATCAGTAATTAGTTCTTTTTAATTGCTGAGTAATAGTACATTATATGGATATACCATGGTATTGTTTATCCATTCACCTATTGATGAATACATGGATTGTTTCCATTTTGGAGTTATGAATAAAGCTGCTTATAAACATTTACTTCATGTGTTTTCATTTCTTTTGGGTAAATACATATGAGTGAAATCTCTTTTGTGTTCAAAGAAACTGCCAAGCAGATTGCAAGGTGCAAGTTCCATCTTACATCTCCACCAGCGATGAGGCTGCACAGCCATGCCAAGAGTGGGCTATCAGGGCAGGGGTGGCAGGAGTGGTCTGCCCAAGCCAGGGAGGAGTAACTTCTCACTGACGTTATTTAAAATTGCTGATGCATGATATTATTAAAAAGCAGATTGACTCTTAGTGGGTTTATTATTGTTTTTAAATACTCTACAGACAACCCACCCCTTTATTCCCTGCCCTGGACAGACCACTGGCACTGCCCACCCTTGGTACCCTGCTGCTGCCCAGTAGGCTTTTCATTTAGCTACCCTCATGTGTGCTGTGTTATCTTATTGTGATTTTAATTTGCCTCTCCCTAACGACTGATAATTGATAACGTTGAGCTTATTGGCCACTTCCTATGTCTTTTGGGAAGCGTCTGTTCAAATCTTGCACCCATTTTAAATTGGGCTATTTGTCCTCTTCTTATTGTATTGTAAGAGTTCTTTATCCTGGATGCAAGTCCTTTATCAGGTACATGTATAATCAATATTTTCTCCCAGTGTGTGGCTCCCTACACTTTCCTTTCTGTACCATTTTGCTAATTCTTATCTTACTGACCTCATTGGACATCGGATTTCTGCCTCAACTTCAAGAGCCCATCAAGTACACTTCTGTTGCAATTGCCTGAGTTGCAAAAGCCAGGGGCTCCACGGTGCAGCAACCTGCAGGAGACGCTCTGCTTTGTTCCCTCCTATGGTGGGTCTTGCTGCTGGCCTCACAGCTGTTCCCATTTACAGACCCGGTTTAAGCCAGGAAGCTCCATCTCGCCACCTGCGTGCTGCCGGGGAACACTTCCCAGCCCTCCCGCCCCCACCCCCTTTCCACAGTCACTGTTTGTGCCTCAGGTGGGCTTGGTGTTTTACTGCTAAAAGTTCCACCCTTGCCGCCCCCGCCCCCCATGTCACATCAAAGGACCTAGTGTTGGGCTTTAGCCGTCGTGAGTGCTTTCCGTCGGCTTTTCTGCTTCAGGGTTCCCCGGCCTGACCACACTTTCATATCCGTGCACAAACCCTGGAACCTGGGTTCGGACATTTTGAAGTCACCATACCCTCTTCCACAAGGAGTCGTCTAGGGTGGGTCAGAGCTCTCTCAAGGAGCTCTAGAACCCTGGAGCCTTCTAGCGTGAGGCTGTGAGGAGGAAGGGTGCTGGCTTCAGAGATGCAATTTAGTAATGTGCTAAGCTGCACAGGAAGGGAAGGTAGGGGGAGGGTGCGGTGGGAGAGCCCAGGACCTATTAAGACCGGCCCATGTGCTGCTGTAGGCTAATATTAGTATCTAACTTGTGGGCAGATTGTGAGGATTAAAAGAGATACTACATAAAAGGCACTTAGGCTAGTATCTGGCACAAATAAGTGCTCAATAACTGTTAGCTATTAGATCAGGATTCCTTTTATCTGACTCAATATGGACTGGTGTCGGTCAGTTAATGGAAAAAGTTGGGTGAAAAGGGAAATCAGAGAAAATTATGCTACACACCTTCAACATTTTAATTTAAACTTAAAACACATAAATGTACATCTATCTGCTTTTCTTTGATGTGGGTCCAAACACCTTTCCTTTGAGTATGAGTCCACCGATGGGAGTGGCCAGTCATCTTTCCTGAGTGAACCACACCCAATAATGCACCTTCTGTCCAGTTTCCAGTTTCCAGTTTTTAAAGTGGTGAAGAACTTACACTTTCGAAGTAAATGAGTGAAGAATCTTTCTGGATTGTTCATTTCCCCCCAATCTTTAATGTTAATTTACCCACACCTAACTCATCAGTGACCCATCCTCATTTGCTTTGTCACAAGGTTTTTAACTTAATTTGCTTAAGAATAAGGACTCCTTTTCTTTCCACTCTCATTCTACCCCCTGCAGGCAGAACATTTCGTTAAGTCACTGAATTATGAGAAGGCTTTTGCCTAAAGGTAAAGCAAGCATAAAGTAGTTTTGGAAACAAAGACATGAGTTCAGTAAGCATGCTCAGTAAGCATGCATTCACCTACTGGAGATAGAAATTCATGCTGGGAGAAGGACATGCTGGGGAAGGCTGAGCAGGCGAGGGCATGCTGGGGGAGGGTGAGCTGGGTGGGGGCATGCTGGAAAGTAGCTGCTAGCTTAGGGCATTCACTGTGTCATGGGCATCAATAAATGTATTTTAGGAATTAGCTATAACAATAAATAAATATTTTAGTTATATGTGTATGTGTTATATTCATTCACGTGTATCAATAAATATGTTTTAGGAAGAGTAGCTGTATCTAGCAGATTGGCTAAGTAGAAGTAGTTATGAGATTGCCTACCTAGCTTGGGCTTGCACACTATTTGTTGCCAAACTTTGCCTTGACCTTTGGCATTCCTTCCCATACCTATGGGGAAATAAGGCCTGGGTTCTAGTCCTGGTTGTGTCACACAGGCACCTCGTGACCTGGATGCTGACCCTTATTCCCATTTCATAGAGTGAAAGTTTGACAGTCAGAGAGGAGTGATTCTGCCCACAGCACCCGTGAGGGCCCCGCAGGGGCATGTGAGAAATGCTTTGTCCATGTTAGGGCACCCTCAGTGTAAGAAGTGTCTGTCATTTCACAGGTTGCCGTAACCCAGACGCCACGGGTCAAGCCATGCCATGTTTGGGGCTTTCACCCTGGGGGGCCCCAGCCACGCACGCGAGGAAAGGGCAAAGCCTTGACCTCCTGTCAGCTCCTCTCAGCATCTTGCTGTCTCCAGCCCCACTGCCCTTTCACTTCTGCCAGCGCCTTGTTTATCAGGCGCTCAACAACCGGGGCTCCGGGCACCCTGCACCGTGCATGGCAATCCCTGCCAGGTAAATACACCTGCTCCCCACAAGCACAGCCTGCCAAGGCCACAGCCAGGCCCTTTTTCAATGGGCCTCTTTTTTGGCAGAAATGGGGCAAGTATTAATTGGGTTAAAGACTTCTTCCATCCAGCATCGATGAGGCTTTCCACAGCAATTCCAAAGAGCAAGGAGCATCGATAAGACTTGAGGCTCAGAGCAAATCTTTTGCATAGGTACAGCTAACAGCCCTCTACGTGGGGTGCTTTGGGGATCCCAAGAATGGCTTCTACCCTGCCCGACATTCCTCACCTGCTCTCTGGAGCCAGAGATCTCACCCTTTCCTCACCCTTAGGCCCTGGGATTACAAAAACTCGAAAGGAAGCACATTAAGTGGTATCATTTTCCCTGTGATATGAAGAAACTAGATTTTTTTTTTTCAGCAGAGTTAGTTTTTTGGGAAGAGTAGGAGAGGAGAACTTGAGGACACTGGCAGACAGCAATGAAAGAGGGAAGCAATGTTTGCAGTAGAGAAGAAGGACAGAGAAAGGAAGAGCCGAGAGCCAGCCCTGGGCCTGGAAATAGAAGCAAAACATAGAGGTCAGCTGGCTGCCTCTGCAACGCTCTGCGGTGAGACACCTACATTTTCTAGTAATAGCTCACAGATGCTGAGGAGGAGAGCTCACCAGCCATTTTCTACACTTCTCCGTGTCTCTCCGTGTGTGTTTGATCCCACAAAGTCTTAAAGTGACTGCTATTATTTTAAGTTTTTTTTTTCCCCAGGGTGAACGTACTGAGATTCTGAGAATTTTTCTCAGCCTATATAAACCCAACTCTGATTTTTCTCCCTCCGTCTGTGTTCCTTTGGCAGAAACGGTCTACCAAGACAATGAAGGAGTGAAGGGTCAGGCTGGGAAGGATGGACTGCAGGCCAAGCTGGAATATTCCGCAGCCCTGGTTCATCTCTGCTGACGCCCTCCACCATCTGCCACCCTGTGAAACATTGATGATGAGACGCTGCCCCGCCACGCGCTTGTCTTTAAACCAGATCTGCAGCAGCCCTACATTGGGGTTTTGTTTTTGAAATTTCTATTTCTTCCCTCCCTCCCTTGCTCCCTTCTCCCCTTCCTTCCTCCCTTCTCCCCTTCCTTCCTCCCCTCCTTCCCTCTTTCCTTCCTTCCCTCCTTCCCTCTTTCCTTCCTTCCTCCCTCCCTCCCTCCCTCCCTCCCTCCCTCCTTCCTTCCTTCCTTCCTTCCTTCCTTCCTTCTCTTCAGCTTCCAGGGGCTTGGAAAGTGCAAGGCTGGACCTTCAACCTTGGTTTCTTTCCACAGGCAGGCAGAGGGAAGTAACATCCCCACAAGCCTTTCTGAAGCAGAGGGCTGAATCCCACGTGTTCAACTCGACCACTGAATGCCTGGATTGGCTCCGGAGCTCTTCGGTGTCATTGTGACCTCTAGACCCAGGTTGATTCCCTCCTGGGGTGGCCCTTTCTGGAAGGAACCTGTCCTCCTAAGCGGGGTCCTCAGGGTCTACCCTGAGGTGCTGTGTAGCGTAGCCCTTGGCAGGGTGAATGGAGGGCAGCTTGGGGAAGTGGAAAGAGCATAGCCAGCAGGACTCCAGTTCTGCCCTTGCGTAGCTGTGTGTCCTTGGGCCAGACACCTACTTCTCTGAGCCTTATTCTTCAATGGAGCATAGCCTTTCAGGGAGGGTTTGATGAGATCTGAGAACAGTTTCTGGCACAGGCACCCAAGGTGGGCTTGGCTGTGCAGATCTTCCCAGGGAGGGCAGAGCGGGAGGGGAGGGCCAGGCCTGAGCAAGCAGGGGGTGCTTAGCGGCAGACTCAGGGCCTTCTCTGTTCCGCCCCCTTTCTAGCTGCTGCTCCCCAGAGCTCTCCGCGGGCAGAGGTAGCCCACCGAGTTGACTTTATGACTCCAAGTGGTCCACAGAGCAGCCCATGGCCGCCCATCACGGCTGGAAAGGCCACGTCATGCTAATAGGAACTGATGGTTGAGCCCATTTAGTGGGAAATGTCCCGGAAGGCAGGATTTAAAGGAGGTTCACATTCCTATTACCCTTCTCCCAGGAGCCCAAGCTCAGAGGCAAGAAATGTGAACTGAAATGCAGCAATGCCCCCCCCCCTTTCTTTAATCAGAGAAGTTGTAGTTTACAGAAAAATCATGCATAAAATACAGCATTCCACATACCACCCTATTATTAACACCTTGCATTAATGTGGAGCATTGTTGCAACTGATGAAAGAATATTTTTGTAATTGTATTACCATAGTCCAAGGTTTCTTTTTTTTTTTTTTTTTTTTTTGGTTTTCTGGATCTAATCTTTTTTTTTTTTTTTTTTTTTAATTTTTTTATTTTTTATTGACTTTGTAATAATATTACATTAAAAATATATATGTGAGGTCCCATTCAACCCCACCCCCCCACCCCCCCTCTCCCCCCCCCCCAACAACACTCGTTCCCATCATCATGACACATCCATTGGATTTGGTAAGTACATCTTTGGGCACCTCTGCACCTCATATACATTGGTTCACATCATGGCCCATACTCTCCTCTATTCCATCAAGTGGGCCCTGTGAGGATTTACAATGTCCGGTGATTACCTCTGAAGCACCATCCAGGGCAGCTCCATGTCCCAAAGACGCCTCCACCTCTCATCTCTTCCTGCCTTTCCCCATACCCTTTGTCCATTATGTCCACTTTTCCCAATCCAATGCCACCTCTTCTATGTGGACATTGGATTGGTTGTGTCCATTGCACCTCTATGTCAAGAGGAGGGTCAGATTCCACCTGGATGCTGGATGCAATCCCAAGGTTTCTTTAGGGTTCAGTGTTTGTATTGTATAGTCCTCTGAATATTTTAAAATTTATTCTAATACTGTATATACAACATAACATTTCCCCCTTTAACCACATTCAAATATATAGTTCAGTGCTGTTAGTTACATTCTCAGTATTGTGCTACCACATATCAAATTCATTACCAGAACTCTTCCATCATCCCAAACAGAAACTCTGTGCTATTTAAGCATTAGCTCCCCATTCCCTTCCCCACCCCCCCAGCCCCTGGTAACCTGTTTCTTATACTATGAATTTGCTTATTCTATTTTTATTTCGTGTCAGCAAGATTATACAATATTTGTCCTTTTTTGTCTGGTCTATTTCCCTCAATATGATGTCTTTCAGGTTCATGCTCCTGCATTTAGCAGATCATGGATCTGATCCCTCTTACAGCTGACTAATATTCCGTCATGTGTATAAACCACATTTTGTTTATCCACTCATCTGTTGATGGAGACTTCGGTTGCTTCCATCTTTGCTGATTGTGAAAATGCCATTTTGAGCAATGCCTTCTGATTCGGGAAGCAGAGAGGAGGGGTTGGAAGGACAGGCCGATGGCCTTGTGAGTCTCCAAAGATTGTGCTATTTTGCAAATTCTTTTCAAGAAGAGAAGGGGGTATAGCGGGAACGGGTGAAAAGTCCCCTTGGCCAGCCCAGGCAGGGTCTCAGGGGTTCAGCCTGTCCCGCGCTTGTGGCATTTGATGCCTGGGCTAATGAAATGTTCTGCAGCCTCATTGGCAGTGTCCGCCTCATAGACCTAACCATCGTGGGGGAACACAAATTAAACAGTGTCCCTATCACTTTGCTGGCTCAGGCTGCCGATGGTGTTATTCATAATTTCTTGTGACCCATCAGCACCCCTCGAGGGGCAGCTGGAAGATCTGATGCCACTGTTCAGTCCCAGGAAGGGAGGGCTACTGTCTTCTCCAGCATCCCTATGTACCCATTGGAGGGGGTCTCTATAGATACAGACCCCAGAGTCAGACTCCCCTACAAGATACGTGCCAGGGCTTACCTCAAGACAGGGACAACTGCTTCTCCATCCCCTGACCCCTTGGTATCTCAAGGGGCAGCACCCCAGGGCTACAAGTCAGCAACACTTGCCCAGTGACCAGTTGGCCAGGTGGACCTACGGGAGAAGGAAGGCCACCTCTGTCAGGGCAGGGACCATGACGTGGGGAAGAAGGGAACTGAAACATGTCTAATTCTGTTCAAAAATGCACACACAGAATGAGGTACAGTTCCTGACCATGAGGATTCTTTAGTCCAGTGGGTGAAAACAGATACACTGTTAATGTACTTGAGGGAACAGAGTGTAGGTGTGTCTAAGCCTGGGATGGGATATACAGCTGTGATATAGAGCTAAAGGGGGCGTAAGGGGAAAGAAATGGATCTGGGAAGTAATTCGCCCAAACCTCAGGGCAGGTTCATGCTAGAGTTGGGGAAAGAAGGTCCAGGTTTCCATGCCCAACCCTAGTGAGGTTCTGCCCAGCCCCCCACAGAAGCAGCAATGAAAGAGCTAAAGGGGAAAGCAGCACAAAGCGATAGGAAAGCCTGAACTTTGAAGCCTGGGAATTCTGGGTTTCCTGCCTCTTTCCAACCAGGCAGGCTGCCTTAAATGGGAACAGCGATGGAGAGGCTTCAGTGAGAGGATACACAGAACTCTTAAATTCTCTGAGCCTCAGTTACCACTTCTGACAAATGGAACAATAGAACCCCCTGAAGTGTCCCTGTGAGGAGTGTTGGATGAGGCAATGGACAGGAAACGCCCAGATAGCATCCACAGGCAGTGGCCACTCAACAAGCCTCATGGCTCACAATACTGCCAATTAAGGAAAGAGCCACATTTTGCAGAAAATAAGGTTAAAAGCAAGTCTGAGAGAGAAGAGACAGTGGAGCCCTGACGAGAAAGAGCTCCAGGAGATGAAGTACGACCTTGCGGAGGGCTCAGCGGGGAGGTGCTGGGCGCGGTGAATGGCTGGCGTTTAGCTGAGCCAGGCGTTCTCCGCCTGGCTCGCCGGCCCCCTCGGCCTGGGAAGAGTGCCCTGCAAGTCGGCTGCCAGCGCTCCGAGGCGCCACGTAATTACTTAGCAGTTTACTAGCGCTGGAGACATCCAGGGTGCACTTCAGCCATCAATTAGCTCCCGCTCATGGCCCCCCTGTGAGGTCCCATGGTATCAGGACTCCCATTTTTCAGCCAAGGAAACTAAGGTGTAAACAGGTTAAGCAACCAGCCCAAGGTCACACCTCAAGTCAAGCGGTCACAGGGTGCCCAGGCCGCATCCTCGCTGACTCCCCGGCCTGTCCTTAGCCCACTGGCCCATGCCATTGCCCATAAAATCCACCATTTATATCTCGTCAGGAAGCCAGGTAGTGCACTCGGGACATGAGGAGCTGTACAGAAAGGCCATTCAGCTGATTTCCAAGGCACTGTAGGGTTTTTAAAGAAATGTTTAACCCCTTGCTTTGCGAGGTCAGTCAGGGGCAGAATGACCTAAGTTAGTAGTTTCTTCTCCGGGGCTGCCTCCCGTACTTCAGCTGGCTCTAGGAATGTGGCCTGTTTGCTTTTTCTCTGCTTATTCAAAGAGATGCACCTTCTGGCCCCACCCTGGGACCACAAAGAGCATCTTACAGGACACACCAATATAGTGAACACCTGCCCCAAGTACCCGCCCAACTCCAGCCTGTCCTCACGTGCAGGATTTTTCTGTTGGGGAGAAGGAAAGATTGCCTACACATGAAAGACTCACAGGTATGCCAGTGAGCTGGCAGGACAGGAGGGGCAGTGGGGGCCCTCGGTTACCCAGTGACCCCACTGGCCACACACAGCCCCTCCTGGCGGCACCCGGCCCCACCCACACACCACCCTGCTCATTCACGTTCCAGGCCCTCCCTCTTTCTGGAGGGCACTAGTCTAGCCCATGCTCTGGTCTCCCCAGGACCTTCTAGGTCACCTGCCAACTGCTCTCAGCACCCCTCCCTCCAAATCCAATCATGTGTCTCCCTAAAATGTCTCCTAAATATTTCTGGAATTTCTACCTCGGCAGGCCCTTATCACCTCTCACCTGGACCAGGGTAATAATGTCCTACCTGGGCTCCCAGGTCCCTTCTCCTCAGATCTGTGAGCACACAGCCACCGGAATGCTCCTTCCTAAACTGCTTGCTCTAGCCTTCATCCTTATCGCCTGGTGGATGAAGCCCAAGCTTCTCAGTGTGGCTCCCCAGGCCCGGGCCTCCTCTCCTGCCCTCCCCACCTGGCACTCCTCCCTCCAGCACTGTCGATCCACTCACAGGGTGCATGGTACCCGCCCCCCAATCAGACTTCTGCCTAAGACATCATTGGAACAAAAGATCCTGCTGCTAAAGAAAGTTAAAGAAACCACTTCACCTAGGGCAGGATTTAATGGGCCAGGGATGTCGCACAGCTCACCCTCCACCTGCAATGCCCTTTGTCTCCTGTTCTTGCCGGGGATTCCTCCAGATCTCTGTGGCTCCTCAGCTGGGAGGTCTGCCCGGAGCACTCCTGCTAGACTGAGCCCTCTGTGCCAGCCGCCCACCATGTACTGAGCCCATCTCCTCGTCGGTCTCTTTGCCCCGTTCCTTAGGGTGGCCCCTGGGCTTTCCTCTCACTGTGTCCAGCACACAATGCCTTGGCCATAGCCCCAGGCACATAGGAACTATTTATTTAACTACATTTTCTAATTCTATCTACATTTTCAGGGACTGGTAATTATCATATAGGAAGAAAGTGTAATGGATTCCAACTTGACCACTGTGTCCTGCAAACCTGGTCCCTAAACCTGTATGATTTAGCCAGCTCTAAATTTTCTGTTGAAATAGCAGACGAGATACATAAACTCCCTGACTTAGTTTCCTTTTTGGTAATCAGAGGGTTTCAGCTGGAGCAATGGTTTTCAAACTGGGCTGGGAAGCCCAGGTGAGGGACACTTCAGGCTGCTGTGGGGGCAAGGGAAGGCCCAGCAATTAGGGCTCCAGGCCCCCCACGTAGACCTTCTTCATCAGAGCTGGTCCACTTTGAAGTTTTATCAATTGGGCTCCAAATGTAAAATACCATTTACACAAAAGATCTTGCAGCTAAGAAAGTCTGAAAATTACTGAACCTCCAGCTGTGCCAGACATGGCGGGGAGTGACAGGTAAGAGCAGGATGTCTTTTAATGTCCCTCCAGTCCCACGCTTGTGGCCTCAGTGAGTGAGGCTCCTTCACCACAAGCAGAGAGCTGTTGAGCCAGGAGTTGTTTATTCCAATAAGAAGGCACCCAGAGAGGTGGCTCTTTTATGACCTTTGGGCATCTCCAGGGACCTCAGGCTTTGAAGGCTGCTTTGGGGAGAAGAGTTCCAGCTGTGGAGGCTACTGATGGCAGAGAGCAGGCAGCTAGGGGAAGTGGGCCGTGGGTGGTGGGGTGCAGGAGGTGTGGGCTCCCAGCCTCACCAACGGCAGCTCTAGGGGGCTGCTCAGGGGGGCTCAGAAACTGCTCTGGGGCAGCGGACTTGGCCCAATGGTTAGGGTGTCTGTCTACCACAAGGAAGGTCCGCGGTTCAAACCCCAGGCCTCCTTGACCCATGTGCAGCTGGCCCATGCGCAGTGCTGATGCGTGCAAGGATGTCCCCCGCGTAGGGGAGCCCCACGCACAAGGAGTGCGCCCCGTAAGGAGAGCCGCCCAGCGTGAAAGAAAGTGCAGCCTGCCCAGGAATGGGGCCGCACACACGGAGAGCTGACACAACAAGATGACGCAACAAAAAGAAACACAGATTCCCATGCCACTGATAACAGAAGTGGACAAAGAAGACGCAGCAAATAGACACAGAGAACAGACAACCGGGGTGGGGGAGAGGGGAGAGAAATAAATAAATAAATCTCCAAAAAAAAAAAAAAAGAAACTGCTCTGCGGGGAAAGATGACAGAGCAACTCCATTTACCTAGAACCCAGCCAGGTCATTTCCAGGGTGCTACAGGCATGAACGAGCCCCCTTCTCCCTGTAGAAATTGGGTGTGCTCAGGGTGGAGTGAGGGATGAGGGGTATAGATGGCTTCCTCCAGGCAGTGAGATGGATGCTCTGCCTCCTGGGCTGGAGCCTCTGCCTTCCTGTCCCCTCCTCGGCCATGCCTGGGGGACTCCTGGGACTAGCCTCACCATCTCACAGTCAGCGGCTCCTGGACACTTAAAGGGCACAGATGACCAGGAGTCAGTTAGGTTTGCATTTCAGTCCCAGCCCTGCCATTCTGCTAACTCCGGGCCCTCTGTTAGGCAAGTTACTCGGCTCCTCATTTAAGTCCTTTAGCTTTCTCATCCAAAAAGTGGAAGTAAAGATATTACCGCTGTCCTTGGGTTGTAAGGATTGCATGAGATAATGTGTGAAAAGCTCTGAGGACAATAACTGACTCCTGAGGGCTACAATATTAGGACGCTTGTTCCCCAAGTCTCTTTCCTCCTCTCTGATGTTGACCAGGGGCCATGCTATCTATTTCTCTTGCCAGCCCCCAGCATCCAGGAGGTCCTGCAATGTTACCTGTCTTAATTCTGGATCCTTCTTTTTTCTGTTCTCTGCTGCCCTGTCTTCCACCCACCAGCCAGGTCCACAACATGCTGCCTGCTTGCATTCAGGCTTTCTGAGCAGCCCTCTCAAAGGGCTTCTTTGGGAACCCTGGGATTTGAGCAGTGCTGGCTGAGGACCAGATCCTGACATAAACCAAGTATCAGCATCTATCGGTCGCCCTGGGCTATCCGCCAGGACAGCCAGGCCTGTGCAACACCTAAAGCCAAGCATGCAAGAGGCCCCTGTGCATGGAGCCTCCGTCGTAACAGCTGCACCCAGAGGCACCTCCTGCCCTTGCTTCTCCAGAGGCTTTTCCATGGACCTTGACTCCAACCCCAGACGTTAACATCTCTGAATACACAGGACATGAGACAGGACAACAGAGTATTTCACAGGCTCACACTCTCACAACAATTGGTTATCAATGCAAATGTATAAAAGGACCTATCTTGCTCCCTGGTGTTTTCTAAAACCCAGAGAAACAGAGAAGTGCTAGCAGGGCCAGGATGGAAGGGATGATACTGAAATCTCAACACCCAGACTGTATGCCTCATTTATCTTTGTAGTGTTGCTTTTGCAAGTGTGGAAATACTGTTGATATTTCAACAAAAGTAGCTTTTGAATCAGTTTGCCTTTCCTTAGTCACAAGTAGGAAATGTCTAATTCCTGCTGTATCCGTGTTTGATTGGGGAAGTAGAGGTGGTGATCTAATAGATTTTGGAGCTCAAAAAGGGTCAGCTTACTGGGCAACTACAGACTAGGCCTGCACATGGATTATTCTACATAGCTATGACTTTGTCCCTACACCTGGCAAAGGAGAAAGTTGGAAGAAACATCATTGGTCCCTGGTGCAATGAGGGCAGCTTGAGCCTCTACAGCTTACAGCACCAATTACATGTTTGGCTCCTACTGCACAACCAGCAAGGGAGAAACGATAGGAAACCCTAAACTAAAGAGAAAAACTGCACCCAGAATAAATACTCTGGTAAGCCAGATGCAAAGACAGCAACAAAAAATTACAATCTACACCAAGAAACAGGAAACTATGGCCCAGGTAAAGGAACAAGATAAGCCTCCAGATGACATAAAGGAGTTGAGACAAATAATTATAGATATTCAAACAAATCTCCTTAATAAAGTCAATGTGATGGCTAAAGAGATTAAGGATATTAAGAAGACATTGGATGACCACAAAGAAGAATCTGAAAGCAAACATAAAAAATAGCAGCTCTTATGGGAATGAAAGGTACAATCAACGAAATTACAAAAACATTGGAATCATATAATAGCAGATTTGAGAAGGCAGAAGAAAGGATTGGTGAGCTCAAAGAAATGGCCTCTGAAAGTGAACATACAAAAGAAGAGATGAAGAAAAGAAGGAAAAAAATTGAACAAGGGCACAGGGAAGTAAATGACAGCAAAAGGCTTGCAAACATACGTGTCATAGGTGTCCCAGAAGGAGAAGAGAGGGGAAAAAGGGCAGAAGGAATATTTAAAGAAATAACAGTAGAAAATTTCCCAACCGTATTGAAGGACATAGATATCCCTGTCCAAGAAACACAATGTACTCCCATCTGAAAAAAATCCAAATAGACCAACTTCGAGACACATACTCATCACAATGTCAAAGGCCAAAGACAAAGAGAATTTGGAGAGCTGCAAGAGAAAAGCAACGCATAACATATAAAGAATATCCAATAAGATTAAGTGCTGATTTCTCACCAGAAACCAGGGAGGCAAGAAGACAGTGCTCTGATATATTTAAGATACTACAAGAGAAAAACTTCCAGCCAAGAATCTTATATCCAGCAAGACTGTCTTTCAAAAATGAGGGTGAAATTAGAATATTCACAGATAAACAGAAACTGAAAGAATTTCTAGGCAAGAGGCCAGAATTTCAGGAAATACTAAAAGGTATGCTAGAGCCTGAAAAGAAAAGACAGGAGAGAGAGGCCTGGAAGAGAGTCTAGAAATGAAGATTTTATCAATAAAAGTAACTAAAAGTGTCAAAAGAGTGGTGAAAATGAAAATAAAATATAACAGATAGAACTCAAATAGTCAGGAATAAATTTAACCAATGATATAAAGCACTTGTATTCAGAAAATTGCAATTCAATGTTAAAACAAATCAAAAAAGTCCTAAATAACTGGAAGAACATTCCATGCCTATGGATTGGAAGACTAAATATCATTAAGATGTCAATTCTACTCAAATTGATATACAGATTCAATGCAGTCTCGATAAAAATTCCATGAGCACTGAAGAAAAAATTGAAAACACCATCATTAAATTTATTTTGAAGGGTAAGGAGTCCTAAACAGCCAGAAACATCATAAAAAGGAAAAGTGAACCCTCATCTCCAGACTTTAAATCATAATACCTACCTCTAGTGGTGAAAACAGCATGGTATTGGCCTAAAGACAGATACAATAGACCAATGGAACCAAATTGATGGTTCAGAAACAGACCCTCACAGGTATGGTCCAGTGATTTTTGACTAGCCTGTCAAACCCACACAGCTCAGGCAGAACAATCCATTCAACAAATGGTGCTGAAAGAATTGGGCATCCATAACTTTGGATATTCAAAAACTAACTCAGAATGGTTCAAAAAACTAAAAATAAAAGCAAAAACCATAAAACTTCTAGAAGAAATTATTGGAAATATCTTCAAGACCTGGTGGTAGGTGGTGGATTCTTAAAGGAGGTAAGAGAAGGACTGAGTGGACTATTGATGTTTAATGTAAGTAGAAGTTTTAATTAGCTTTACTGTAAAAATGTGGAAATGTATAGAGTGGATGGTAACACACAGTAAGTAACAGCTATTTTATAAATGGGTATGTGACTGAAAATGGTAGTCTAGTTATGTAAACGCAATTGACAGAATGGTTGAGAAAAATCTAGGAACTAGATAGCACAGTAAACCAAGAGGTAAGTGAGAATTGTGGTTGATTGTACAGATGCAAGAGTGTCCTCTGTGAGCTAGAACAAATGTATATCAGTACTGCAAGTGTTGGGAATGTGGAGAAGCATGGGAAAAATACAGCTGGACTGACCTAAGACTGTGGTTAGTAGTAATAATATAATACTCTTGCATCTATGCAAAAGATGTACTCTGCTGATACTGAGGCAGTATGGAAAAAGTGAGCCAAATGTACACTATGGGCATGGAAAATAATTAGATGATATTATTTTATCTGTAGCAAATGACACACCACATTGCAATGTGTTGATAGAGGGGTATTGTTTGGGAATTCTGCACATGTGCATGATTGTTTTATAACTTTACAACTTCTGTCATGAAAAATATATTTAAAAAATAATAGGGTGGGTTGGGGGAAAAACACAAAATATTAGATAAGAACTATGATTAGTAGTAAGATTTTGACGGTGTTCTTTCATAGTTTGTAACAAATGTCTCATGACAATGCAAGGTGTTGGTGGAGGGTTGATGTATGGGACCCCTGTATGATGCTATGCATGTATGCTTTGTGATTTCACAACTTTTACCAAACAATTATTTATGTATGTTCATATATAAATGATATAAAGATAATAATAATCAGATTGGTTATGGGAAACTACTTTGTTTAGTAGTAATTTTTTGACAATGCTCTTTAATCATTAATTAAAAAGGTTTAAAAGCAATGTAAGTTATTGGTGTTAGGGTGAGATGTTATATATATTTGTGTGATGTTATATGTTTGTTTTGTAAGTTCACAACTATTATACATTTATTGTTTATGTATGTTTATGTATGAGTGATATATTTCAATTTTTAAAAAGTTAAAAAAAAAAAAAGGGTCATCCTGTGGACAGAGCTGAGGCATTGCCCCCTCCATGAGAACCTCCTCCTGGGTAAGGGGTGGGAGGGGTCCTCTGCAGAGGGAGGTCGGCTTTGCAAGAGCCCCTGGTGCAGGGCAAGGACAGGTGCGGCCTGGGGATGGGTGTGCTTCCCATGAGATTCCCCCTCATCCTTTTGTCCTGGCTTTCCTTGAGGATTCTCTGGAGAAAAAGCCAGGGGAGGGCGAGCAGCCAGTGTCAGCCTTCTGAGGGGGGCTCCTGACCACCGCCCAGAAGCCTGGCTCTGCAATGTGAGCCCTGGGCCCCTGCCTCCCCTTTCGCAGTCTCCCCTGCCAGTTTCTCTGATGCCCAGCGGGAGGCTCTGAGCCTCCCTCCAGAGGACCCCCGAGCCTTTCCTTTGCTTCCCACCAGCCAGGGGCGGCCTCGGGCTGGGCTCACGGCCCCGGCCCTGCATCTAGGTCCCGCACTGATTTGGGGCCTCGCAGTTGGCAGCTGAGGCGGCTGAAGCCCGGGTACCGGCAGGGCAGCGCCCACAGAACCGCGGGTGCTGCTGAGCTGAGGAGGACCCAGAGCCCAGCCTCTCCAGGCCCTCCCTTGGGAAACACACCTGTCGTCTTTACCAAGCTTTCCCAGGAGCCAGGGGACATACGGAGACCTCGTGATGCAGAGCTGCTGCTTTGGTTTGCTTGGTTTGTTTGTAATCCAAGGACTGGAGAAGGATGGGGTGGGAGGGAGACGGAAGGCTCTGGAGAGTAGGACCCTGCCTGATAGGCCTGGGGGGCGCCGTCGCCCAGGCGTGAACCTGGGAAAGGAGGGCCTGACACTTGAACTTCTGGTGGATTACAAAAGGAAGAAAGGACTGAGCAGGCTTTCAAAAACCATGCTAACATTAAGAGAAATAATGTGTATGATTTCACTTACATGATCTATCTAGAAACAGCACATTCAGAGAGACAGAAATTAGATTCAAGGTTACCAGGGGAGGGGAGTTGTTGCTTGGTAAGTATAGACTATCCATAAATTTTGGAAAAACAAAAGTTAGGGAACAAATAAAGACGTAAAAGAGGCATGCTATATTTTACTGTTTATTTTCAACAAATTAACACTTTTGACACATACAATACAAATACAATGCCATGTGTGTAATTTGCAATGCAATTACAGGATTTAAAACAAATACGTATCGATCGAGAGGGCACTATATTCAGTGTGATATAGTAAATGGGATGCGACTTGAAATAGTATAATGAGCGTTCTTTCTAGTTGTTCGGGTCCTGCTCTATGCCTGTTTACATAAGCATTTTTGTAGATTATATCCATTCCTGAAGCTGAGGCCCTCTCTTGTAGGCCCTACTGCAGAAAGAGGATGTCAGCTGATGGCAAGGGTTGGGACACAATGCCAGGACGCCTGGCAAGATTAGCTTCTCTTCCCCGTCCCACAGAATCCCCCCAATGCCACCCTTGCCTCTCATCTGCCTAATCTCAACGTGGCCATCAGCGAGTTTCTAAAAACGTGAGCCTAACTGTGTCAGTCCCTGTGTGTGAAACCTTCAGTAGTTTCCACCATTGCAAGTAAAACGGTGGTGTTAAAATATGTCCACAACGCCTTCGACATTGCTGCCTTCACACGGTGGAGCCTAATGACCCTCCCCTTGAGTATGGGCTGTACTCAGTGACTTTAGTCTGAAGAATAGAATATGGTAGAAGTGACAATGTGGAACTTTTGAGACAAGGACATAAAAGTCCTTGTCAAGCATTAGTCTCATGATGCCCCTTATCCCCAGTTGGTCACTCACTAAAAGGAGTGCAGGACCCCCCGGTCACCCCCTTTCTGGAACACTCACCTCCATAAGGTTCTGTACATCCTTAATTTGATTTCATCTCCCACCCCTCTCCAACCCTAGAACCCCTGGAACTCATGACCTATCTTCAATAAATTGCCTATACTTGACTACCTTGCTAAGCTTTCTGTCCTTCTTGTTCAAGTGTGCCCTGGCTGTGCCCTGCAAACCCTGCTCCCCTGAGCTTCTTCAAACAATGCTGTTGTTTTCTCCCACTCACCTCTTACCTCTGGACAAGGAAATGAGTTTGGTGCCCTACTTTCTCCTCATTGTCACCTCTAGGCTATCATTCCTATCTCCTCAAAGACCCAGCTTTGAACCTCAAGTTATCAGACTATCCCACCACTGCACATCTACTTGTAGCCCCACACACCATTTTCCATGGAAATTTTAGCTCCTGGCTCCTGGTCCACTACTCCCTCTTCATAATCTTCCAGGATTCTGGCCTGTCAGTTCCCAAACCTCCTCTCCCCCGTAGTCTTGCTCTCCATCTTGCCTCAGCTGCCTACTCCAATGGCACCCACTTGACCTTGCCATGACCAACAACTCCACTCCTCTACAATTCCAATTTCAAGCACCCAATTCCCTGGTCACTACTTATTTCCAGCTCCCACTGGAACTCTTCGTCCAGCAACACTGCCATCCTCTCACCCCTGCACCCCTCATGGCCTCAACCCCCCTTCCCCAGCTTGGGGTTCAGGGCCCATCTGATAATCTCTTCTCTCTCCCTCAGGCCACCTCTCCATCTGCTTTCTGCTTGCACCTTTCTATGGGATCCTGAATGGTCACACTCGAAATTTCTGGCCTTCAAAAGAACAATCCTACTATATGGTTCTCTAAATCACTAATGCTCCCACTCTTCCCAGGGATTATTTCAAAACTTCTATTTTCTTCTCAAACTTCCAAAACCTTTACCCATCCTTCCCTCACCTACAGCTGATAACCATGCTCCCTGTTTCTCCGAGGAAGTGCTCTCTGTCCTCCCACGTAATACATGGCAGTGGCTTTCAAACAATTGCAACCCCGTCCCACAGTAAGAACAAATGAAACAAGTTTCATGAACAATACTTATCTTTACTATCTCTAAGCTACTTTGATAGTCCCTCTTTCATTCTATTCTAGAGGTTTTTTTCAAATGTTGTCTCGGTGCATTAAGTTAAGTTCACAACCAGCTAATGGGTCATGGTCCACCACTTGGAAAACAGATGCACACTATAGAGAGAGGTTTTCTTCTGCTCCTTTCATCAATGCAGGATCTGCACCAATGGACAAGACGGCTGAGCCTCCTAGGGCTTGCTCAGAACCGAGGCTCCTCATTGTAGGCAAGAACATACTGTGCAACGGAGGAGATGGGATGGGGGGCAAATGGAGGAACTTATGTGCCAGTATTGGGGAGCTGCTCTCCCCCCTACACAGGCTGGGAGCACACATCCAGAGATGCCACCTGAGGATGGGGTCACAAACACAAATGCATACCAGGGCTGGGAGTTAATGTGCCCAGAGAAATCAGGTGGAATGTAAAGCCATTCACCAAGGGTCCCGATGCTTGGCCTCAGCACCGAGAAGACGATGTCAGGACTACAGGGGACGAGGTAAGTAAGGGTGTGTGCACCCTGGGGGCACCAGATAGTTGCTCCTCCACATTTTCAGGGTAGGCCCTCGGGGTAGCCGGGTGGTGGCGTGCCAGCTCCACCACGGTCCATCTGGGTGATCTGGGCAGGTGCTCCCCCTCTCGGGGCCCTTGGTTTCCTCAGATGGAAATGAAAATGGTCCCTGCCTCTTCGGGTGATGGCAAGCATCACATGATCTAACTCCTCAGCACGCCCAGAGCTGCTGTGCTAGTTACCCTCACTCACTTCAGTTGATGGTGGGCATGCAGGCCTCGGATTGCCAAATCTCCTGTTGTTGAGACAAGCCAAAAATCCAGCACTTCAGTGTGAATTTTTGGATGTTTAAGTATTCACTGTTTTCTAGGCCTTGTGCAGGTTAAGCAAAACATGTTTGCCTCCGAAGGGGCCCGCATCTGGTCTGCTTCCCTTTACTCTGGCCTCCCCCCGCTCCAGCCCCACCTCAGCATGTGTCAGGAGGAGAAATGACTCCAGGGGTAGAGGAGGGCAGTCTGGGAGAGAGGGAAAATGGAAAGACCATGCATCTGGAGTGGCGATTGCTGCTGCTCGAAACGTTGAGCATTCAGCCCAAGTGACGGATGAATTGGGTTCGTTTCTGCGGGTAATTGTTTAAATGTTATAGCGGCTTTAACATGTCGTCTGTTAAAACTTATTGGTAAGACAGCCTTTCCGAACTTGTAATGTGGGTGATATTTAGATGATTTAGTAGGTGAGGTGCAGTTTCTGATTCAATCAGAGTTGCATTTGATTCAATAGGTGATGCATCTGATCCGACTGGGAGTCCATCTAATCCAAAGGTGATGTGTTTGATTCACAGGCTGATGTACCTGATTTAGAAGGTGATGGATCTAAGTCCAAGCTGAAGGATTCCAATTCCCCCATGCCGGGTGTCTGCTTCAGCAGGTGATGTATGAGTTTTAATAATAAGACATGCTGTTGGGATGGTGAGGGCACCAGCTCCTCCCATCACCTGCCATGTCTGTGGCCGCACCTGCTTCTGGACAGAGTCAGTCTTGGGCTATAGGATCAGAGGTGCAAAGTGGGGGAGAGACCCAGTTTCTCCAGGGAAACTGTCACCCAAGCATGACCCGAGGCTCCTCATGTCCCTGCCACTGCCATTCTTTTAATTGGAAATATATAGATGGTCCTTTTAAGGCATTGTGCTGAGAGCCTCGTTCCTTGCATGTGGGGGGCCATTAGGGACCCATCTGTCAATATCCACTCTATGGAAGTTCAGCCCTTGTCTGCCTGAAGCTCCCTGAAGCTGCAGGAGCCCCACCTGACACTTGGTGGGGCCGTGGCAAGCCTTCCCTGGGCAAGCACACAGCCTTTAACCGACATTTGCAGGATTCAATTTCCATGTTCCAACTGGGGAGATAGGGAAAAGTTGTCTCTGAACTATTTTTTTTTCAGCCAATTCCTAATCACCCTTCCATTCCTTTCCCTTGGTTTGACAGAAACCCGCTTACCCCGCGGGGCCCAGCTCGGAGCCGCTGCCCCCTCACTAACAGAAGCCAGCCTTGCCCTGCACCTCAGCTTGGCCCAAGAAGAGCCCTCCCCTGGGCCGTCTGAGTCTTCTGGCCATAGTTCCATGATCACACTTGTCATATTTGTTGTCCTATAGCAGAGACTCTCTTCTCCACCCCACGGCCCCCAGCACCTGGCTGAAAACATGAACGATGATAGATGTTTACCCTTGGGGGAGGGGGGAGAGTGTAGCATTAGCAATAAAATATGAATCACTTGCATTTACTGAGGCCTGAATACATTCTAAATACTCAAAGCACTTTACAGCTATCTGTGCTTTTAGTCCTCACAACAAACTGTATGTGACAAGAACTACCATTATCTCCATTTTACAGATGGGGGAACTGAGGCTCAATGGGATTAAATGATTTCCCCAGAGCTACACATTAGCAGAACCAAATGCAAATCCAGGTCTCTTGGGCCCTAAAGACAGGTTCTTGACTTAGAGTGCTCTCCCTTTACCCAGGATAGTGAGGCTGGGGTTCCTAGAGATGCGGAGGTGCTCTCAGGGAGACAAAACCACAACTCAAGGCAGAATGACCTAATTGGTAAACTGAAGCACAAGAGGGGATTCAGGAATGATCAGGGAAGGCTTCCTGGAGGAGGTATTTGATCTAGCCCTGGAGGAAGAGAAGAAAGAGAAATAGGCTGTCAGTTGCCCTAATGCCCATTTAAAGCCACCCTTGCCCAGCTCTCTAGGCCTCAGGCTGCCCCTGAGCCCAGGTACATCAAAGAACCTGAGTCTGTGACCACCAGGCTTTCAGTGGCTGTTTCCTCCTGGGGAGCTCTGTGTAGGCAAAAGCTGAGCCTGGGCCAGCTCCCCTCACGAGAGTGTGCAGTGCTGCCACCACACCCAGAAGACATCAGGCGGCTCACCAGCTTCTAGGGAGGGCGAGAAACAGCACACTGAGGCAAGTTCAGCCTGCGTCCCAGATGTCCTGTGACAGTGGCTCAGTGGGATCCTGCATCTCCAGCTCCCTCCCCTACCGTTAAGGCCTTCTCCACCCTCTCTGGCCGCTGTACTGAATCCCCAGAACCCAGGTCCCCCTTGAAGGATGGGGTCCAGAATAAGATGTTCCAGGCAGTGGAACTCAGGGAGGGCAGCCTTGGCCATGTTCAACCTGCCACCCTCTAGACCTCCACCAGGATCAGGTGAGGCAATGCCACAGGGTGCAGCCTTCATTCCTTCTGCTGCACTTCGTCACTGTCCGGGCAGCTGGTGGGACCTGGGGCCTCAGCACCAAGGCAGCAGGAGACCAGGGAGGAGCAGTTCCACGGCCACCCAGGGTGGACGACAGATGAGCGGCCCACGTGGCAGGCTGAGTTATGGACCCTCATTTACACATGTGTTCATCTCACTCCACATTCCTGTGGGTGAGAACCCGTTGTAAATAGGACCTCTTGAAGATGTTATTTTTAGCTAAACGCTGACTCGGCTGAATGAGGGTGAGCCTTCATCTAGGTTACTGGAGGCTTATAAAGAGCCAGACACTGGGATCCAGGGGGATCCCAGAAGAGAAAGGAGAGGGCATTGCCATGTGGCAGGAAAGCCAGGGAACCCCGAGGCCTGCAGCAGCCAGCTCTACAGGCTTTGGGGAAGAGCAAGTCTTGCTGATGTCTAAATTTTGGGCTTCTACCTTAAAACCATGAGCTAATAAATTCCTATTGTTTAAGCCACAACCCATTGTGTGGTATTGTCATAGCAGCCTGGCAAACTAAAACAGCACGCCAGAGTGGTTTGGAATGTAGGCTTCAGAAGCAGACAGATCTGACTGAATCTTAGCCATACCGCATACAAGCTGAATGACCTTAAACAAATCACTTAACCTCTCTGAGCTTTCAGTTCATCATCTGAAGACAAAAGCAAAAGCAACCTTCCTCACAAGTTTATTCTGAGGTTCAAATGAGAAAATGGATATAAAGCCCCAGTGCCTGGCGTGGAGTCCTATTCAATAATTATTGGCTGTTTATGATATTATGCTGTTACATAGTATTATTATTGTTGTTGCTTTTCTTTCTCTTAGGAGCATATTTGCAGTTTAAGAGGAGGCCCCTATAGATGCAGTGTCTTAGTACAAAGGAATGAAAAGAAAATGCTTACCTCATTTAAAATAAAACAATTTGAACAAGTAAGGGACCCAGGGTGAACTGACACAGGTCTCTCATAATCCACAGGAAATCCCAGAATCCCAGCTGTGGGGGGAAGGAGGTCTTGGAACCTGTGCCTTGGCATCAGAGACCTCAGACTGTCCCTCTAGATCTCCATTCTTCCCACAACTTAGCTCCCCAAACCCTTCACCTCAGTGTCTCTTTGTTCAAATGTCAAGAAAGAAAACCTGGTTGGTTCCCTCCAGCCTAAGTGTTGGCCTTCCTGGGGAGAGGGGACCTTGGGGGCACAACACGCAGCGGTCAGAAGGTCAAGGTGCCACCAGCAGGGTGTGTGCAGGCCCAAGGGGTCAGAGAAGAAAGAGGAGCCGGCTCTACCTCAGAAACAAGACATCACTGGCTGAGTGCCAGTGACTTCCACAGTCTTTAGCTCATCTAGTCCCTTCAACTCTGAATTCTATCCACAATTTACAGAGAGAAAATCCAGGGTTGGAGAGGTTGGGAGACTTACGAGGGTCACAGAGCCAGTGTAGAAGAGAAAAGGAGGGGAGTGATGTCTGTGAAGCCAAAGTAGATGTGCTGCCGCTCTCTCTTTGATGGTGGACCCTCAGGAGCCCAAAGAGGCTGGCATGGGAACATCCTTGTGCCCCCGCCCCCCCCCCCCCCAGGCAGAGACTGTGGTGGGGCCAGGCAGACCATTTCCTTGGTGGCTCAGGGCAGAACAGCTGCCTCTTCCAGTTTTGCTGCTTCTGGAGGTCTCAGTGGCCCTGACTACACACATTTTCCCAGGCTGTGTCCAGGAGTGGGGGATCCTCAGGCTCAGACAAAGGAATAGCTCAGCTTTGCACATGGCGTTGAAAATGGGACTCCAGGGATTCCACTTGGCTGACACACTCTGCCCTGGCCCAGCCTCACCCCCCAGAGGCAGCCTCCAGCCCCTGCCGGCCAGCTGCACCTCCCACTGCCGCCCACACTGAAGCTGACCACATGGAAGTGGCTGCCCAGCCCAGAATTCCCCGTCACACCCCTTCCCATGGCAGGGAGGGGCAGCAGGCAGGGATGGTGACAACAGGGACTGTGGGGGCTGACCCTCCACCCGCTCAGGACATGAGTGCACAGTCCTTTGCTGGGGACCCCCTGGGCCAAGCCTTGCGTAAGCCAAGCAGGATGTTAGAACGGGACTTGCCTGTCATTCTCGTTTCACACTGAAACCTCAAATCTGAGACACCCACCTGATAGCGTGGGGTCTGGGGCCACCTAAGCAGAATTTGCTAAGGGGTAACCAAAAATGACCCAGAAGTCATTAGCCCGATCGTCGTCTAATTGGGTGCTCCTGGGGACACGAGGATACTTTCCAAGAACACATAGGCAAGGAGGGCCTTAAGGAAATCACTTTCCAGATCCTCTGTGTTATGCACTCTTTCCAAAATCCAGTCTGCCCGTGAGGACGACGGGATTCCAGTCTTCCCAGGAAACAAAATTGTCCCTCTCGCCCACCTGAAAGTAGCCATGGTACATTGCATAAGATTGTAAAATCTTCAGGGCACCACATGCAGGGTTAAATCAATGATCCAAATGCAAGAAAGAGCCTGGTAAAAGTCAAAGCAAGACACTTTTAACCCAAGTGACAAGCTTATTCAAAACTCTGCGCCCCATCTGCCTAGCTGTCTATCTTAGGATCAGAAGGCAAATGTTTCAGACACATAATAACTTGTATATTTGAATTGAAAAGTGAAATCAGAAATTTTCTTTCTTTTCAGAAGCTTCTGATTTAGCTGTTCGGTTTTGCCAATAATGTTATGAACCTGTAGCTTCAAGGTTTGGATGAAAAATATTTAAAGCACACCTATCATATTCAATACACTAGAAGTCATATCCTTGGTAACTCTTCAAATTTATGATGAAAATTTTTTTTAAAGTTTGAGAAGCTACATAGATCTTTAAAATCCTTGTAAGAGGTACTCAAAAAAGTTTGAAGATCACTCCCTTAATCCCCCCACCCACAAGGCTTGGAAGAAGATTGATCAGGAGAGAATTTCCTTAGAGCAAGACTTGTCAGTGACTCTGCTCTGATCTTGTCCCCCTCTGACAGGGAGAAGGGGTGCCCCTGGAACTCCAGCCAGATGAGGGAGACCTTGAGAGAACCACACATACAGGGCAGGCATGCTCTCCTCAAGGAGAGAGTGACCTCACCCCCTAGCCAGATGCTTGCTGAGCCACAGAAACACGAGGTCTGGTGTTACCAATATGGGGGAAAGAGCTGTTGAGAGAAACTGATACTAAAACCCTGGGCTTGATGCCTGACTTTTGTCTGGAAAAGTATAAATGAAGGCAATAGGCTAGATAAAGCCAACTTGATGCAGGAGACAAAAAAGAGGGGGACAAAAAGAAATGCAAATGTACTTCCACCAAAGGCAGAGGAAGGATGTGGTCCAGGCTGACCTACAGAAGGTGACAGGCTTGATTACCTTGAAAAGGTGTCCAGACAAGAGGACTTCCTGCAGGAGGCAAGGCAACCCCAGCAGAATGAGGTTGGAGGTATCCCATGATGTCCAGGAGCTGAGAGGAGTGGGTCATAGCAGCCAGCAGGAGACTGCCGAGTAAAGGCACATAAGAGATCTCTAAGAAGATCCACAAAAACTTGACTCAAGAAAATGAGCCCGCACTTGTGCATGTGCAGCAACCTGGGGTCACTGATGCTGGGTTACAAGAAACATGTCAAACAGGACCTGCCCTGCTCCTTGCCACATCTCTTTCCCCGAGGAGCCAGGGGCTGCACAGTCCATGGGAAAGGAGAATTAGATGATCAAGGGGTGAAGAAGCTTACTACAGCCTCTTCTTCAGAGTTGGGGCTAAGCTGGGGATGGGAGAAGCCTTAAATTGGATGAAAGAATGAAGCTTTGGTATTAAACTGGACTGGACCTTTCAATAAATATATTGAAAGGGTTTGATAATACTGGAAGGTGACCAAGAAATCAATCAAAGCTGAGACACTGCCCAGGGTAGAAGAAGGGAAGACAGTGGTATAATTGTATGAAGTCATGTTTTATTTTTTTGCTTTCCCAAGGACTCAACCCGTCAAGACAGTGAGACAGGAGGAGGTCAAAGCCAGGCAACTCATGGTCTGGCTAGAGAGAGAGTGCAGATGGAGATGGTTTGGTTGGGTGAAGGAAACCAAGTGATCCTCACTAGTGGAAGAAGACAGGGCAGATAGGAAAGAAAGATCAAGAAGGCAAATGCACGTTTACTGAACACTGCACAGAGTCAGGCACCAAGAAGAGCAAGAAATGCTTCTGACATTGTCCCTGTCCGCAGGAGCCCCCAGTGGGTCAGGGAAGTAAGATATCCTTAAAAGACTACGATTCCCATGGTGGCAAACTGGAGCCTGGTACAACATGCATAAGAATTCTGAAGAGAACCAAGTCACCTTCAGCTGTGATGACTGATCAGGGAGCCTTCGAGTTGGGTTTTGAAAGTTGGACAGGCTTTTGCCAGGCAAAGTTGGAGAAAGGATGCTTCCCAGAGGAAGGAATGGCATGAGCAAAGCTGTAGAGGTGGGGAAGTAGCAAACCAACTTGGAGAAAAGCAATTTCACCTGGGCTAGTGCCCAGACTATGTAAAAGGGGGGAAATGGCAACAAACCTGGAGACATAGGTCGAAGCTACATTGTAAAATGTATTAGATATCAGGATGCGAAGTTTGGAATTTATTGGCAATGCTGGGGACAAAGCATGGTCTGGTAGTGGTCACTGAGGGTTTTGATAGAGAGTGGGTGTGTATTTTTTCATTCACTCACTCGCCTACTCCTGTGATGGGCCAGGAACTCTGCTAGGCACTAGGGATACAAGATACTTCCTCAAGGAGGTAGCAGTCCTCATGCAAAGGGAATAAGCTTTGACTCAGACTGATCTGAGTTCAATGCATACTCTCACTCACGTGCTATGTGAACTTGGTCAATGACTTAGCCTCTCTCAGCCTCAGTTCCCTAATATGTACGTTGGTGATGAGAACACCTTTATCGTTTGGTGAAAGGAGTAAAAGAGAAATGTGTGTAGTACGGTTCTAGAGTACACGGAGCACAATAGATAGTCAGTGTGGTTTCTCCTTTCTCTTCTGGTTCCTTCTTCCTGTTTTGAATAAAGTCTATGCTTTAAGGAAAGTTATTTGGCAAGCCCATCTACAATAGCTTGGTGGGAGGACTGGAGGTACTGAATGGTTTGGGGCCCTCTCAGTGCTCTATGTGACACCAACCTGAATTTTGGTAGTCCTAATGGGAAACAGAAAAGAAGAGTAAAGAAGACCTGCCGGCTGATGGAATGAGAGGAAGGAGGAAAAGGCAGAGCAGCAGTAAAGGTTGAGGTAGGAATCTGATGACACATTCAAAGGGGGCAACTGAAAATAATTTAACCCAGGGTATCCCAACCTCAGCACTACCGGCATTTTGAGCTGGGTAATTATTTTTTGTAGGGACTATCCTGTACATTGTAGGATGTTTAGCAGCATCCGTGGAATCTATCCACCAGATGCCAGGATTACCACCCACCATCCAACTTGTGACAAGCAAAATTTTCTCCATGCATTGCCAAATGGGGGCACATGATTTAATTGAAAGATTATTTACAAAGGTTTGGCAAGGATAGGGAAACAAAGGATGGTGAAGAACCCCATAGTTAAAACAAAAGAGAGCTATAACCTCCCCTAAGCCTGATGCGACAAGGAGTGGGAGTTGTTACTGGATTCTAGAAAGTAAGAGCTGCAGGTAGCTAGAGTTGTAGGAAAAGGCCACCAGGCAAGAAATATGACCTTCAGTAGAGTCACCAACCCACTGTAAATCCACTGCCTAGCAAGAGGATGCCACATACCCCAATTACACTTTTTCCACATTCCCATCTTTCTTTTTAATAATAGTCTTTTTTTTTAAGATACATAAATCACAAAAAAAATGTTATATTAAAAAATACAAGAGGTTCCCACACACCCCATTTCCCACCCCTTCACCCCCCACTCCTCCCACATCAACAGCCTCTTTCATCATTGTGGCCCATTCATTACATTTGGTGAATACGTTTTGGAGCACTGCGGCACTGCATGAATTATAGTTTACCTTGTAGTTTATACTCTCCCCCAGTACATTCAGTGGGTTATGGCTATATATCTAATGTCAAGCATCTGTCCCTGCTATATCATTTAGGACAACTCCAAATCCCAAAAATGCCCCCATATCTCATCTCTACTTCCCTCTCCCTGCCCTCAGCAATTACCTTGGCCATTTTCTCCAGATCAATGCTACAGTTTCTTTCATTACTAGTCACAATAGTTCTATAGTAGAATACCAATAAGTTCACTCTAATCCATATTTTATTTCTCCATCCTGTGGACCCTGGGTTGGTGATGACTGCTCCACCTCTATATCGAGAGGGGGCTTAGATCCCACATGGTTGATGGATGTGATTATCCTGCTTGATGTGGTAGGCCCATCTTTCATCAATACTTTCCACTTCCACAAACTGGAAGCCAGCAGTCAAGGTCCATCGATATTTTAAAAAATGAATTAAAAATTTAAAAAAAAAAAAAAAAAAGGTCCATTGATGTAGTCTATAGAGACCAGCCTCCTAGGAACAGGGCAGGACAATAGAGAAGGGTAGAGAGTGGATTTAAAGTCCACACAGAGAGTCTCTAGCACAGGGGAGTCCAAGATGACTTAGATGTCAAGCCTGGGTGCTTGAAAGAAAGGAGAAGTCATTCATTCATTCACTCACTCATTCATTCATGTATTCAACCAGATTCTAAAGGTAGGGGGAGGGACATTGAGAGTACTTAAATTTTGTCCCCTCTTACCCTACCATACTCAGGTTGATGATAATTTCAGGAATGACGACAGCAGAAAATTACTTTCCCACAGGACTATCCACATCTCCCCATGGGCATCAAACACTGCAGCTGAGCTTGCCTCCAAGGTCCTTTCCATCTCAGACAATTTCAGATTCTATGTCTGGAATCCACCTTGGTGACTTTCATGAACCTGGCAGAGATTGTTCATTAGGTTATTGGTTCATATGATGCTATAGATAAACCCATAGCAACAGTGGCTTAAAGAAGAGATCATTTCTTTCTTGCTCCCATAAGGCTCAGCTGGCAGTCCAGGGCTGGCAAGGCGGCTCCCCAGTCTTCAGGGGCACAGCCTTCTGCTATCTTGTTGTTCTTCTCCCATCTCCAGTGCGCATCTTCCCTCTGTGGCCCAGGATAGTCATTCTAGCATCTGCCAGCATACTTGCATTCCAAGCAGCAGGAAAGAGAAGATGTGTAAGAAACGGCAGCTGCACACATCACTTATTTCCACTTACATCCCTTAAGCCAGAACTTAGATGCATGGCCATGCTGTGCTGCAGGGAGTCTGGGAATGTATTCTTTGGGCCAGCCATATGCCCAGGTAACAATTCTATTCCTACGGAGAGGGAGAAGCATATACTGTGGGACAGCTCGCTCTCTTTGCTATAGAAGCATCCTCCTTTCAGCCTCGCAGGCAGTACTTTCTCCTGTACTGGTCATTTGTCCTGTTTGTGAGCTTCCCAACATCTTCTGAATACCCTTTCTGAATTTGGGGATTTTCCACTGTATGAGGCCAACTTCCCTAAGGTGGAAGCTAGAAACTCTCATCCAGCCTCCCTTGAAGCTAAGAAACAGGCATATGACCCAGGCTCTGCTCATCACATGCACCAGCATGAGATTTCAGCTTAGGAGGACAATGTGAGGAATCTCACGTGGAATCCTTTTTTTTTTTTTTTGTCCACCTTGTCTGCAGAGGTATCCAGCATTTGGGGGTGATAGCAAAGACCTTCTGTCTTCCAGGGGCCAGTCAGTGAAAGCCATGGGGTCTGTGCCAGGCAGGGCCAGCAGTGGGGTCTTTATGAGAATAATTCCAAGAAAAGGTTCAAGCCTTGAGCTTGGACCAGAGCCTCCCAAGCAGACTTTCTGTCCTCCCAGAGATGATGAGAGCTGAATAATATCCTATGGAAATCTCCTTTTCTGTTCAAAGCTGGGTCCTCTTGTTTGAAACTAGGAACTCTCTATTACTGCCTGTTGTAAAGCCAGATCTGACTCTTGGTCGAGGACAAGAGCTGGTAACTATTGAATATCTGGCACACACTTCTCATAGGTTGTCTTTAACCATGATGACCCTGTGGAGTATATAATGAGGGAATGAGGTTCAAAGAGGTTCAGTAACTTCCCCGCAGACACAGAGCCATAAGCAACAGAGCTGGATTTGAACTCAGGTTTATGTTCTCCAGCACTGCCCCCCACCATCCCCAGACCAAATCTTCTGCCCTGTATTTTGGGCTTCTGGAGAGCTTTGAGGGCCCCTTCTTCTCTAGGAAAATGGTAGGTTCATTTGGCCAGTGCTTTTGAGGCCGCACATCCTCCCTGCTCCTACCTCAGCATTTGAGTTCAGTCTCTACTTGCAGAAAAGAAACCAAATAGAGCAGGAAGCTGGGGAGCCCTGTATGTGTGTCTCTGCACTTGTCACAACAGTCTCCCTGACCCCTGACCCTGCATCACCCTGTCAGGCATGCGGAGGAGGGACATGCGCAGCTGAGCCTGGGCCAGCGCCCCACAGCTTCGCAGGCCCTGGGGCCTCACGACCAGCCCAGCAATCAGCATCTGTGGCCATCTGAAGCCCCAGGTGTAGCCTTCCCTGCGGCTGGCCTGGACTCCAGCTCCAGCTCTGCTGTAGGATGGCGCCTGATCTGGAGCCGTGTGCGGAGATTCTGGACATATCTGGCAGCCTGCCCCATCAGGTCCTTTCTGTGTTCCTTCTTCCTGGCTCCCGAGCCAGCACACATGCACAAACACACCCCCCCACACACCATGCACATGCACACTACAGTGCTCCTCCGTCCAGCTGCCAAGGTTTCGGGGAGGAAGCAAAGCCCAGCACAGTCAAATGCGCTTGACATCCAGGTCTTCACTGCACCAGACATGGATTTTGATAGAGGCAATAAATGCTGGGGGAAAAATTAACCTGGGTACATCCAACCCACCAGGGAAAGTTCAGGCAGGGAAGGCTGGTAGCCACACCTCTGGCAGCTGGGCAGGCCTTCCCCTCAAGTACATAAGCATAGCAGCTTCTCCCACACTTGCTTGCTCCCTTCACCCAACAGAAGAGGCCACCACCATCTCAGGAGCATTTGTAGGCATGAGGTCTCCTGGAGGTACATAGCATACTTCCCTGGACATGTTGTCCCCTCATCTACCCACCATATGGAGGAGATGCTCCTTCCTGAAAACAAAATCTAGAATCTCTCAAAACCATCCTGGTGAGGAAAGTCCCATTTCGGAGAGGAGCAGCTGATTAAGTGACCTGCACTGTCCCAGAACTTGACCTCTCTTGGGCTCACTCCCTCTGAGTCCCATTTGCACAGCACACCGACCCTAGGGCAGTGTAGCTATCCTGATGGCCCTGGTCCAGGCCTGAACAAAAGTACTTGGGTGTTCCAGAAAGCCCTGGTGTTCACTCTGGGCTGCCTGGGCAGTGACCTTGCAGGCACCAAGGGCCCTAGTCTCCTGGGCTGATGGCTTGGAGCCAAGCTGAGCTGCCCAGGGGACCAAAGCTTCCTTTCCCAGCAGGGAGATGAGATATGAGAGGGATCCTGAGGGCTCCAGTTACCCTAGTCCTCTTTGGGGTAAATGGAGGCCCCAAGGCCAGCCTGCCTGGTACTGAAGGTGTTTGATGACTACCTCCCCTGACAAGGTTCCTTGCTTGCCCTGGGAGAAGGGAGAGCTGCAGGAAGAACAGAGCCACTCTGCGGGAACAAAGCCCCAGCCTGCCCCAGCTGAACCCACGAGCTCCGTGGGGGAATGGGCACCAGGTCTTCGCTCACCGACTCCTCATGATCTCCTTTCCCCAGTAAAGCAGGTTCCTTCTTCCAGCATGGTGACATCTGTCCTCACCCTGGAGTGTGGGAGGCCGAGCCGATGAAGGGCCTCACCTTTCCTTGCTTGGCTCCCGCCTCTGTATCTCACCACCAGGCAGGAGCCCCAGGGAAAGGTGCACCAGTTGCAATCACATGTTGGCAGGCCACAGGGGGAGTGGATGTGGCTCAAGCGACTGGGCTCCCGTCTACCACATAGGAGGTCCTGGGTTTGGTTTCCAGGGCCTCCTGGTAAAGGCAAGCTGACGCGAATAGAGTGCCGGCCCGTGCAGGAGCACTGGCCCACACGGAAAGCTGGCACAGCAAGATAATGCAACAAAAAGAGACACAGAGGAGAGACAATAAGAGACACAGCTGAGCTGAGGTAGTGCAAGAGATTGAGCATCTCTCCCACTCCGGAAGGTCTCAGGATCGATTCCCTGTTGGCCTCCGCTGCGGCACTGCAGGCAGGTTGCTGCAGGCGAGTCGCTGCCGGGGATCGGGCCTACGCCACGGCCGGACCGGGGCGGCAGCGGGCGGCTCAAGGCTTGGGGGACGCGCGGTTCAATGGAGGAAAAACCACGGAGACGAGGTCTATGCGCAGGTCTGATTTTATTCGGGAAGTACATGGGGTTTTATAGTGTCATGGAGGCGGGGAGGTTGTGGGAGGGGCATGTCCGCGGGGCAGCTGAGGATTGGCTGCAGAGGCAAGGGCGGACCTGCGGTTTATGACGTAAGCCATTGATGGCAGAGGGGGTTGTTTCCGAGGTTGTGCCGGGGCGGATACGGGATGAGGGCGGTTGAAATGAGGCGGGGAGAACAGCGATCGGCTGGGAGGGGGAAGATAACAGTGGCTGGGAGGAGGGGCGGAGGGAGGCAGCAGCACAAACTGCTGCTGAGAAGGGCCATAATACAGGGAGGTTACGAGGAACAGGCGGGCAAAGTGTAAGGAAGCGAAAGGCAGGGTGGGAGCAGGGGACAATTCCCCATGCTGCCTAAAGAGAAGACAAGCAGGGAAGTGGACTTGGCTCACTGGTGAGGGCGTCCGTCTACCACATGGGAAGTCCGCGGTTCAACCCCGGGCCTCCTTGACCCGTGTGGAGCTGGCCCATGCACAGCGCTGATGCGTGCAAGGAGTGCCATGCCACGCAGGGGTGTCCCCCGCGTAGGGGAGTCCCACATGCAAGAAGTGCACCCCGTAAGGAGAGCCACCCAGAGTGAAAAAAAGTGCAGCCTGCCCAGGAATGGCGCCGCACACATGGAGAGCTGACACAACAAGATGCCGCAACAGAAAGAAACACAGATTCCCTTGCCGCTGACAACAGAAGCAGACAAAAACAAGAACACGCAGCCAATGGACACAGAGAGCAGACAACCAGGGTTGGGGGGAAGGGGAGAGAAATAAATAAATCTTTAAAAAAAGAAAAAAGAGAAGAGAAGCAGACACAGAAGAACACACAGCAGATAGACACAGAGAGCAGTGAGCACAAAACAAGGGTGTGGGAGGAGAAATAAATAAATCTTTAAAAAGGAGAAAGAACACAGGGCCACAGCAGTCTGATAATAGGGGAAAATATTGCAATGGTCAGTGGCCAGTTTGGGGCAGAAAGAGAGGGAGGTGGCAGGGGTGGGGAGTGTTTCCAACTATAGTTCTTCAGTCTTGCGTTTGGGGCAGATTGTGGGTTTCCCTCTGTTTGAGCCTATCCACAGGTATTGCTCAAAGTGGAGGTCTTAGTTCGACAGGGCTGCCACAGCAAAATGCCACGGGCCAGTTGGCCAAAAACCTGAATTAATGATTTCACAGTTCTGGAAGCCAGACGTCTGAAACGAAGGTGCCAGTGGGGCCGAGCCTCCTCTGAAGCCTGGGGTTGTGGTGGGGGCTGACTGGCAACCACAGCGCAGCTCGTCTCTGCCTCTGTCACTGGCTGTCTTCTCTTTCTGACTCTGTCCCTCCTCCTGTGTCCAAATTTCCTCCCCGTGTAAGGACAACAGCACTATTGGGTTAGGGCCGACTCTCATGCAGTCTGGCCTCATCTTAACTAATAACATCTTCAAAGATGCTATTTCTAAATAAGTTCAGTTCCTGGGACCAGGAGCTAAGATCCGAGCACATCTTTTTCAGGCCTTAACAGTGGCTATGCAATGTTGTCACCTTAACAGATGTGTGGAATGTGGTTGTTTCCTGTTTGTTGGTATCCCCAATACAGTCCAAGAACCTAAGCAGCTAAGACCAAGAATGATGACGTGTCAAGTTAAAAAAAAAAGGTGAAAAGCTGGTGCCTGTCTTTAAAGAGCTGACTGCCTAGAGGGAAGGTCAGGCTCGTAATTAGCCAACCATGTCACAGCCTGAGTGCCTGACCACTTTATACTAACATGCTTTGTGCTTCCAGAAAGTGAACAATGCCTTCTGCCTGGGGGAGGGGCCAAGAAGCTTCCTGCTTTCCAGAAAGTATCAAGGGGGAAAGAGTTGCATAAGGTTGCGAGTCCCTAGGACTCGGACACCCCCGCCGGTGATTCCACTCGCCTCTCCAGGGTCTGCATTGTGCAGTGGACAGCCTCCCGCTTTTGGAAACCCGGACACTCGGCTTCCCGAGGGGAGATGCCAGCAGGGCCTTCCCTCGGCCCTATGCTGAGCCTCGGGGGGCACAGGGCGCTGATGCCCTCCCGTGTGGACCCACCACATCGGCATGGCCGGAGTCCGGGTGGAAGGAAGGAGGCCACCTGGTCTAGACTCCCAGCTCCAGCAAGTGATGCCTCCTGGGTTCATTTCAGCAGCTGTTGATGGCTTGGCACGGCCTTGAGAAACAGACCTATGTCCCCAGGGCGACCTCCCTGACTCAGGGAGTTGGGGAGCTGAGGTATTCACTCCAGGGGATGACAAGGACAGGGCGGGAGCTGCTGACTCACCCCCTCGCTGTCTTTCTATTCTACGTCTTGAGGAGTCAGGAACGACTTGGGAAATGAAGGAACTGTCTGAGAAGGATGAGTTCCAGGAGAAAAGGTGTGTGCCCTCTAATCCCAGGCAACTTTCCCACGTCTGTGACACAGCAGTCCTATCCAGGTGTCTGCGCAGTAGGGCAGGTGGGAGGAGGCGGGAGGCGAGAGAGGCCTGCCTGCAGGAACCTGTGAGGGATACGAGGGCCACCTCGTCTGTCTGGAAACGATGACATGTGTACTATACATAAATAAGACAAGAACACTAGGTCAGAAGAAAACTAGCTTTCTTGAGCGATGGAGTTGAAGGGGTGGTAGGCATGACACGGTCCCACCCCCACGCCAGGGCCAGCTGTTTGGGCCTGTGGCCTGGGCAGGAACCCAGGGCCCTGCTCTAAGGAAGGCCCCACACTGGAGTTCATGCTCGGCCATAGTCGTCCTGAAATTCTTTGTATTTTTTTTAAACGAAAGGCCCACATTTTCTCACATACTAGGCCCCACAAATTGTCGCAGGTCCTGCTCACGGCCCTACAGATGAGAAAAAGGATCCCAGAGAGGGGAAATGACTGCTCAGGGGCAGACCACTCACTTGTGGTTGGAGCAGGAAGAGAACATCCAGGCCAATGTTTTCCCACCACACATTGTGTCCAAAGGGCAGCAACTTCTGAGTGTGGCAGCCTAAGCCCCGGGGCCCTTGCCCTGTGGTTACCCACTCCAGAGCGGCCTCTGTGTGCTGTGTGGGCCACGGCAGCCCAGGCTGGCCTCTGTGCTTGGTGACAGGCCCCCAGCTACAGGTGCCAGGGCAACGCAGGCAGAGGGTGGAACGCTCACAGAGCCTCTCTGAGCCACAAGTCTATTTTTTAGCAGTGTCACCAGGATTAGAGAGAATGTGTGTCAGGAACCCATGAGAGTGCCAGCTCATCACTGGCAGAATATTGCATTCATTCTCAGATTTTTCTTCAATCCTTAATAGACCCTCAGCCCTTCCTCTGAGTGGCAAAAGAGTTAAGAGGACAAAGTTTGGAATGGAGGGGCTCAGGTGTAAGCCCCCATTCCACCATTTCCTAGCTGGGTAACCTTAGGTAAGTTCCTTCATTTTACTAAGCTTCAGTTTTCTCGTATAGGAAATGGGAATAATAACAGTATTATTGGGGTAAAGGGGAAGGTTAAACAAAACTACACCAAAAAATGCACTTAGCCCAGAATTTAGCTGATAGCAACTGCCAAAAAAAAAAAAGAAGTGTTCTTTTGCTGATTTTTTTCTAAACCTCCCTGGTTCTGACCTAAGACTGTGGCTGGAGAAACGCCTGCCTTCCTCCTTGAAGCTGTCTTCTAATGCTGTGCTACTCATAGTGTGTTTGAGAACTAGCAGAATCAGCCTCACTTGGGAACACATTGGAAATGCAGATTCTCAGGCCTCATCACAATCTGAATCACAATCTGCACATTCACAAGATTCCCAGATGATTTAGATGGGCAATCAAGTTTGCACCACACTAGGATTCCAAATGCATGGAGCCATCTCTCTTTCCCTTCCCCTGAAGATATGAGTCACTTCCTAGTCTCAGTTAGGATTGTTCTTAGAAAGGTAAAGACCCAAGCCTGCCACGATGGATATGGCCACAGTCGGAGTCCTTTCCCAAAATCTTCCACTGCAGCTGGGGTGGATTAGGTAAGGAATGACTGTACTGGGGAGAGTGTTGTATTGAAGTGGTGAATGAGCTAAAGGCAGGAAACCAGATAGAGGCTACTGCAATAATCCAAGCAAGGGGGCAGAGGACTGAGCAGGGGCAGGAGACGAGAGCATAGAGAAAGGGGCCGGACTTTGGAGTTTTAGTGTATACAGAATTAAGCAGACTTGACAGGGTTTTGGAGTTTTAGTGGATACAGAATTAAGCAGACTTGACTATCATGTCAATACTACAGGTGAAGAGGGAGAAGGAAGGATCAAGGACGACTCTGAAGTTCCTTGTTCACCGTAATGGGATGGTGGTGCCATTAATAGAGACTGGGTTTGGAGAAAGAGAAGGGGGAGATGATCAAGAGAAAGGAGATATGCTTTCCTTTTTTGGACAAGGCGACTTTGCTAGGCCAGTAAAAACATTCAGCTAAAGGTGTTCAATAAGAAATGTTCTGAGTGGCCTTCTCAGGACACGTAATTCCCATCTCTTTGTAGCCATCATTGCTTTCTGGAGTGCTCCAGGGTTCTAGAGCTTATAAGTTTCGGCTTCAAATGCTGGCTTTTCCACTTAGCTGCTGTGTGCCTTGTATAAGTGAAGAAACCTCTCTCTTACCTCTGTAATATTACCAATCTCAAAAGGTTCCGGTGAGGATTAAATGAATTAATACCTGTGAAGTGTCTAGAACATAGTGAACATTCAATAAATGCTATTCATTATTGTAACTACCTATTTATCTTTTCAGTGAGATTATGAGGTCCCTGGGGCAAGGACCTTGACTGAAATCATCTTTGCATTGTCTAGCATGTAGCACAAAGCAGGGACACAATATGGTGCACAGGAGCCGTAACATATGTGGTTCATTAAAGGTGGCCCAGAGGGGCCAGTGTGGTATGTGTGCATGGATGAATGTTCATCCCTTTCCCTCTCCCTTTTTTCTAATCACAACTTAATGACTTCCAGGCAATGAGAATTCATGTTATGTTCATTCTTTCTTCAGCCTAAGCTCATCTATGGGCCACTCTAATAGACAAGCCAGGCCATGGCCACTTTCCCTCAGGATGGGGAAGACTTGTTCCCTGAAGAGTCTTCCATGCATTTGGCAAAGATGCCTTGTGTGCCATCAATCAGGATGAATCCCTTCCATTTCTCGAGGCCAGGCATCAAGCTGAGCTGGAGTAAGGCCCAGTCTCCACCTAGCTCTAGAGCGCACAGTCTTGTCAGGGAGAAAACCAAGAAAATAGACGATTGTCGTACAATGCCATGCACATGACTACAGAGGTGGACGCAGGTAACCTGGGGCCTTAGAGAGGGAGCGGACCCCTAGTCAGACCAGTCGAGAGCTTGCCCCTTCCACGTGAGGCTCGAAGCAAAATGGCAGCTCTGAATGACTGTCGGTGCTGCCCCCAACGTTGTACACTTTTTCTATTTCACTATCACCCTGGGCTTGGTGCTGACTGTCAGAATAAAGGCCGGGCGTAAACAGAGGGCAGAGGCCAGGCCCCAGCACCCATGTGAGCAGGAAGTCTGAGTGAGGCATGAGCCTCAATCAGGCAGTGGCTTAGATCCATCTCCTTTGAGGCAGAGCTTGAGACAAGGACTGAGGGCACTTGACTTATCAAAGGGAAACTCTATAAGGGATGAGGGAGGGAAAATCAGAGGAGAAAGAGCAAACAAGGATGTGGTTTGGGGTAAAGTCTAGCCTTGGCCTGATCCACGGGATGGAGGAATGAGGGATCTCCCAGGCAAGGAGCTCTCTCCTTCAGCTCAGCCAAGCTGGCGGGAAACTGCGAGCTGTCAGTCGCCAACCATCACCGCAGTTGGGATGGATGCACTGGCCCAGTAAAGGGGATCTCAGCACCGCATCAACAGCAACAGATACAGGCAGGTAGCAGTCAAAGGTGCCAGCATAAAGTCTAGTTTCCCCTGAGATCACTTCGGTCTGTCTGTGACCTCCTAAAAGGACATGCTTTGTGAACAGTGGTGACCTGATAAGCTCCCTAAAGAGTCTTGTTCTGAGCTCACACTTGCATGGTTAGGGGTCCGCGAGACTCACCATCCCAGCAAGCCTTTTCCACCAGTGCTCTTGCTGTGCCATGTCACCCTCATCCCATTTGCACATCAGGAATGTGACTATGAAACACAACATTGGGTGGTATGGACAGGCTTGTTTGCTCCAAACGATTTGGAATGAACACCCGGGGTATCTGGGGGCATGACTGATAAACTGCCACCCACAATTATCAGCCTCAAACTCAAGGATTCAGGACCAGAAGGCCAGTTGTTCTCACGCACCAAGGCAGCCCGGGAAGAGCAGGAGGGGAATTCAAAGGGAATGCAGGGGTTTACCTCCCAAGAAACTACTTGGTGTTAGAGATTTAAGAGAAAGGGTTCAGAGGAGCTGTGGAGCCTCCTTCTCGGGCAGTTGAGTTTGTGTGTACACACACTTGTGTGGGTATGTGTGTGTTCACTGTCTTCCCTTTGCTGTTCAGAGTCACTTTAGTGAGAAGCAGTTACCTTTTTAATTTCAGGAAATTAGCTTCTACTAAGAGGCAGTCAAGTACAATGTAGTGTCTCAAAACTCTATCTTCGGGGTCTTCCATTAGTCCACCCAGGTTTGAATAAAGCATCTTTCATCTTTTTCTGTTGTCTTTTCCCTTTTTACATTTTCTTTAAGGGCTTCTCAGAGACCTGCTGTGAGAGACTCAGACCCTGTGGGTCTCCCGCTCGCCCTCTCCCTTCTCTCCTGAACACGTCTAGTCTCCAATTTCCCCCTCGCCCTGCCACTGAGGGGTGCGGCTGGCACTCAGCTGGTCCTGCCTGCATCACCCCAGCACCTCCTCCAGCCCAGGCCTCTCGTGGGACAGCCCCTGGCCCTTGGCAGAAGAAGTAAAGTAAGAAAAGCACAATCCAAACTGAGGATTCCCAAGCATTCCAAATGTCCAGGGTCTACTGGGCTTTTTAAAAATCTTTTGTCCTTGTTATCAAATTTGTACGTGTTCACTGTATACTATTTAGAGTCCAGGTAAGGAAAAAACCATTTTCCTACCATCCAGAGAGAATCGCTACCAATGTTTTGGTATACACCTTTTCAGGCTTCTTTCTATGGTGTCAAACTTTAAAAACAAATTTTAAAAACCTATTGTACCATACCTACATTGTTTAATCTTTCTCGACATTACTAGGTACTCTTCAACATTAATTTAATATAGTCCACAGTGTGGAGAGACCATTAATTTGACCTATCTAATATTGCTGGACTGTTTGAGTTAGGTTCTCTGGCCTCTTCTGGCAATTCTGTGAGTCACCAAGTATTCACTCAGTAAACTCCTCCTCTGCTCAGCTCATCCAGAATTGGCTTCTTTATTATTTTTCTTTTTTTAATTTTACACAGACAAGCTTTGTTTATTTATTTTTTCCAGAATTGGTTTCTGGTATTTACAACTAAGAATCCTGCAGGACAGAGACAGTAAAGCTATCTCCAATTTTTCGTATATTAAATAGTGATGTGATGAACAGCATCATAATTTTCATGTATTTACCTAATTAGTTTCTTGAAACTAATTCCTAGAAGCAGAATTACTTTGCCAAGTGTATGCATATTGTAAGGCTTGGAATTCATATTGCCAAATTGTCCAGGGGCCCTGGTGCTGCCAAGAGGAGAAGGAACTTGACCTACATGTGCTGGGTTTGGAGTTTGGAGCTTTACATACATAGCACTGAGTCAGGGCATCTCTCAAGGTGGTGGTGCTGTCACCACTCAGAGAGCAAATGAAAGTCAGGAATTAGGTAACTTGACCCCAAATCAGTAGCAAAGCTGAGATTTGAACCCAGATGAGCTGCCGGGCTTCTGTTAGGTTCCACCAAGAAGAGGTATCAGCAGGAGTTCAGAGATGCCAGAAGGGTGATGCCACAGTATTGACTCCCCAGCATCCTGCCTGGCAGGCCCACCCAGCAAGCTGAGGCTCTCCTACCAAAGGACAACTTGCCTCTCTCTAGATTGGCTAATTTCTCTGTCTACCAGCCTCCTTCAGGCCTAGGGGTGACAATGGCTCCCTACAGTCTCTCACACGGGCCCTGCATCCTCCCTCACATCCCTGGCTTCCCCTGACCCTGCCCACTTCTTTGTAAATGGTTCCTGTAGTAGGGGCTCCTTCTCTCTCCTGCTGCGATACTGACAACAGTCCGAGGCTGTCTGGAGTGAAAGTCCACATCTTCCCATCACTCCATGTCACACACCAGTCCCATCACACACCAATCCCGGGCACTCTGATTCCTGTGCACACACATACAGCTCGTGACGAGGCACTTACAGCCTCCACAAATCATCTCTGTGGAGGTTGGAATGTACTAGAAAGAGCACTGGAATGACAGTCAAAAGACCTAGTCTGCTGTGTGAACTTGGACAAGTCACTTTTCTCCTTCAGCATGCTAGACTTGGGTTTCCTCATCTGAAAAAGGAGGAGCTGGGCTAGATCATTTCAAATGTCAGCTATCCCAGGAGGGAGAGGACAGACATTATGTACCAGCAAATATTACATTTACATCTGCACTTTATACACATCTGCAAACTAGTGTGTGTGGTATGTGTGGGTAGAAAAAAGGGAGCCCCCTTGGCAAGCCAAAATGCTGGGACCTTTTATTCATATGTCTATAGAACATTGCTGTTTATACTTGGCCAGCTTTGGATGGCAAACCAGTCTATTCTCTGTGGAAATTCTGACTTATTTTTCCAGCTGGCCTGCCAGTTGCCAAGAAATGTCATCTGAATATCATTATTTAATCAAAGATTAGTCCACTTGTGACATAGGCTGTAACTATTATCTTCTTTGATTCTTAACAAAAGCACACGTTTTCTTTCAGAGTAGAACTTACATTTGTAGAGGTTAATCCTGCCTTCGCCTTGACCCAATGGTCCAGGGTAGAGTGACATGATCCTCCTGGACTGGGGACACCTGTATCTGTGTGCCTGTGTGAGTATACTTTGGTGAGTATACGCTAGGGCATGTGTGAATAGGAGGATATACAGTGAGTGTGAGTAAGAGAATTACCTTTGAAGTCATTTCTCACAGAGATCCAGAGAGAGGACCTCCCTTAATCATCAGCCCTATCAACATGACCTCCTAACTTAGTAGCTGATTTCTGATATTTGTTTTGAGATTAGAGCACGTGCAAAACAAAATTCACCCAAGTCTGCTGGGAGGTATGGGGATGGACCCGACAATATTCACAACCCAGTCATATTGCAGATCTCTTGGGTAATAGAAGAGGAGCAGAGAAGGCATGCGTTTAAGTTGTAAATGACAGCCTGGGTAGTGGAGACTCTCGACTGCACTAAGTGGAAGGCTCTCACTTGGCCCTGGAACATCTCCAACTTTCTGAAGTTGCATGTGACATCCACGCCAGCCTCTCATTTACTGCTTTCAAGTCTTCCTAAGACAATTTTCTTACTGGCCTTGGTTTAGTTGGTTGAGGTTAATAAAGTGTTATTTCAGTTTCTTACCAGGTGGCTCCCAAGGAAGCAGGGTCCCAACTTACCTTCTGAGTAAAGCTCATTACAGGGTCAGGACTTGCTTCCCTCGTTCATGAAGGCCCTTTAAAGTCTTCCATATTTTCTAGTCTCTCAGCCTCTGTCTGGTCCAAAGAAAAACTAAGTCCAAACATCTAACACAAGTACTCCCAAATCATTGGGTAAGTGACTATCTGCCAATGAAAAGGAGGTGGGGATGAGAACTTGGGCTTGGAGGCAACGTGAACGCTTTCTGCTGGACTGCGGTGGAAGACAAGAGTGGTTACTGGCTTCCTTTATAAGGGTTGGGTGACCGAAACTCTGGACTAAACAATCAAAAATTCTTAGATGCAACTTATGTACTTCTCTCTATACTTCCATTCCTTATACTTTTTCTCTTTCTAATGCCAGTCCGTAAACATTTCAATTCAAGAGTAAACAGAATGCTAATGGATAGGACACTTACGCTCATGTCTCCATCAGTCTGTTCAATGCCTGGTACAGCATAGTCACACACACTTTTTTTCTGAAATAATGAATGAATGAGAGAATGAGTGGGTAGGTATCTGAAGACGGTTCCCAGAGTAAATACTTAAAAAAAGTTCTTGGTAGATTGTTACATTATAGTATATATGACAGATATAAATGTTTCCCACTCTATTGAGTGACCCAACTTTAAAATAAAATTGAAAACCCATTTTCACACTCCTCTGTGTAGACAAATGAGAGGTAGAAGAGGAGGAGAGACAAAGAACTGACTAAGATGAAGGAGTGGGAAAGAACTGACCAAGGTGAAGGTCAATCCCCTTTGGAGCTAGAGGTACTTTTCAATCCTTTTCCCAGACATTCCTGGAGCTCCCCCAGGTAATGGAGGAAGATGCCTAGACAAAGAAGATAACCAGAAGCCCAATCAGATTATTATTATTATTATTATTATTGTCCAGTTGCTAAGCATAGAGTGACTCATAGCAACTCCAGACAAGGATGGTGATGGCAAGGGAGTCTAACAGATTAGAGGAGGGGTTGAAGAAAGGAAGGGGGGGGCGCCTGAGGTTGGGAGAGAATGGGAAACATGTTTTTTGTAAGACTTCCAAGATTTTGGGGGCCTTTGTTAAGGACTTTTTCATAAGACCTGTTATCCTGCTGGGGTTTACATCACTATTTGATCTAAGCCCCAACAGAACGACTACATCTGCTACTAAGCTGTGTTGTAAATGTCTTTAATTTTTATATTTCATCTGAAGGGAGTTGTTAAATAGAGTTTACAGGGTGATGGCTCTTTGAATAAAAGCCATCAATATTGGAGCTGTGCTGTGTATGACACTTAATTTTTGTGCTAATAAGCCCTCCTAAAACGTTATAAAATTTAGAAGGGTCCCCCCGCCCCCCTTTTTCCTTTTTTGCTTTAACTTCCTTTCCTTCCTGGCATTATTTCTCTCCTCTCTGTCTCTTATGCTCTCCTTTCTTGCTTTCCTTAAAGGACATATTTGAAAAGAACATTTTTGCCCAGATGACACCACTTCTCTTTGCACCGCCAGCCAGATGTGCTCTTGACTTCTGAACAGGAGAAATGTTTCTTTGAAGTTTTTCAAAGACTTTGCTTTTATTTAGAATTTTCCCTCTATTTCTCTCTCCCTCATGTTCAACCGGTTGGGAAGCCCCCAGGAGGGGTTTTCACATGGGCCTCTTTTCTTTTCCTGGGGCATAAAAGGAGTGGGATCAGAGGCACTCTATTCCCAGAGAGCCTTCTATTTTCTGCCCCAATGACTCCAACATTATCTGACGATGCCGCTGTGCACAGGAGCAGAAAGAAGATGGCTTTGGATTTGCCCTGGAAGCACATCTGTTAGATGAAGAGAATGGTTCTGGAGGGAGTGCCAGGGTAGAAAACACCCCCATCCCATCCCCCAATATCTCTCTAACTTGTCATAAAATTGGGCCAGAAGAGGTCTCTTCCTTTTTGGCCTCAGTGCTGTTGCCATTGCTCAGCTGCTCTTGCATTGTCCTAAAATTTTGTTAAAACAAAGACCACTGATGGGAATTCAGGGACACATGAAGAAAAAAAATAAATGGGCACCTAAAAAATAGACCAGAAGCCCTCAGAAAGCAAGAAGCAAGCCTTATGCATCTTTATATTCCCCCACAACTTGGCATGCTTTGCAATATGTTTGAGATGCTTAGTGTTTTTTAAGGAGGATTGAGCTAGCGCTCAATATGATAGATAACTAGTTCTCAGTAATAAATAGCTGGAAAATTTACTTGAAGAAAAAGGTAGCCTTTAGCAAGACATGTTAGAAAAAAAGATTTGGAGTAGGAAGTCCTGGTTCAAGTTCCAGCTCGACTAAGGACAAACTATATCTCTCCCCAATTGACTGTGTGTCCCAGGAAGGTAACATCCCACGACTGTATCCCCAGGATGAAGAGGAGTGTTAGACACTTGAGGGGTACCCAGGACATATTTGTTGCCAGCATGAATGTGTCTATTTGACAACAGCTTTTGTTCTTTTGGAGGTAAGTATTCTCCAGGCTCAGGAAGAGGACTTTTTGTCTTAGAATACTTTCAGAGAAAAGAAACTAGGGGGTTCTCCAAAGAAGTTCTTATTCTATAAGAATATTTGTATTTCTGAAAAGCTCTGAGGTTGTTAAGAAAGATAGAAAGGTATGAATTTCCTGGGCTTTGTTTTTGTTTTATACAAAAATGTATTGATTAAAACCCAGGAGAGTGTGTGTGCATGTGTGTGTGAACACTGGCTTTTGTTTGTGTAATGTGAGGTGTGTTCACTAGATAATCAGAGTCAGGCCCACATTTGGCTAACTACTAAAGACTAAATCCCAAGGCAGAAACTATCAGGTTCAAGGCATACCACTATCCATGTACAAGTCATACAATTCAAGGTGTACTACCACACCTAGGAGTGACTGGGTGGATCACGAGAATTATTCTCCAGCTTCTTCCTCCTACCAGTCTACCTACATGACCTTAGGGGCAACTCAAGTATATGACTTCTTAATTTCTTTCTCTGAGGAGCTTTTCACAAATACAACTGGGTGAAGTCCTGAAATTACCTAGTGAGCCAAAAAGGTCATATTCATCCAATATCCATTTGTTCCCTACTTTTTCAGTCTCTCTTGTAATTACAGTAAGGCTGTGTAATTAATTCAGGCCAGTAGACTGTGAGCAGAAGTGACAATGATCACTTCTGTGTCAAATTAGTTAAAATTTTTTGTGCTTTTTCTATCTCTTCTTTCTCTTTCTTTAGTATCTTGTAAGGTCACATGCTCCAAATGGTATAGCTAAAGGATGGCAGAGCCTTTGTCAGCCTGGTTTTCTCAGAGATTTGGGGAAGAGAACCCTCTGCCTACAATCTTGCATGGAAAACATAAACAAGTAACTTTCATTAAGTCAAATAGTTAGCTTTCAGTTTTAATTTGTTGCTGCTGCATAACCTAGCACATCCTGACTAATACACCTTTATTTTCTGGCCAGGCTATGAAACCAACAAGGACTAAGGTTTTTCTATTTCCTCAATCTTTCTCACATCTATTCCCCACCTTTCTAGCTGCCAAGCTTACAGTTCATATTCCCTAACTTACACTTGTATAATTATACTAATTTTGCATCATCTCTGAGCATGCAGCCTCTCCCACACTAGTCTTTCTCCCACCTCACTTTCAGATTCATCATCCTCAAACATAGTTTAATCATGTCCCTTCTTTGCTTAAAATATCTCCCTACAACCTGCAAAATAAAGTCTGAACACCTACAACAGATCCACAAAACCCTCCATGTTGAAAACAGTCCTTTCTTTCCAGCTTTTTGTTTTCACAGTTCCTCATTCTCAGGCCTAGCTGAATGAAATGACTTTCTATTGATGATCACTTGGGGCAACTTCTTACCTCCATCCATGTGCAAATGCCATGTATTGCTCCCAGAAGACTCCTCTATCTTCATCCCATGTCCCCATTATTCTTAACCTACAAAGTCTCCAGGGCCAAGTCTTTCATGATGCCTTCTTTCTTTTCAGGCCCTTCACCTTGAACTCCCACAGCCCTGTACCACTCCGTAGCAGTTAACCCCTTCCACAGAGAGCTACTTGTGTTTTACTGTGTGAGTCTAGGGACTCTTTAATTGCACTGTTCTCATCTAATTCCCAGAAACTAGCCCAGTGCCTATACACAGTAGTCATCCAATAAACTTCTGCTGAAAAAAAAAAAAAGTGAGGAACAAACCAAGATCTCAGAGACCCAGTAGGATTGAAGCTTTTTATTCTACTGTGTTTATTAGCCCACTAGGGATTTAAACTTGTTATGTTTAGAATATGTTTTAGAAACCATTCCTAAGGTGTCTGTGTAGCTCTACCTCTAGAAATACCGATACTATAGAACACAAGGAGATTCTGATGCAGGGGATCTGCAAACCACATTTTGAGAAACATCGAGGTATATGAATGTCTGAGTATGTATTTGTAAATGCTCTTAGTATATGAATGAAATGCATTGGTAGTTTGGGTCATTGATGTACAATCCTTTCCAGGGATGGCAAATGTGTTTTATCTCACTTGTCAACACCAATACATTGGTAGGGGCTATCCAGAGTACTGTTTTATGTAGGTCTCTGGGGCCACATCTGGACTGCATAGGAAAAAAGTGCCGTGATTGATTGATGATGTCTGCCATAGGACCAGGAGGGGAAAATGGCAGCCTGTGTGCCAGGTGTCTGCCATCACTGCCAGCCCCTCATTTGGAGACACAGAACCAGTACTTGGAGATGAAGATCAAAGGATCATAGGAGTATTAATCCAGCCTGCAACCAGAATTGACTTCAACTATTGACTTCCTCAGGTGACTTTGTGGCAAAAGAAAATGAAATCAAGATGTTTAGTAATAGACAGAATGAAAAAGAAGCTACAAAGTTGTAGTGAACATTTGCTGGTAGAGCCCACAGCCTCCATTTCTACCCTTCAAAAGTACTTTGATTTTAGTTTCAGGGATTTATCCCTCTTCCATCCTCTACTATTCTCATTTGATTTGGGGGGCAGTGATCACACCCCTAATTTCAGGGGTGGGTCCTGATTGACTTGTGCCAAGCAGCATATCTTGTCACCTGGTAGCAGGAGAGACAGAGAATCTCTAGACTCTCCCTTCACCTTGAAGAGAAGCTTGAGGGTGTGAAATCTGTAATGGCTAGAGTCATTATGTTACCACATGAAGAGAAACTACAGCTGCTGAGGAGCCGTTCTGAGCAGTCTGAGGATGAAGTGAATACCATAAAAGGTAAACTGGGGAAAAGAGAGAAGCCAAGTCCTGGGTGACATCATTTGCACCAATATAGTAAGTCTAACCTGACTCAATCCTATCATGAGTCTCTTCAGTTACATGAACCAATAGATTTTCTTCCTTGCCTAGCTAGTTCTCTGTCATTTGCCATCAAAAGAGCACTTTGTGGCAATTCTTTGCGGGAGGGGGGGGGGGAATGGAAATTCAGGAGCAAATACCAGAAGCAAGAGTGGTTCAGACTATAGGCCCAGCCTGGAGTCAGATGTGCCCTAAATGTGGGCACATTATTTAGTTTTATTCTTTTGGTGCCTCTCCTGCCATTTCTGTCAGAGAGAAACTTCTATTCCAGCAGGGAAAGAAGCACAAAGAAGTCAAGCCACAAGGTGTTTTCTCTGGGCTGCTGGCCTTGAGCTCTGCTGTCAGTATCTGGACCTCACCAGGGGCATTAAGCAATGACACCTAAACTTTAATTAGTTACCCGGGTAAAGGTCTTTGAAGGTGAAAATCACTGAACATCAGTATTTTGATCCTTTTAAACTTGAGTATGTTATTGCACTTATAAAATTAAGAATCAATAGCCTCTGAATTACCTAGAGTGAAAGTGGTTGATTCACACATCAACATACAGGCAGACAACAATTACACTCACAAGATTAGATTTATGTTTATGTATTTTAACAAATCCTATTGTGGGGCTTTCATAAGTAGAATATTTTGTTGTAGTTTTCTATAGTCCCAACTAAAAAGGCAGAATTCATTTCTACCCGTACCTTTACCTGCCAGTTTTAGGTTTATTCAAATCACATTTACAGAAAATACTCTGGATGAAAAATCACTCTACAGTGTAAGGACTGGGGCCTCTCTGTTGTGGGTTTCTTTTTTCTTCTTCCTTCCCTTGGTTATCATTTCTCTTCTAAATTAAAGATGAAACTGATGAGAATTGGCCTTTGCAAACTTGAAAAGCAATCACTTAAATAACGACATTCAAGTGGACCATGTAGTATCATGTAAATGTCAAATGCAGGTCATTTTTCAAAACATCACCTTTGTTCAACTGGGCCAAATGCACAGACACACCGTGTCCAGCTATGGTGGGCAGACCTCCTCCTTCTGGTTTTCTGTTGGTCCCTTGAGGAACACCTCTCATCTGGATAGTCTCTGCTTGTGCCTCTGTGTGTGTGTGTGTGTGTTTGTGTGTGTGTGTGAGAAAGAGAGAAAGAGAGAGAGAGAGAGAGAGAGGGAGGCCCATCACATCTTCTCAAAATGATAGTGTTTCTTTCTCCAGTTTTGGTAAAAGAAAATTTTGTCAGGTTTAAGAACAAAGCAACTCCTCAGTGAGATGAGTCGCAAGCACAAAGCAGTATCTATTCTCCCGCTCAGAACAGATCTTTAAACTGTCTTCTTGCTCTTTTCCTATCACCACCAAAATCACGCCATCTGATTTCCTACACTACGAACATTATCGATCAGCTTGAAATGAAAATGGGTTGTAAATTAATGCATATAACGTTGTCTCCCATCAGATGGTTGGACTGGAAAGCCACAGCTTTTAGGATGTTAAATATTTATAGTTATCATTTCAACCAAAATATGGACTTACATAAAGAAGAACATGGTTCAAACCACATAGAATATGTTTGCCTTGCTTACTATGTCACTGGAGAAACTTCAGAAAAATGATGCCAGTGCAATTGTGCGCCCTGGATATGAGCTTAAAAATACTCCCAGAAAAGAAATGAAGGACCCTATAGCAAAGTTTGCAAAGAGAGACCGGCCAGTCTCCCAGAGGAGCATTTCCCATGTCCCAGAGTTGAGGAATGAGGGGTTCAGCTTTTCTACTCTGGCATCTGGCTAAGTTCTTCGGGCTCTCAACCCTACCTCCAATCTGGGAAATAAAAGTTACTCGTCAGGTATTCTTCTAAAAGTAATTGCTGCAAATCATTAAGGTAGATAATAATTGTTTTTAATTTGTTGTCATTATTGTTGAAATTTTTAATGCCTGTATTTATTATCTATAAATCTCTCAACAATTAATGATTTTTGAAAGCTTGAAGATAATTTTGAACATGGAATAATATTGTAAAGGATGAAACTGAATTCCGTTTTGGGCATAATTAACATAAGGAGGTGTATTTACCTCCTAAGTCTTGTTAAGTAACAAAAATTAACTGCATACATTCCGTTTTAATGGTCAAAATGTTAGGAAGCAAATCAACAAATTTACAATCTAGTTTGTGGCCAAAAGGAGGTCAAGAGTATATAGAATCCCTTGCAAAATGGGCAATATACCAAAGACATCTCTGAGACATCAGCTGGAATCCAGACAACATGGCACTATAAATACTCATTGCCACACTCCACCAAAATTGTTTCTGCCTCATAGACTTCAAAACCTCTGAGGCCAAGGTCAAATGATTATTCATGTAATATTTATATACCTTAAACTTAAAAAGGAAAATATAAGAAGTTTAAGGTGGCTTACAAATATACAACTGGTAGTCTAAAATTAAATAGCTTTTCTGTGTTTTAAATTTTGGGACAAAGGGAAATAAGGCCAGGGAAGTAGGATAGAGCCATGTGGTAGGTTCATCTACTGAATGCCTATCATTAACACTTAGAGGTTGGTCTACAGATAGGTTGTAAATTTGTTCTGAGCTTCCTATCAGCCACCATGAAGAGGGAAATGCAAAAGGTCAAGAGATTTAATATCTGTCAATTAAAGTAAACTGCCTGTTCAGCATAGTCTTTCCTTGTGCTGAAATAAAAAGGACAGGTCTCCTGAAGGTCTTTAAAGTAATAAACACCATCCCATGCAGCAACCTTGAATACAGTAGTTCATTTCATAGTCTGTCTTCTATGAGACGAGCGAGGCTAGTCTTTGGTCAAGGACAGACAATTAACTGAAATTCCTAATAAGCTTTATTGGTCTCTGTGTCAGTTAGGGAGGAGAATTGGGTCTAGTCCTTCTGAACTTAATAAGCTGTATAGACTTACCCTTATCCAGAGTACAAATGCAGTTGAACAGTTGGAACTTGACTGAGTCCTCAACAGCAAGGTTTTCTATAACAGGATATGTCCTCTGCAGAACAATACCTCTTGGATCTCACCAAGAAGAAGGCCATGGTACGGTGGTGCTCTCCATACCCCATTTTTTATTAATGGGTTAACTTTGCCTGAATTTTCATGATGGTAAGATTATTCTGTTGTTAGCCTTACTTCAAAGGACCTTTCCTTTTTATATCATGCAATGAAAGGGCATTTCCAACAATGGATGGGATGACAGAAATATTTTGTAGTTAAACATCTTTTATTTTGTCTGGCAGGACCCTTCCCTTTTTCTATGTTATCAGTCCAGTTCTTTTAAGACATAGTTTCTCCTCTTTCCTCAAATCCTGTAATTTCTAGTGGGGGTCTCAAACCACAGTGTTCTAGTACCTGGCCACAACTGATGGCACCTGATCCAGATCAGACCGATCAGAATTCTTCCTGGGATTCTTCTAACTGGAGCTGGGAAAAGAGTTTCAGGCCCTCTTTGGTGATGACATTGTTAGATGGGAGCAGGGAGCTGTCAGCAGCCACGTGCAGGCAACCAGTCTGCATAGGAGAAGACGATGGCAGCATGGAGAGAGGTAACGGCCAGGAGCAGATAAACAGACTAGCATAATCATGTCTCCAGGTTTCAAGTCATCTCTTGATGCTTTTCATAATTCCCGTTACCAGTTTCTGTCACTTAAAACCAGAAGTCTTGACTAGTTACCTGCTTCTGCCTTTCACTGAAGGATCTCCACATTTCTGTAAACTCAAGTAAGCAGATGTCTCTGACACCACCACTCCCCACCCCGGGAAAGTTTCAAACACATTCTCCAGGTTCCCAAGATGGGGGCTGCTAGCTTAAGAAATAGTTGGTGTTCACATGGCTTATACTCCAGAGTACATAAATAATAAGAGGGAGAAGAGGGGTGAATTCCAGGCTAGAGAGTATCAGCTTCTCCCTCACATTCTACCATTTTCAGCCCCAGACTGATACCTAAACACAGCTTTACTGTATCATGCAACAGAATCACAGGGCTCCCTGACCTTGAAATATTTCTAGCAAGTGTTTAATCAAGGCTGTTTGACAGTTTATAAGATTTAGAGCCAGTTGTATCTAAATCAGCCTTCTAACTAGTGTTTTCATAGTCATTGTAAATTGGGAGAGTCTCCACTAAAGAACCATATCTCTCCAACCTCCAGTTACAAAATAAGAGTGGAAGACCAGAATTTCGTTACTTACCTTGCATTGATTTTAAACATGGAAATTCTGCACTGAGAACCTAATCTGTAATTCAGGCAAACAATATCTTAACTTGAATAAATTAGTATTCTAACTGTGAGCTGGGTCTTGGTCATAATGTTCTGTATTTCATTAATCCTAAGATGCTGTTTTTCAGAATTTTAACATCCTGGTAACAGAAAGTGTTTGACAATGGCAGCATTTCTTTTCTTTCTTTGTGATACCTAAAATGATGGAATATCTTATGATCAGTGGCATTTTGGATTTGGTAAATTATGGCATTAAACCAGGAGGGCACTTTTTAGTTGACATGGTAGTTTTAAATAGGTTACTTCACATTTTTCCTCACAAAAACTCAGTATTGGAGGACAACTTCAGAGACATTTGGGTATGGGCCTAAATCCCCAGCTGTTATTGGCAGAGTCCAGCGTAGGACTTGGTGCTCCAGCATCTCTTTCAAGGATTTAGACATTGAATCAGACTCTTAGCAGTTTCGAATAAGAAGCAAAACAAGTATATCTGGTTTCATCATACCAAAGAGTTTCTGATAGAATTGGGGTGGGAGGGACGAGAAGGAATCATTGACATGAAAAAATCAGCATGTGTATCTCAGAAAGACCAGATATTTGGTAAGAATTTGGGGCATGTATTCCCCATCAGGGTTGACCCTCACTGTCCTCTTTCAGAATCCTCTGTCAAATCCCCAGGGCAAGACATGAGGTTGGTGAATCTCAGCCAATCTCTTGCCTATGGAAGCCATTGCTGGTTGCTCCAGCGCTGTTTCCCAATGATTCTTTGTAGCCATCATATAGGTAATCAGCCTAGCCGCTACCGACCACGCACAGTGTGAAATGAACCACTTTGGCTCCTCCTCAGCTTCAGCATAGTGTCTAAGCCATTTCTCCTTTCATGATCCAGATGCCACCTTCCTTTTCCATCCTATCTCCTCCATCCCATCCCACAGTCAAATGGAACAACTATGTACTGTCTCCAGGTTCTTGCCTAATTCTCAGTTTCTCTGTCAAACATACCCTACTTCTCTTTTGCATGTTCATTTGTCCAATCATGGCCCCACTAAAAGCACAACTTTTCCCCGTCAGATGTAAGCCTTCTATCCTATATTAATTTAGTGTCCGGTATGAATTTGTTTCACAATCCTAGGGTACAAATAACATCATATTTCAATTTTTCCCCAAAATAGAATTATGCTAATGACCACTAAAGGGTATGCCTCTGGACCAGCAGGCCCTGTGAGAATGGGTCTTAGAACAATGGTTGAGAGCCAGCCCAACAATGTTCAGGTCCTGGCTCTGCAACTTACCGCCCATAAGACCTTGGACAAGGTACTTAACTTTTTTTCCTTCCTCCATACTATTGTCTGTAAAATGGGAATAATTGGATTAGAGGTGGCTCCAGCAGCTGAGCGCATATTTCCCACATAAGAGGTCCTGGGTTTGGTCCCCAGTGATTCCTGAAAACAAAGAAACTAACTACAAGCAAACAAATGAAAAAAAAAAAAAAAAAAAACAACTCAGGGGCACTGATGTGGCTCAGTGGTTGAGTGCCAGCTTTCCATGTGTGAGGTCCTGGGTTCAATCCTTGGCCCCGGTACAAACGAAATGGGAATATTGACAGAACTTATCTCATTGGTAGTTTTGGGAGAATTCATTAAAATAAATTATGTAAAATACTGAGTCCCATGCCTGTTATATAGTAAAGCTCAATAGATGTTTATTATTCTTATTGGGCTGCTCCTTGGTCTCTGTTGGGTCCTACAGGAATCTGAAGACTTAAATGGAAGAAGGAATTGGGACATGGGCCTGGTCCTTTGTCTTTGGTGACCCTCGCCATCACCATGGTTCTTTCTACTATAGGGCACCCCAGGAAAGCCCTGTGCTTCTGAAGTGTAGCCTTCCCCTACCAGAGTCACAGTCCACCCAACTCCCACCAGGGTCCCAAAGTATGGGAGCTTAATAATCAGTCCAGACACCGAGGGGCCACCCTTTCAGAAGGCCGTTCACCCACCATGGAAAGACAGAAAGAGGATGGGGCAAAGTCTCCGACTCTCAGACCATCAGCCCCAGTCCACCCCCCCATAACCTTCTCTGCAACTTCCTGTCTAAGCACCAGCCATGATTTCACCTCCTGTGCAAGTCCAGTTCAAGTCCCTGATAGTCCAATGTGGAGCTACACTTTAGTTAAAGGTTTGAGAGGTGGGCTGGGAGAAACTATATTTTCATTCTTTTCTATTGCCTACAACAGAAAATATTAGTATTTCATTCAATTCGCCTGCTACGTCATTCAATTATACCTTGTGCCCCAGTCTGAATTAAGGTGTTTCTCTCTGCTACCAGAAGGTGAGCTCCTTGTGGATCATACTTGCCAGCTACATCCCAGTGCTTCCTCTGTGTTCTGTAGAAAGAATCCTTAGTCTATGAATTTTCAGGCAGAGACTATCCAGAGGGGTCTATATCCCCATTCCCCACAGCCACCTTCCCCCACCCCATGTGCCAGGGATGAAGTGCTGCTCCCTGGCTTCCTGGTTCCTTAAACAAGCCTTAAGTCCAAGGAGCAGCACCTGCCATCAGTCCCCCATCCCGTCCTCACCTCAACTTAATAAGCAAATAGGGAAAGAAAATTAAAGTTTAAAAAAAAAAAAAATTAAACAGCTTTAGCTAAGATCAATAGAATTCTATAAAGCTCTGAGCTGAGGTATTGAGTGAGTCCAGAGTAATCCCCTGCATACTGCATGTTACCTCGGCCTTGCACCTTCTCCTACATTGTGAATGAGAAAGGAACACAAATTAAAATAATGTTGATTTAGTTTTTAAAGGGAGTGCCCGGGAGCATTTTCTGCACCGCCAACTGAAAACACCAGGCCCGCCTACAGAATGTCTCTTTGCACAGTACAAAGAGAGTATTTGATTCCTGGAGCTTAGCCCACTGGTGGGTTTTATTTTGTTTTTTGTTTCTTTTATGCTTTCCTTTGAATTAAAAAAATTTAAATGTGAACTTGAAAATTCCTTTTTCAGCAAAAGATCTCTGTTCTATCCCAGCAATTAATCATTAATTGGAATTATTAATCCTAATACAAGGTAATTCATGATCCAGACACACTGGACATGGGCAGCAGGTATAAAACTCTGACAAGGACAGTGTGGGGCACTGAGTACCCCCAGGTCAAGGAGAGCCCTGGAAACCAGGTCCCCAGTTTGGCTCTTGCTAACTCAGCCACTTCGGTAAGTCCTGCAGAAATCATGCTTAAATCCCATCCAGGGCAGGCGCTAGAAGCCATTCAAAGCCACACGATGAGTCCCTGTGAAGTGGAGGCAGCCAAGGTCACCCTGAAGGGCGACCAGGGCTGTACCTCAACCCCAGCTCCCTCCACTAAATAAGAGCATAATCTTGAATACCCTAATTAACATTTCTCCTCCTCAGTTTCCCATCTGTAAAACCGGGGTCATAATGACTCTCTTGCAGAATGGTGTTGAGGAGTAAATTAGATAACGCGTGGGGAAAAAAACTGCCCGGCACAGAGCGAATGCTCAGTGGACGTTGGCTTCCTTCCAAAGGGGCAGCAAGTGACCCTGGGCACTGGGGACTGGGAGACCTAAGCGTGGAGACAGATGGCATTCACTTGATTGAATTCGATCACATGATTGAATTCCTGTTCAAGGTAGAGTACTTAGAAAACAATCGAGAAAATGTGGCATTGGTGTGGAAAAAGTGGCCACGGTGGCTGCTGGGTGCAGGGAATGGGAGGAAGAGATGAGATGTGGAGGCATTTTCGGGACTTGGAGATGTCCTGAGTGGTGCTGCAGGGACAATTGCTGGACATTGTATGTCCTCCCATGGCCCACTGGATGGAACGTGGGAGAGTGAGGGCTATGGTGTGGACCACAGGCCATGGGGTGCAGCGATGCCCAGAGATGTACTCACCAGATACAATGGATGTGTCATGATGATGGGGGAGAGTGTTACTGTGGGGGGAGTGGTGGGGGTGAATGGGGACCTCATATTTTTTGAATGTAATATTTTTTAAAAAATGAATAAGTAAAATAAAATTTTTAAAAAAAAACAGATCCAAGAAAACCTAAAACAAAACAAAATAAAAATGTTATAAGATTTCAAAAAAAAAAAAAACAACGAAGAGAAGGAAATAAAAAACATATACCATCTTGCTAACCAGAAGTAGCTGCCATTATCATTTTGGTGTACAGTCTTTCAATTATTTGTCAACATGCGTTCAGAGAAGTAAATATTTGTTAAAGTAAAATGGAACCATCTCAAAACACATTTTTAATATAATCTGTTTTTCTTATTTTACGATGGATCATAACATCTTTCCATGTCATTTGATGTCCTGCTAATATGTGAGTTTTTAGGAGCTGAACATTATTCCATTGATTCAGTATCTCTAATTTATTTAACTGGGCACTTACTTGGGTATTCAAGCCATTTTCAATGTGCCCCTTGCATAATGACACTATGATGAACACCTTAGACATCCATCTTTGTGTCTGGGTTTAACTATCTCCCAGAAATAAATCCTTAGAAGCGGAATTGCTGGGTCAGAGACCCTGGAAAAGCCCAAGGTCTGTGAGAAAGGGAGCTGAAAATGACGACATGGTGGGAACAAAGCTGCCAGACAATGCTCCCAGGTAGCTGACTCCCTTCCAGGGCAGAGGAGGCCCCAGAGCCCCGCCCAGGCTGCAGGTTGAGGCCTAGGGCTGAACTTGGGAGTGGCGGGGTGGGCCCAGGGAAGAGGGGCCGGGAGAACAGGGCCAGAGCTAGGACCCGCTGCAACACCTATCACTGTTTGACCCCAGGCAAATATTTTAATCCTGGTGAGGCTCTGAAAACTCTCTGAGAAATGAGGATAATGATATTTTTCCATCTACTTCAGGGGCTGTTGTGAGGATCTAATGAAAAGATATCTGTGGAAATGCTTTGCAAACAGCAAATGAAATTAGGGAGGGACTGCTCTGGGGGCAGCTCAGGGAAATTGAACAGTTTTTCCAAACCTCCGGAGACAATCTTCTCAGTGTGTGGCTTCAAGCTTTTGTTTGAAATGATGAGAATTCCCAGAACATCAGACACACCCTCGGTCAAATGTAAGTACAAAACACACCCCAAGCCAAGGGTGCTGGGAACCTGGGCCCCTCACTGTTTGGGGTTACTCATACTGGGCCCGCCTTCCTTTCTTCCCTCCTTCCTTCCTTCCGCCCTTGCAATCGGGGCCCTGTGAGGAATGTGAACCACGGTCACCCCCTCACTGGCCCGTTAAACACAGAACCTGGCACCCACACCCATCCCACCCAGTGGCTTCAGATGGAGGATTAAAGAAAGTAAACTCCTCACTTCTCCAGCAGAAGACACAGGCACACTTCTAATTTACCCAAGTCTTTTAGACCATTGGGAGGTGAATCCTGATACCAGACCGTGCTGCTTTTGTGACAACTGCAGGGAAGCTGGTTGCGGCTGGGGTTGCTTTCCTACAGCCTGAATTCTCAGGCTGGCCTGTGCTTGCTGCCACCTCTCCTCTGGGGCACCTTCTTGGGGTGGGCTGGTGGGGAGATGGGTCCAGAAGAAGGCAAGACAAGCCACAGTGAAATTTGCATGATTCTAAAGAATCATTCTTTGCCAGCCCTAGGCTGTGGTGAGGGCATGCGGGGGTTGCTGATTGAGAAAATGCATTCATTCACAAATGGTGAGGTGACTCTTACTGTTGGTTGAGGGCAGAGCTGAGCACCAGGGCTGCAAAGATCTGAGAGGCAGCCCCCACCTCCAGGGGAGTCCAAGGTTCTACCTTGTGGTCAGAGAAGACAGGGCTTGAACTCTAGCTTTGCCACTAGCCGTGGTAGGGCCTTGAGCAAGTGAGTCTACCTTGCTAAGCCCCCGCCAAATGGGAATGCAAAGATTCACCTGCCAGAGACCTTGCAAGGGTGAAATGAGATGATGTCAACGTAACTGACTTCATTGTCATGACGGTCTTCTTTTTCCCCTTTTCTCCATTTTTCCTGCCGCCACTTTGCCTGCCGCTCAGGTTGGTGGTCAAACAGAGCCCAGAATGTTGCCTGTCACTTTTAGGCATTAGAGAAGTCTCATTCTCAGAAATTGAGAATATGAAGTTTAATATGAAAACTTCAATTTCTCATCCACTTCAGAGCCTCTCTCTTTCCCTCAGTTCAGGTCAAAGCCAAGGTAGAGAAGTGGGGGTATTTCCCACCTGCTCTGGTGGCTCCATGGCTGCAGCAGGAAGGGGGGAGGAAAGGCAGAGGGCCAGCATGGTCTATTCCCTTAGCTGGCGCTGCTGAGCTCTGCATGGGGCAGCCCTGGCTCTTTCCCTCAAGGATGCTCGAATGCGATCTTCAAGGCCCTCTCTGGGGAGACCCCTGGCTCAGCCCAGACCCGTATGCACTCTGAGGGGGCTGGGGAGGCTGGGCCGACCTGCTCCCCTCCTCCTCCCCCTGTGGGGCTGACATGGCCCTAGAAAGGCAGCCCTCTGAGGAAAGACCCTAAAGATGGCTTTACTCAGACGACTGCTCACAGGGTCCACTGAGCTGGTGGAAAACTCAGCATTCTCCCCTTTCCAAAGCTGGAGGTGTGCACCACACCCATCTCAGCCCTTTCCTGTCACTCTCCTCTGCCAGCCTTTCTCCTGTAGACTTTCCAGGCCACTGCAGCCAGAGAATGCTCTCACAAAACCCACTTCTACAGTAACTCAGGAAGATACCAGGCGTTTCTTCAGTCCAACATGATTCAGCTGGGAAGTAGGTGGACTGAGGAGTTCTATGTCAGTCCCCTTCTGGCAGACAATCCCAACTTTGCCTTGAAGTGGAGGTAGCACCCCTATGCCCCTCCTAGAAAATATATCCTCACCCCTACACCAGGCAACCAGTTTTCTTCAGAGACCTTCACTCATGGTAAGGATGGTAGCTGACACAGGTGTTTTCTATGAGCTGGGCCCTCTTCTCAGAGTTCTACAAATAATTCATTTAATCCTCACAACACCCCTATGAGATTGATGCTATCATCACTTCCATTTTACAGATGAGCAACTGGATATACAGAGAAGTTAATTAACTTGGCTAAGATCTTACAGGGATTTGAACCCAAGCTGTCTGGTTCTGGCACATGGTCCCTAATCACAAATCCCTGGTGCCTAATCTGTCTTTCTTTTATAGAGGCTGGAAGCAAAAGATGGGCTAAATTGTCAGAAAAGCTTTTTGCCATCTTTTAGCATGTGCTGGAAGTGTTTCTAGCACCAATCTTTAGAACGTAGAACCACTTTTTGCTCATTGTGCTCAGTTTTCAGTTCAAGAAAAACTCCAGAGATGATTGTCAAAGTCCCATTTAATAAACTGTTATAAATGTAAATCTGTTAGAGCTTTGCCCAACACTCACAAAAATAAATGAAAGCTTCAAAGCTAGGGATCTTATGGGTTAGAAGAGAGAGAGAGTCAGAAATAGAGAATCAGAATGCAGTGGGGAAACAGTGGGGCTTGATTTTGTGTCATGCATTTTTCAAATATTTATTGAACACCTATTACAAGCTGTTAGGGTCTAGGGATATAGTGATTAAAATCAAGAAGATCCCTGCCCTGTGGAAAGTCCTTGCAATTGAAAGGGAAAGCATCCTCTAGAAAGGTGTTTCCATTATATATTGCTGTATAATAAACTACCCCAAAACTTAATGGCTTAAGTTGACACCAACCATTAATCTGCTGAAGATTCTGTCCAAGAAGACATCATTCCCATGCCTGACAACTGGTGCCAGCTAAGAGCTGGTGTGCCTTGATTTTCCTCTGCAAGGCCTCCCTTCCTCCTGTTGGCTTCCTTAGCAAATGGCAGCTGGTGTCCAAGAGGCAGTGTCCCAAGAGGAAGAGTCCATTGTGCAAGCACTTACCCAGTCTGTTTGCATTGTGCTTGCTAATGTTCCACTGACCAAGTGAGTCACATGGCCAAACACAGAGTCATTATAGGAATGGACCAAATGAGGAAAGAGTGGTTCATTGGGGGCCACTGATATAAGTCTATTAGAAAAGGTGTCACAGAACATGTATACCCACCCACCGCCTCTCCCAGGTGACTGGATTCATTTCCTGGCACCCACCTTCCCTGTAGAAGCTCCAAAGCAGTAGGTGGCTTTGGGATTGAGCCCCCAAAGCCAAAACGGAAGGGATGGGAATCTCCTTAGGTCAAATGAGAAATTTAGCTTCCGTATTATCACCTATGTGGCATTTATATCAAGAGGCTCTAAGTAGGACACCATCTCAAAAATAACCCCACTGCCTACTCTATCTCTTCGTTACAGCTGCATTCCTTAAAGGGGAGAAATTCATGCCTGACTGGAATAGAGAATTTTTTTATTCACACCCTTAATTAATATGAATGAAGGCCACAATGTGTGTGATTTAGTTGGTAATATGCAATTGCAACAGAGTGTGTCCGCACGGGAGCCAGCGCAGAGGAAATCTTGAGGGCTATCCTTATGGAGTTAGGCCAGTGGGTCAGAGCAAAGTCTCAGGACTCAGATGAGCGTCCAGCCTGTTGAGTGGTAAGGACATTCTGGCTGCTGTGAAGGGAAATCCTCACTAGACTATGGGAAGAACAGCAAGCAGAACCCTGGGGGTGCGTCTGAAGAGGGTGGGCTGGCGGCATCAGGGAGTGCTTTAGGTACGGCTCCCTTGAGCAATGACCGGCAGCTCTCTTACCCATCACTCCCCCTTTTCCTTTGTTTCCCTAACTCCAGGAATCCTTTTTCCAGCAGAGGAGAGGCAGGAAAATCTTCCTCTTAATTCTGAAATTCCCCTCTATCTTTTGCCAGCTAGTCTTTGCTTTCTTTAAAGGCTTTCAGCTTTTGGAATCAATAATGAAGAAGAGGTTCCCCCTTTATCTGCTTTTTCCTATCTCATTCTTTCCCAGAGGCAATGAAGAGAGAATGACTAGCCTAACTGAAAGAGGCAAAGAACCAAAGGAATTATAGTGGGGAAAACCCTAGTAACATTTCCCAAAGTTCTTATCCTATCCCAGGAGAAAGTATGCGTAACTAACCATACAGGGAAACTTAGGTTGGTCTTATCCCATTGGGTGGCTTCAGCCATGATGAATGAGCCCTTGTTCAGCTTAGCAAATTCTTGTCTTAGTAAATTCAAGAACCTCTCCAGGTATTTTTATAGAGAGAGTGGGCTCAGGAGGAGCTATTTGACTCTTGCTATTCAAGATTCTGGCATTCAGATTTGGAAAAATGAGGTAAGCAATGATGGAAGGCCAGGAGGCACAAAATTCAAGCATCGAGTTTTACTGGTGGTAAGTTTATTGGTTTCTCAGGTCAGAAAACTGACTAATCTTACAAGTTTAACAGGCCAGGAACAAAGAGTAATTATTCACTTATTTAAATCCATCTTTTCATTTGTGTACTCTTTATTCAAGAAATCTGTGGTGGAGGAAGCATGGCAGAAATAAGTAACAGAAAATCCTGGGAAAATCATTAGTATTTCAAAAATATTGCCCAGCTATCACTTGCTAAGCACTTGAGGCTGGCCCACCTCATCCACCCCTTTCAGTTTCTACCATTTGGCACAGTGCCCTGTATACAGCAGATATTTAATGAGTCTTCAGGTAACAGTGTCTACGACTGCACCCAAGAGACATCAGACTGCCTGGGGCCAGGCCCTAGACCCACAGATGGGCTCTGGGTCCTTGAACCAAGTCATTTAACATCTTGGTTCCTCAGTTTCCTCATCTGAAAGATAGGGTTAATGATGAGCCTACCTCACTGGATTATTAATAGGATCAATGAGTTACATGTAAAGGGCTTAAAGCAATGCCTTCCAGCAATGTAAGCTAATATCATTATTATCATTAGTGTTACGGCTCCAATCAGCATCAGTAAACTTATTGCCGCCACAGGCCCCCAGGGTTGATAGACAGGGATGCCTGAGTTGTTAATACAGGCCTCCACACAAGGTCATGTTCTGAAAAAGCTCAAAGTTCCCTGGATCTGCTTGCTTCCCATTATTTTAGCACTCTACCTTACGATGCTGTTCGGCTCTCTTCCTAGACTTCATCTGTGCTGGCACCTGGAGCCCACCACTGTGAAAAGGTCTTCCTTTTGCAGGGTAGCTCCTCTCCTCCTGGGGGCCTTCAATGACCCTTCTTTGCTCTCCTCAGTCCATAACTATGACAATGTTACGTTGGCTTCTGCTTCCAACTTCTCTTGCCAAGCTGGTCCACAGATGCCCCAGGGATGTGCTCAAATGCCCCAGGAAGGCAAGAGGGGAAATAGTTTGATAGCACTAGCCAACATTTCTTTTGGGGGCCTGGAAACATACTCTTTTGCACCCCCAACAATGCCCCTCTCCCTTGCAGCTTCTAATGCAAGCCTCGTCTTTCCCCAAGGGCACACATTCTCCTTTTTGTTGAGGTCACCCCTTCTTGTCACTCCTCCTGCCTCCTCTTCGTCCACACCCAAGCTTCTCTCTCAGGCTCCCCTGGTTCATTTCCATCTGATGGAAACATGCAGAGTCCACGTCTGATTTGAAGAGCCTCTTACCTTGCTCTACTGACCTATTTAGCCTGAATCCTATTGTCTTTTCATTCTCTAACCCTTGGATCTCGAAGTGGGTGTCTCTTGCCTCTAGTTTCTCCCCATTCCTTTCTCTCCCTAAATGCTTCTCTCCAACTGATATCCACCTCACAGTTCTACTGAAAATGCTCTCGCAAAGGTCCCCAGAAAAACCCTAATCTCCAAATCAGATGACCTTTTCCTAGGTCTTCACCATCTGGACCAGAAGCACATGTCCCTGCTGAACACACACTCTTCCTTGCAAACCTCATCCTCCTACCTCTCTGACTGCTCTTTCTCTAAGGCCCAGTACTCTTTCTCAGTGATCACAGGTCCGTCTTCAATGATCTTCTCTTCACTAGAAACTCTGCAATCTGTACCTGTGTCCAGGACTTTTCCACTTCACATCTAACCATTAGAAGAAACAAACACCAAATATATTAGGCACCAGCTCACCCAGATTTCCCTCGTGACATCTGTCTTTCTCTCAGTGGTTCTCTGGTACCTTAGTCACCCCGGTTTGTAATCTCAGCTGCAACTTGCCTCTTCTCTCTGAGTTCCTTCAATCTTTGGGCCATTCCCGATGGACTTTTCCCTTCCCCCCTGTCATCACTGACATTCATGAAGGGCCTCCACATTTATCTCTGGACAATCCAAATGGATCTCTTTCTCCTCAGACTGCCCCAAAATGTGCCCCATTTGGACACAGAATCTGCCCTTTATAGTTATTGAATAATTTCATGTATTCGGGTCTCATCTCCCTAAGGTCCAAACACTTGGAGCATAGGGATGGACTCATCCTGCACCAGCAGTCCCCAGCATGGTGCCCTGCCCACAACAGACACTCAGTCCTTTGGAAATGCAGCCGTGAATGAACTGCCTTGACCAGGGCAGGAGGCACGGCCTTTACAGTGATTTCTTCCAGGGCAGTGATTCTGACCGACAGCATCTCCTTGTCAAGCACTCTCTGCCTGGCTCTGGCAGCAATGATTCTACCCCTTTAATCAACATCTCCAACCCCCGCTGACCACCACCCAATGACGCTGGCTCAGTCCTTATGCGCCCCAACTTCTTTTAGCACTATTTTGTGCTCATTCTCAACATCTTCTGGGATAGACCATGGTCCTTTATTCAGATGCAGGAACTTTCTAAAGTCAGAGACTATACTGGTTTTGCTGCAATGAATGGAGAAGTATGTGTAAAGATTTTTGATCATCTCCAGGAGACCAGTGAGCCAACACTTATGCTTTGGTTATTCCCCCAGTCATCCCAAAGTCCCAATGCAAAATAAAAATATTTTGTATTTTTCTGAATGTTCCAGGTGGGCTTTTTTTCCAATAGGAAAAAAATTACTTTCATAAGAAAAAATCCGTTTTAGCAAGTTCTTAGTTTTGTTACCATTAGCTGAAAAGAGATAGATTAAAGACAAATGTGCTCATGAGTCCACCGGAGGTGATTAAGCTGTCGTACTCCTTGCTCAAGGGGAGGTCATTACCTTGAAGAATGTGGCAGCCTCCGCAGCCCCTATTAATGGTAGCTATTGACTATATCTGTTTTCGAAATTCCTTCCCTTAAGGACATGGCGCGCATGCTCCCCCAAGGCCACTAAGTCTGGTACCTCTCGCCAAAATTGGCAGCCAAGGTTAGGACCTATGGACTGCAAGAAAACCTGATGCCAGCCTCGTGACCTCGCAGTAGTTGTCAGTGAGACACTTTGCGGGGATCACACACTCACAGAGGGTGAAACAAGGGTGTCGGTGAATTCAAGGGCGACCACGGAGCCCAGGCAAAGAGCCCAGGCGAGGGCCCTGAGTGTGAGGTGATTCAGGGAGCCCCACGTGTCAGCAGAACGCTGGCAGCGTGGCTGGGAGGACTCCCTGCCCTGATGGTGAGTAGTTGGGGGACTTCGGGTAAACCAATTGTCATCGATAGAATATCTACCTTGCAGTGCTGCCGTCAGGAGGAAACAATGTCTAACAGGGTCTGAGTGCTAATGTACTCATTTTAACATCTACACGCACTGAAGGCACAATTTTAACATCTACACGCACTGAAGCATTTAATCCTCTCAGGAAAACGCCAAGGTAAATATTATTATTGCCTCCATTTTACACCGAATAAAACAGAAACAGAAAGTTAAATAAGCTGCCCAAGGTCATCCATTTAATAACTGGTAAATACAAAGTCCACGAGGCCCCTAGCAGAGGGCAGCCAGGGCTCTAAAGGTTGGACACCGGCATGGAGGGCAGCGCAGAGCCGTGGCAGCTGCCCTGTCCCGCCGTACAGGGAAGGAACAGAACCCAGCAAAGGTCACCCTCGGCAGGTCCAAATCTAAATCTGCAGCTTGTTCTCTCCTCTTCATGTGTGTGTGTGAACATATGTGTGATGTGAACATACCGAGGACATTCAGGGAAGGGGTGGCATGCTCTCAGCACCTCAGAGTCTCTCTCTCTTCACTGACCCCTTCCCTTCTGCCTTCAGTCACATACAAGTGACCAGAGACTTAGGAAAACGCTTGCTTATTCCCCAATTCCCTCTCCTCACTTCCATTCCATTTCTTTTCCTCCAAACTAGCTCTAGTTCTAGCTTTCTTATACCTCGGGGTTCAAGGTTAGATCTTGTTAGGGGAAGAAAGTGTCCTCCTGATTTATAAAAACTTTAAAAACCGCCTGTGGATGCTTATTCTCCACATAATCAGCCACAATTATCATTCTGACCAACCAGACTTTTAAGAGGAGTTGGGCTGCAAATAAAGACCTAAATTTAGTGATGAGCTTGATATTCGTTCATGTGTCAAACATTTATTAAGTGCCTACTATGTGCCAAGATCAAAGATGACCTGACACTGTTGTGGCTTTCCAGGATTTAGAGGCAGGTGGGAAGATAAACGTGAATAATCCAGTACGAAGTTGAAATAAGTGCTGGAAAGACCAAAAGGAGGAGGCCACTGAAGAATCATGCCCGTTAAAGAGGCACAATCCCCCTCCCCGCCAGAACACCTGGTTTGGCTTCTCTAGCAACCATCCGCAGAAATAATCCCACAACCAACTTTGTTTACCCTAAGACTTCCTAGAAGTTTCAAATTACGCTTTCATAGGATTGATCCAACCACTTTGTTCTGCATCCTTAGCACCAAGGCACAAAGCTTGATGTCAAGCCCCTAATTTTTATTTTCCACCATAAACATGTTGGAATTGTGTTGAATTCATTACTGTAGATATACCCAGCATGAGGCACAATAACAAATGGTTACCGAATGTCAAGAATTGAGCTGTGTGTCCCCCAAGTCCTAACCTCCAGTGCCTATGAATGTGGTCTCATTTGGAAATAGGGTTTTTGCACATATGCAATCAAGTTAAGACAAAGTCATACTGGATTAGAGTGGGCCCTGAATCGAAGAGTGTCCTTATAAGAAGGCCACATAAAGATGCAGACACATGGGGACACACAGAGAAGAAGGTCACGTGAAGATGGAGGCAGAGATTGGAATGGTGCGGCTATAAATCAAGGAACACCAAGGATTGTCTGCAACAACCAGCATGTAGAAGCAAGGAAGGATTCTCCTCTGGGCCCCTTAGAAGGAGCAAGTCCTTGTTGATATCTTGATTTTTTTACTTCCTGCCTCCAGAACTGTGAGAGAATAAATTTCTGTTGCTTTAAGTCACCAAGTTTGTGGCAATTTGTGCCAGCAGCCCTAGGAAACTAAGACCTTGAGGTTTCCCTTGTGGCCCTGAGCAAATGTGAGGTACAGGGGGCTCAAGAATCAATGGTAGTGACTGTCCTTGAAGGCACTTGGGGTTGGGAGTGTCTTTCAGTCTCTTTCCTCCTGCCTTTTAAAAACCCTTGTCAAAGTTCTCCTTCCCACACTAGCACACAATAACCAGCAGGCTCCAAATTTGCGGCCGTTGAGGGTTGAGCTCCTTCAGATGAGGCTGTGATTTGCAGATTCAGCAGGTTGAACACTTGAATTTTCTAAGAAAATTGAACTGTCTCTGGCGATTGTGCTGATCGCAGCTTGGACACCATTCCTTCAACAAATGGTACAAGATGGGAAAGGGCAGTCGGTGGGTTAGGTGGAAGAGAAAGAGGAAATTTCTTAGAATGCCTGCTTGGAAGTGTCCCTTCCCCTCCTTTCCTTCTCCACTCCCAGCCCCATAACCAATAGCACTTCATTTTGAACAAAATATGAACCAAGAAAGAGTGTTGGACAAACACCGTAATGAAAATCCATGATTCAACTGTGCGTTCATAATTATTTCATAAATAAATGGCTTCTGGAGAGCCGCATCTGTCTCCCACCACCGAGTGCATGTCTTTCATTAATGTACCCCGGCATGCACAAAGCAAGCCTGAGAGCCCTGCTCACACACTCGCGCCCTCCACCTTCTCTCCATCACTGTCCTCCAGTAGGCTTTTGTGGTTCAGAAAGAGCTGCAAGCCCCACACTTCTCCGTAAGACTGATGGCTCGTCAATAACATTAGCTAGCATTACGGGCTGCATCGGGGTAGAGCAGAATCAATACAGCCAAGTAAAAGTCTAATAAGTTGACAAGGCCATCCTCAGCAGGGCTCACATTACAAGAAATGAGTTTTCTTAAGGAATCAGCATCAGGGCTGCTTGGATGCCCCACGCCCAGATGCCCTGACTAAGATTTATGGCTTTGTGTTTAGTTGGTAGAGGCAGGGTCAGCCTGGAAAAGTGGAATGGTAACTGAGGTTAATAGCAAAATAAGTTGGGGATTTAGGCCACTGTGTGATAGCGGGCGAGGCACTTGACTGTGGGAGCCATCGTGAGGCCAGCCAGCCTCTCCTCCCCTGCGCAAGCACGGGCTCCGTGAGAGGCTGCATCGCGCTGAGGGACTGCCCCATGGTCACCTCAGAGCCACTTTATTGATGTCCCCTCCTCCTCAGCCCTGTGCCCAGAGCCACCACAGCCGGAGCAGTGGGGAAGCCGCAGCAGATATTTCCCATTTATGAACTCGGCCGCTCCTCTTTCCTCATTTGCGTGGTCATGGAGGAAAGCCCTGTTCCTGTGGAGGTGAGCTTGTCAGCATGAGGCTGTGAAGAGGCCACAGGCTCAGCCGTGTTTGAGCCAGAGCTGGGTTCCTCCACAGATTTGGCATCCTCCTCTTAAAGGGAAAGTCCATAGGTACATGGACATCTAGCAAATTAAAGTAATCACTGGAGACCTCTCACCCAGCTCAGCTGTCTCTCACGAGCTCAGACAAGCATTCTGACCTAAAATTCGCAAGTATAGATCAAGGGCCAACTGAACAGTGTGGGCAAGACAAAGGAGTAAGAACCGGTCTCTGTCCCCACATTGCTGGTGGAGTAAAGAGGAGGGAACAGCCCATATAAAAAAGACCATTACGCCAGAAATCATTTCTTTGCTCATCTATACAACAGAGATATGGAGACCCTCCAAGGTGCCTGGCATTGTTCGAGGAGCTGGAGTGTAGCAGTCACTAAAATAGACCAAGTCTTTGCTCACAGGGAGCTTAAATTCTTGTAGGAGGGAAATAAACCGTGAACAATTAAAACAAATTCAGTTCAGGAAAATGCTCTGAAGAAAAATTTTCTTCAGGTTAAGGCAAGGGAGATGGGGGACGCTGCTGCTTTGAATAAAGATCGTCTGGAAAGGCCTCATTGAGGAGGCAATTTAAGCAAAATCATGAAACCTGGCAGAGAAAACAAAGTGTAAAGGCCTTAAGCCTGGCATATACTTAGTGTGTTCGGAAGAGCCAGGAGGAAGGAGAGGCCTGGGGAAGGAGAGGCAGCAGGCAAGGGGCCACTGCTGGGGGGAGCCCGGGGCCAGGCCCTGGGGCCTTGCAGGCAAGGACCATGGGTTTCATTCTAGGAGTGATTGGAAGCCACGGAGCAGTTTGTGTGAGGGAGTGATAGAAACATGCTTTCGTTTTATCAGGGTCTCTCTGGCTGCTTTATGGGAATCATCTGCATGAACCGAAGCAGCGAGACACATCAGGTTAGAGAAGCTACAGTAGGGAGAGAGATGAGAAATCGGATCCTGTATCTATTTGGAGGTAGACTCTCATGGATGAGGCCAATGTTTCTGGCCTGTGTGCCTGAGTGAATGCTGGTTCTGTTCTCAGATGGAAGACCTGTGAAGAAGAAATCAAGATGTCGCCTTGACGTCAAGACCCCCACTGGTAGCCAAGCCAAGCCTGGAGGAGGCGGTTGTATACTCAAGCCTGGAGCTGAGGGATAGACAGACTTCATCTGCATGTTGACGATGATCATGTGTAATGTCATAGGCCTGCGTGAGAGAGTAGAGAGAGCAGAAAAGGAAGCACTCTGCTTGGATCCATCAACCTTTCCAGGAGAGAAGGACACAGAAAGTCCCACAGAGAAGACTGAAAGGGAGGTTAATGCTGCAGTAAGGGTTTGAACAAAGTGCTACATGCAGGAAATTAATTCAATCCAGAGGAAAGAGAAGTTGAATGTGAACATTAAAGGACACAACATTTTTATCAGTTAGGTTGTGGGAAGGGAAGATTATCATGAAGTGCGGGTGAGGGAATCAGGGCAGAGAGAAGAGCAGGGAGAAACCATGTTAGGAAAAGAGCCTAGTCTATCCAAGAAATGGCAGCATATCGAGTCAGGCCAGCACCAGGGATGCTTGGGAATGGGTGTCACAAGAAGAGCTCAGAACGGTAGTTTGGAACCAAATGCTGAGTGAATGTGAAAGACTCACTAAAGGGATTGGATTCTTTTCTGAAGGGATTCATGAAAGAAATTAATAAGGTTAATGGCATGTTGTATCCAAACCATGTTGACAGCCACCACAGAGAAAAGAAACCATAGCATTCCCCAGGTTACTTGCCAGGTAGCGATGAGATCCCCGAGCTAAATTGTCTTCCACACTATGGTGAAAGGTACCACCCATGCCGTTTGACTAGACTCATCACAAGAGATGATCATGCGACTCCAATAAGTCAAGGCTCTTGAAAACTTAGGTTTTAAACTACCAACTGTGGGAAGTGGATATGGCCCAACAAGTTGGTCGCCTGCCTACCACATGAGAGGTCCCAGGTTCGGGTCCCAGTGCCTCTTAAAATATGACAAGAAGATGCCCACACCCCGCCACACTGACTAGACACTGCACCCACTGCAAACAGACACCTAAAGGAACAGGTGCTATAAGCCAGCAGATGCCACAGCATATGGGGAGAGTACGTGGCTCAGGCTGTTGGGCACTTGCCTCCTGTAAGGGAGGTCCCGGGTTCAGTTTCTGGTGCCTCCTGGATAAGGCAAGCGAAGAATGAGTAGAAAGGAAAGCAGATTTGGCTCAACTGACAGAGCATCCACCTACCATATGGGAGGTCCAGGGTTCAAACCCAGGGCCTCCTAGCCCGTGTGGTGAGCTGGCCCACACACAGTGCTGATGCGCTCAAGGAGTGCAGTGCCATGCAGGGGTGTCCCCTGCATAGGGGAACCCCACGCACAAGGAGTGCACCCCGTAAGGAAAGCTGCCCCTTGCGAAAGAAGTGCAGCCTGCCCAGGAGTGGGGTCACACACGCAGAACGCTGATACAGCAGGATGATGCAACAAAAAGAAACACCGATTCCTGGTGCCGCTGACAAGAATGCAAGCAAACACAGACGAACACACAGCGAATGGGCAGAGAGAGCAGACAAGGGGGAGAAATAAATAAAAAATAAATCTTTAAAAAAACACAATGAGCAGACAGATGAGAGAACCATCTGGGGGAGGGGTGAGATAAATAAAAAAATAAATGAAGTAAATAAATAAATCTTAAAAAACAAAACCCTGCCAACTATATGAATGAGTCAAGCTTTCCTATTTGCACACCACATCCCTTCAACGAAACTTAGAACCTCTTAAACAATCTGGTGCGTTTGTCTGATGATTTACCTCCAAAACAAATACTAAAATATTGTGTTTTTTTCCTTTCCGTCAAATAGCCACATTGATTTTGTCAAACATTAATCTTATGCTGTATTTTGAAAACACAGTGATTGTCAGTTCTGCAATAGCTTTACCCAAAAGCAATATTGTTCTGGCCTGTGAAAAGGACCTTGCAGCCTCCTTGGGGGAAAGGAAGGCTTATGGAACAGTGTCCCCGGGGAACTTAAAATCGGTCAGCGAGAGAGAGCACGTGAAGCCAGGTGTGTGTGCCACAGGCAATAAGCGCTCCAGAGAGAAGGGCCTGGGACCCAGGAGAGGCCAGCACGTGGTGGGGGTGGGGAGGGGGGCTGGAAAAGGCAAGGAAAGGAAACCTAAAGGACCGGCATTGGGAGAGAGGAGCTAATGAGGGAAGTGCTGAGAACACCATGTGCAGCGTTCTGACACTGCCGGCTGGGATTGTATTGAGTGCTTTCCAGAGAATTTTTTTTTTTTTTAATCCCTAGAAAAATTCTATGTGATAAATACTATTAACAATCATTTCAGAGAAAAGCAAAACAAGCTCAGGAAAGTTCTTGTCCGTGGAAGGGTACCTAGAAGTAAGAGCGACAGGCTGTCTGCCCCCAAACCTTGATCATACCCTCCAGCTTCTCAAAACTGGCTGGAATGAGTGAGCCATGGGGATGCAAGGAAAGGACAAACAATTGGAAAGGTCCCTTGGGGCTGGAGGGCTTTGAACACCGGCCCCTTGTTAAACCATGAGAAGAAAGCATGGCCACCCTCCACTCCCAAAAGGTGGTACAGAGTAGAGGCTACAAATAAATCCCAGGAAGACATTCAGCTGACTGAAAACATGCTGAGTCCAAAAAAACAAGGCCATCACGGACCCATATAGAACCTTCGTGTGAATTAGAAACACACACCTGCCCCTTCCTTGAGACTATTTCCATCGGTCAGAAAATCTTCAGACAACTCTACTTTGGTTAGAATGAGACACTTCATTGTCATGCGCCAGAAAATTGTGGTAATAAATACACACATCCACAATGTGAATGGTCCTCAGGCAGAGAGCCGCCTTCTCAACCTGGTAAAATTGGCAAACCTAGGACCTTCTGCTTAGGGTCTGTTAGGGCCTGCTCTTCATCCACCCTGACTTGCCTTCCTCATCCGTCCTTTCCTGTTGCAGTATTGGAGTGGCCATGGACATTTCAGGATTGGACTGAGGGGAAATTGAGTTGGACACACATTTAGTTTGGGCTTAATAATATGGTATGTGTGTGTGGGTCTCAGTCCCCTCTGGTACATAGTTGGGTGACACTGGCTGAGTGTCACTGGGATGAGAAAGGCTTTCAGGGATACTCCCACTGCCTACTGTGCCTGCTCACCAGGGGTCCTGGTGCCAAGAGGCAGGGTCAGAGCTCACATTAGATGCAAACATTTTCTAGAGTGCCCAGCCCTAGGAAGCTGTGAGCAGAGGAAGAGAAATAAGGATTGAGCCAGAAGCCGGCAGGGGGGAGGTCTTACAAATCATGTAGCTAATAAATGAAATAGACTTAGTAGAAGAGTTCCTCAATTTGAAAACAATCCTAAAAATGAACGTGATATTAAATGAGGTTTCAATATGAAAGAAATTTTTTTAAAGATTTCTTTACTTATTTTATTTCTCTCCCCTTCCTCCCCCCTCCCCCCCCAGTTGTCTGTTCTCTGTGTGTTCTTCTTTGTCCGCTTCTGTTGTTGTCAGTGATGTGGGAATTTGTGTTTCTATTTGTTGCATCATCTTGTTGTGTCAGCTCTCCGTGTGTGCGGCACCATGCCTGGGCAGGCTGAACTTTCTTTCGTGCTGGGCAGCTCACCTTACTGGTGCACTCCTTGCGCATGGGGCTCCCCTATGCGGGGACACCCCTGCGTGGCACAGCACTCCTTGTGCACATCAGCACTGTGCGTGGGCCAGCTCCACGCAGGTCAAGGAGGCCCAGGATTTGAACCGTGGACCTCCCATGTGGTAGACGGACGCCCTAACCACTGGGCCGAGTCCGCTTCCCTGAAAGAAACTTTTTAAGCTATTCATTTTTCCCTAATCCTGCAAAATAAATACTTTTTCTATGTATTATGCTTATGTTAAACATGATTGTTATTTAACATTGTTGTAGAAAGAATAAAAGCATGGAAGAGAATAAGAAATATAAGTATGAGAAACAAAGACATAGAATGACAATTATTTCCAGATGTCAAAATTATAAAACCAGACAACATAAGAGAATCAATTGAAAAACTCTTAGAATTAACAACTGACTGGATTTTGAAAAATAGTTTTTATAAAGCAAAAACTGTACATTTGAACACATAACTAAGCAAAAAGTAACTAAGGAAAAACTCTAGCAATAAATTCCAAAAAATTCTCATGAAGTAAACAGAACTTTACTACAAGTTACCATGGAAGATTTCGACAATAGAGGTGAATACCTCATTCCTGAATGGAAGGTGGGTAGATTAAACACTGTCGAGCAGTGACTGCTTACAAGTTAATGCAAGCTGCACTGCTGGCTGCAATTTCAGTAAAAACACCAATGAACTCTAGGGTTCATCTGGAAGAACGGCTAGATGAGAATTATTAACACTTTTCAAGTAATAGTGGAGCCTAGCTAGCAGATGCCAAGACTTACTTGAAGTGAGGAACTTGTATCAGAGAGATAATGAACAGACAAGTATATAGAAATTGTTAATATATGTTAACAGAATCATTACATGCTAAACCCACAAATAAATAAGGAAATGAAAATTAAAACATATTTTTACTGATTATATGTATAATTTAAAAAGATAGATTCTATCCAATGTTGGTGAAACTGTGGAGAAATGAGAAAGTTACTGAAGGGAAGGCAGCATGGTCTAACATTTTCAAAGGAAAATTTGTAAATACATGTTAAAATTTTAAGGATGTATAACCTTGGATCCATCAATTACTACCTAAGAATTTATATTAAGAAAACAGGTGTACTGAGATGTATGTGAAGAGTTTATTAATGATTGTTAATATTAACAAGGAGAATTGGAAACCATCTAAATTTTATAAATAGAGGAATGATTAAATTAGTTATGGAATAAGCATTGGAATACCATATCACCTCTTTAAAAATGAGTTAAATCTCTATGCATAAACATGGAAGGAAAGGTTATTAATATATGGATAAGTAAAAATAAAATCATAGGTTAGAAAAAGGTGTATAAGATATGGTGCCATTTTTTTTTTCTTTTTGAAGAGTACACATAGAAAAAAGTCTGAAAGACTGTAAACCTGGGTATTGTCAGAAATGCAGAAGTAATTATGAATGACCTTCCCTTGCTACATAACATTTTTATAAATTATTTCAATTTTTACATTAAGCAAAATTACTTCATATCAGAAAAAAAAAAAGATAACTCTTTGCTAAAAAAATCAACTCAATAAATGAAAGAGGCTTTTGGGGGAAATTTTTCAAGTGACTTTGCCATTAACCAAAATAAATTCTCATTGGACTAAAATTTAAAAATAGTCTATAAAAATTAGAAAAAGGGCAAACTGAATAAAAATCTCTGAAGGAGATAGAATATTCCAATAATAAAAGCAATGCCAGAAATTACAAAGGAAAAGATAGCAGGATTTAATTTTTAAAAATTTGAAACTGTCTTCTGTATATAAAACGTTATCACATTTTCAGCAGTTTTCAAAAGTAAAACTGTTGAAAATATTTCACAGCTATGAGATAATGGTCACTACCAGTGGTACATGAAGAAGAAAATGTTAGGAGAAACAATATGAACCAAATTCAAAAATTGACAAAGAACATAACTTGTAAAAGAGGAAATGCAAGGGCCTTGTAAATACATATTTTTAAAAATCCCACTCCATCAGCAATTTACAAAAGAAAAAACAAAACACTTTTCCTACCATTTTACTGGCATATAGTAAGGATAATAATACCCAGCATTGAAGAATGAGAGACTGGTATTCTCAACATACTATTGGGGAGAGTAGCTATTTTTTCTATCTTTCTGGAAAGCAATATGAAAACACATAACTCTTTTGGATATTTAAACCTCCTGGTCTTAGTCCAGGTTTTATCCTAGGAAAATGTATAAATATGTAGCAAAATTTCATGTATCATGGTCTTAACCATATCTTCTTATATAGTAGCAAAGATACAAATATAACTTAAATGTCCAATAGGGAAATGGTTGAATAAATTATGGTACAAAAATACTATGGAGCATTGCATAATCGGGAAAAGAAAAATGTTTTTTTTTTTAACTTTCTTTTTAAAGATGTGGTCTCTGTCTCTAAGGAGACTATAATTTTGTCGTGGAAATAAGAGGCACCTATACAAAGAAAATGAGCGATTCAAGCTAACATATGGTCCAGGCCACAACTCCTATCAGGATTTCAGAAGGGAGCATCCCTGAGCCTTGTGGGAATCTCCAAAGGCACACACACATACGCACACACATACACACGTGCACAGATATGCACACACTTGCACACACAGACACATTGCACAGGTGCAAGAGCAATATGTCTCTTCCTGCTCTCACTATCCCATGATTTTTGCCTTCATCCTGCTATAGAAGTGGGTCTGGGAGGGGGAAAATAGAAAAACACCTCTCTATTTAATCCCTGCAGAGCATAAGGGCTCATAGGCGCTAAAATAATCATTCCCCTGCTGGGAGACTCAGCCCTACGACAGCAGCTAGATGACAAAGATGAAGTTCACATCACCTACACAAGCCCCTGAAGGCCACACAGGTCTTAAGACACGTGCCTCCTTTCAAAATCCTTCTCGAGCAAGGCAAAAATTGAGACCAAACTCTGGAGGGCTAAGGGGTTGATCTGGTTTGGCTCTTCAACTTAAACCAGGTTGTTTTTGTTTTGTTTGCACTTTTACATTCAACATCCATGTCCAAGATTCAGTGATGCAAGTGAGAAAAATAAGGAAGTTCTTTGATAATTGCTGATTGCAGCCAATCAAATTAAAATGGATGAGAATGTTGGAAGTGGGTACATGGTCTCCTTATTTTTTTGTAAGGGGAGGAAAGCAATGTACGCACGTGAATCCTCAAAAGATTATACCCTTGATCCTCATTATTCACAAATTCTAAATTTACCTATTCACCAAAATTTATTTGTATCCCCCAAATCACTACTAGAAGGACTTTTGTGGTCATCTTTGGAAATGTACAGAGCAGTGAAAAATTTAAGTTGCCTGATACACATGTTACCAGCTGACATCAAATAAGGGTATACCCTGCCTTCTTTTCTTTAGCTTCCATACTGTACACAAGTGTCCTTTTCACTTTATGGTCAGTGTTGTGTTTTTCACATTTTTGTGCTCTTTCTTGATGATTTCACTGTTCAAAATTGCCACAAAGCATAATGCCAAAGTGCTGTTTGTGTTCCTAAACACAAGAATTGCCTGATAGAGATAATACGTGTGTTAGATAAGCCTCACAAAGGCATGAGTTAAGTGCTGCTGGCCATGAGTTCAATGCTAATGAATCAACAATATATATTAAATAAGATGTCCTTAAACAGAAACATGCATAAAACAGGGTAATGTACCAATTGCAGGATGAAAATGTTGTGACCAGAGGATCACAAGAAACTACCCCTTTATTTCCTCTAGTGCAATGGTTCAGTACTCACTAATTGTGTTCTCAAAGGCTTTATACAACATATTTACCATGAATAATGAAAACAGACTGTATCTACTTGGCTCAACAGAGGTATCAAACTACTTAGCACTGATTCAGGTTCTATCATATCTAGCTTGCCCCAAAATCAGCAGAAGGAACAGAATCTTCCCCAAGAAAGGTATAACTCCAGCAACTTCATGGGGTTTGGGATACCTCCTACCTTAATGAGAAAATAAAAGGTACTTAATCTTTGGACAAGTCCATTATGGTTGAGAGAGGGAAAAAATATGGGAAGGGGAGCAGCACAATATTTTTTTCTCTCCCCCCACCCCCTGCCTTGTCTGCTCTCTGTGTCCATTTGCTGTGTGTTCTTCTGTGACTGCTTCTATCCTTATCAGTAGCACCAGGTATCTGTGTCTCTTTTTGTGGCATCATCTTGTTGTGTCAGCTCTCTGTGTGTGCGATGCCATTCTTGGGCAGGCTGCACTTTCTTTCGCACTGGGCGGCTCTCCTTACCGGGCACACTCCTTGTGTGTGGGGCTCCCCTACATGGGGGACACCTCTGAGTGGCATAGCACTCCTTGTGCACATCAGCACTGCGCATGGGCCAGCTCCACATGGGTCAAGGAGGCCCGGGGTTTGAACCTTGGACCTCCCATGTGGTAGACAGATGCCCTATCCATTGGGCCAAGTCTACTTCCCATGTACAATATTTTAAAAGCAACCATTTCTGCCTTCTAGGGGTGACAGAACTTATCATGAATGAATTTTATGCTGAGAGGCCACGATGAGGCACTATTTGAGTCTGTTATGTGTTCTGTTAGGATTAAGCTGAAATAAGGAGACGATCTGTGCTGCATAATAAACAAAAGGTGTCCAGCTTGGTTAGAGAGATTGTGCTGATATTGGCTTCTTCCTCAGGATGGTGGTAGGACACTGCATGGTCCAAATCCAAAGAGGCAAGAGAAGACACGGTTTTCTTTTGCTGCTGTAACCAATTATCACAAACTTCGTGGCTTAAAGCAACATAAAGGCATTATTTCATAGTTGCCGAGGTCAGAAATCCAACACCGGTCTCACCAGACTGAAAGCAAGGTGTGGGCAAAGACATGTTCCTTTCTGGAGGCTCAGGGCAAGGATCTCATTCCAGGGTCATTCAGAGAGTTGCCAGAATTCAGTTCCCTGTGGTTGTAGGATGGAGGTGCCGTTCCTTGTTGGCTCTCAGGCAGGGTTGTTTCCAGCGTTTCTTAGCTTGTAACCCCTTTCCTCCATCTTCAGAGCCAGAAATGGTGGTTTGAGCCTCTCTGATGCACCACATCTCTCTGATGTCTCTTCTATCTCACCTCTGATTTCCCCTTCCATTACATCTCTCTAACTCCAGCTGGAGACATTTCTCTGCTTTTATATGTGCAAGTGATTAGATTGACCCTACCTGTATAACCCAGGATAATCTTTCTATTTTAAGGTCAGCTGATTTGTAAGTTTAATTACATCTTAATCGTCCCTTCACAGTGGTAATTAGATTAGTATTTGATTAAACAACCAGGGACAAGAATCTTGGGGGAGGGCATCTTTTTTATTTCTGCCTACTGCAGAGGGTTTGGTACATGAAGTCAGTGTTTTAGTTTGCTGGGCTGCTGAAAGCAGATATCATAAAATGGGTTGGCTTTAATAATGGGAATTTATTAGTTTGCAGTATTGAGGCTGAGCTAAACATCCAAGTCAAGGCATTATCTAGGCAATGTTTTCTTCTCCAAGATTGGCTGCTGGAAATTCTTGGGTCCTCTTCACATGACAAGGCACTTGGTGGCATCTGCTGACCTCTCCCTTCTCTTCCAGGTTTCATTGCTTTCAGCTTCTTGCTTCCATGGGGCCGCTCTTTCTCTCTCTCTTTCTCGCTCTCCCCCCCCCCCCTCCTTCCCTCCTTCCACCTCTCCAATCTGCTCATAAAGACCTCCAGTAAGAGGATTAAGACCCAGCCTGAATGAGGGGCTCACACCTTAACTGAAGTAGCTTGTGGGAAGGTCTTAATCATGATGGCTCCACACCCACAGGAATGGGTTAAATTTAAGAACATTCCTTTCTGGGGTACATACAGCTTGAAACCATCACAGTGGGCACCCGCAATGTGGTGACCACCCAGAGCCTCGGGCCAGAGAGATGCCCATGCGTTAATCCCTGTGACTCATTTAACCGACAGATTTCAGGGCCAGTGATGTCGGCCAAGCGATTTTATTCTGTTTCCTGATTTTTGTTGCAATTCCGCTCTGGTATCTCCTTTTGTGCACAGCCTTATGTAACTGCTGCCTCGGAGAACTGAGCAGGGACTGCATGTACACTTTGGGGTGCCAGCCCATTTATTAGGAAAGTAAGCTCTACCCAGCACTATCCCCAACTCACATCCCTGGGATCTAATTAACTATCATCATCAAAATCATCATCACCATCATCATTTCACCATGATGAATTAGATGTGTACTATGTGCCAGACATTAAACTAGTGTTTTACATGTACAATGTATTGTCTTTATAACATTCACATGAATTAAGCCTTATTTTTATTCCCATTTTACTAACGAAGCCCAATGAAGTTAACTCAGTTTACCAGCTAGCACAGAGCAAGCTGCATCCAAGTTACATGGTCACCTCAGCTGCAAGGGAGTTGGGAAACTAAGCATCTAATAAATGGGAAGAAAATTACTTTGATCAGCATGAACCAGTGATTTTCAAAGTCTGGTCCAAGGAACACTGAGAATCCCCAAGACCTTTTCAGGTAGTCTGTGAGTTACTCCCTTTTCCAACAACCTATCCAGGAGAGACTGAATTTTCAACCAAAACAGCATATTGCCCCAAATTGAATGCAGAAGCAAATATAAAACTCTTCTATTACCAGTCATTAAGGATATTTGCAATAAAGTAAAACACTGTCTCATTAATTTTTGTTTTGGAAAGCATAGTTATTTTCCATAAAATATTTATGTTAACATATTATGATTTACTACTGTTATTTTTAAATGAAATAATAAATGCTTTTTAATTCTAAGTTTAATTGTTGTATATAAAACATTGGAAGATATAGACCATATAAGCAAAAGCTCTTTGGTGTCCTCAATAATTTTTAAGAATCTAAAGAGATCCTGAGATCAAAATGTTTGCTTAGAATCAAAGGTGAAAAATATATGGTTCTTAGGCCAAATCCAACCCACCTCCTTTTTCACAATTTCTTTTTTTAACGATTTTATTGAGATATATTCATATACCATACAATCTATCAAAAATGTACATTCAGTGGGTTTTGGTATAATCACAGAGTAGTACGTGTATCACCACAATCAATATTAGAGCATTTTCATTACTTCAAAAAAGAAAAAACCCACCCCTTAGCAGTTACCTTTCAATCCCTCTATCCTTCCCTTGCCATACATATCAGCTAATCTAATTCTAGCTCTATAAGTTTATTTATATTTACAATTTATCTAGGTGTCAAACAGTATGTAGTACTTTATATCTGGTTTCTGTCACTTAAGATAATTCTCTCTTCATAAATAAATTATTTCTTAACACTCCTATAGCCATTCATTTGTACTGTCTATCTCTGCTTTTGTGCTCTAATGGCAGAGTTGAGTACTTGTGACAAATACTGCATGGCCCTAAAGTCAACAATATTTACTGTCTGGCCTTTGAATGAAAAAATGTGCCAACTCCAGGCTTACACAATCATGATTCATCATCTAGGGCTTGGTCCATTGCCACACTGGGGAAAAAAAAGTTCTGTTAAAAGTGAACAAAACAGAGAAGTGGACTTGGCCCAATGGATTGGGCGTCCGCCTACCACATGGGAGGTCCACGTTCAAACCCTGGGCCTCCTTGGCCCGTGTGGAGCTGGCCCATGCACAGTGCTGATGCACCACTCTGTGGTGTCCCCCACATAGGGGAGCCCCACGTGCAAGGAAAGTTCCCCATAAGGAGAGCTGCCCAGCATAAAAGAAAGTGCAGCCTGCCCAAGAATGGCACTGCACACACGGAGAGCTGACACAACAAGGTGATGCAACAAAAGGAGACACAGATTCCTGGTGCCACTGATAAGGATAGAAGCGGTCACAGAAGAATGCACAGCGAATGGACACAGAGAGCAGACAACTGGGAGGGGGAGGGGGAGGGGAGACATATAAATAAATAAATAAATCTTTAAAAAGAAAAAAAGTGAACAAAATAGACCAAACCTCTGTCCTCATGAACCTTACTTTCCTTGTTATGGATTGAGTTGTGTCCCCCAAAAAGATACATTCGAGTTGTAACCCCAGTGCCAGGAATGTGATCCTATTTGAAGACATTATCAGCTGACATGAAGTCAAACTGGGTAAGGGTGGGCCCCAGTCCAATAGAACTGGTGTCCTAAGAGGGTGATCACCGGACACGGATGAGGAGACAGCCATGTGATGGAGGCAGAGAATCAGTTGTGCCATAGGCCAAAGAGCAGCCCAAATTGCCAGCAAGCCACCACCAGATCTCTGCAGACTTCAGAGGAAGCACAACTCTGCAACCACCCTGATTTCAAACTGCTAGCCCCTAGAACTGAAAGAAAATTGGTTTCTTCCACCCAATTTGTGGTCCTTTTTTATGGCAGCCCTAGGAAACAAAGACATTCCTAGTGAGGGTGCTGGGTGAAAAGATATAGGAAACATAGACTATAAATAAGTCAGGGTTGTAGTCCCAGCACCTAGGACAGTACCTAACATAGAACCTACTAGATACTCCATAAGTATTGGTTGAAAATATAACTGAGTGAGAAAGCTGAGCAGTGCATGAATGTGTATGTTTGTGCACATGTGGATGTAGATCTGGTTTTGGCTTCTATTACACTGGTATTTCTCTTTTTTTCCCATGAAACTAACATAGTGTTTAAATCATTATATCTCTGTAATGGGTTTTTATAGTTGCTAAACCAAGTAAATATTTATTGTTCCCTTTTTCAAAGTTGCCTGGACTATTTTTACTTATCTACTCTTCCTGATGAACTTTTAGGATAAATTTGTCAAATTCCATTGAAAATTCCTTGAATTTATTTACCAATCCACTATTGTTTGATGTTTTATTTCAAATTTTTTAATTATGTAAATAAAACATTTTTTAAAAAACATTTTATTTTGAAATATCTTCAAACACACAGGACAGTTATAAAAACAACACACAGCCCATACAGAGAATTCCAACATACTGTCCACCCCACCCTCAGGTATCCAGATCCACCAATTTCAACATTTTGCCACATTTTCTATATCATTCTATCTGTTTATCCATTTACTTACCAATCTATTTCTCTATCCATCTATCTAAAAGCTTGTCTATCTGCTGTCAATCTATCTACTTATCAATTCAGGTTCTGAACACTTGGGTATAGGTTGTAAACATAATGTTCCTTGAACACTTAATATAGCTAAGTACATTTCCTAAGAACAAGGTTATACACTTATGTAACCACCTTAAGTGCAGTTATCAAGTTCAAAACATTCAACATTGATACAGAGTTTACAGTCAATATTCCAATTTTTTCATATGTCCTAATAATGTCCCTTTTTGTTTGGTTGGGGCTTTTTAAATTTTGTTTTTGTTTTTGTTTTCCAGTAATATCCTTTTCAGCCTTTTCTCCTCCCTTGGTAGATCTCATCAAGGATCAAGAATTTCATTTAACTGTCCTTATCTCTTTAGTTGTTCTTTCTTTTTTGTGTTTTTAATTGTGGTAACACATACAACATAAACTTTCCCACCTCAGCCATTCCCAAGCATGCCATTCAGTGGGATTAGTCACATTCACAATGTTATGATACTCTCACCACTTTCTAATGCTAAAACTTTTCCATTTCCTCAAACAGAAACTCAACACCATTATGCATTAACTCCCTATTCTCCCTGCCTCATGCTCCTGGCAACACTCGCTCTACTTTCTGTCTCTATGATCTCGCATATTCTCTGATATAGGCTTTGTAGTTAACAAGGATTTAGATTTAATATACTAAACCCATAGCAATCTTATGTGCTTTTTTTATATTTTTTTAATTCATTTCTTTAAAATATTACATTAAAAAAAATGAGGTCCCCACGCACCCCCCCTCCCCCACCACTCCGCCCACAGCAACACTCTCCCCCATCATCATGACACATCCATTGAATTTGGTGAATACATCTCTGAGCATCGCTGCACCTCATGGTCAATGGTCCACCTCATAGCCCACACTCTCCCACGTTCCATCCAGTGGGCCAGGGGAGGATCTACAGTGTCTGGTAATTGTCCCTGCAGCACCACCTAGGACAACTCCAAGTCCTGAAAACGCCTCCACATCTCATCTCTTCCTCCCATTCCCCACACCCAGCAGCCACCATGGCCACTTTTTCCACACCAATGCCACATTTTCTTCAATTACTAACCACAATAGTTCATGAATAGAATATCAGTAAGTCCACTCTAATCCTTACTCTATTCCTCCATCCTGTGGACCTTGGATTGGTTCTGTCCACTCCACATCTATATCAAGAGGGGGCTTAGATTCCACATGGATGCTGGATGCAATCCTTTGATACCAACTGTTTTGGTTGCCTAGGTTGCTCAAGCAAATACTGTGTAATAAACAATGGGAGTTTATTAACTTACAGTTTTAAGGCCAAAAAAAAGTCCAAATCAAGACATCATCAAGGCAAAGATGTCCCCTGAAGACTGGTATTCTGGGGCTGGCTGCCAGCGATCCTCGGCTCCTCTGTCAAATGCAAGGCGCATGGTGGAGTCTCATGGTCTCTCCCTTCTCTTCCAGGTTTCATTGATGTTCAGCTTCTAGCTGCTCCCTCTGTGACTTTCTCTCACTCTGTCTATATTTCACTCCATTTATAAAAGACTCCAGTAATGGAATTAAGACCCATCCTGCCTGAGGTGGGCCACACCTTAACTAAAGTAGCCTCATCGAAAGATTCTACTTACAATGGGTTTCACGCCCACAGGAATGGATTAAAGAACATGTTTTTCTTGGGTACATACAGCTTCAAATCATCACACCAACTTAATTTTAATAGTACACACACACCATGATCCTATACCCCTTTGTGCCCCCCAAACTTTACTTAGTTCTTGTCACAAATTACACATTTATACATTATGAGTCCAACGCCACTGATACATGCATTTGCCTTTTAGATCCTTAGGAACTAAAATGTGGGGTTACAAACCAACAACACAATAGTACCAGCTTTTATTTTTATTTTTTACGAATAAAATTTTTTTATTTACTTGGAAGTATTCAGAACATCAACAAAACAGCTGCAACTTTTTTTTCACAATTAAAATGACAATTATTTCAGATAAATGCATCAGAGACAATTGAAGATGAAAGAACTACAATCCCCTTATAGAACTAATTTGTGCTATGTACCAACAAGAACCTGCTTTACATTTCCTTGCCAATTTACAACCCCCATACTGTACCAGGCAAGATTAGTGACTATTGAAAAGACCACCAGGCAGGGCTAGCTAGACACATTTGGTAGTGTACTACCTATACAAAAAAAGACACTGTACAGTTTAGAAACAAATCTTATACAGTTTTGCATTTCAATTTTTTTCTTCAGAAAGAGTGAGTTGTACAGGGGGGTTAAATGCTTTATAGACAAGGAAAAAAACTGCACTAGAACCAACTTATTCATCAGCATCACCTTCGACTTCATCTTCCTCTTGCTCCTCATCTTCCTCATCTTCTTCATCTTCCTCCTTTTCCTTCTTTTTCTTGCTTTTTTCAGCCTTGATGACTCCCTTTTTTGCAGCATCAGGCTTTCCTTTAGCCTGGTATGCAGCAATATCCTTTTTGTGCTTCTCCTCCAGCTTAGCAGCCTTCTTTTTCATAAGGCACTTGTCACCTGCAGCAGCGTTATTCCACATCTCTCCCAGCTTCTTTGCTGTGTTGCCTATGGAGAGGCCAGGATCCTCGCCTTTGATTTTTGGGTGATACTCAGAACGAAACAAGAAAAAGTCTAAAGGAGTCCTCTTGGGTGCATTGGGATCCTTGAACTTCTTCTTTATTTCCCCTTAGAAGGGATATAGGTTTTCATTTCTCTTTCATAACAGGCCTTGTCTGTCTTGGCCAGGTCTTCAAATTTTCCTTTCTCTTTAGCGGGCACAGTCTTCCACCTCTCTGAGTACTTCTTAGAAAACTCCAAAAAGTTGACTGAAGCATCTGGATGCTTCTTCTCATGCTCCTCCTGGCAAGTTTGCATGAAGAATGCACATGATGGCACTTTACCTCTTGGCTTCTTAGGGTCTCCTTTGCCCATGTCTACTTATTTTTCCTCCACAAGGCTCAGAGTCACCCAGCACCTGCCCCACTCACACTTGACCCAGTGCTGTCTCTGTGGAGCTCAATGTACTGCAATGGATGTGAGCACAGGAGCCAGAGGCAGCCTCCTCACTTTCTCCATGCTGTAACATTCAGTACTGGCTTTTATTTGTGCCCATGTTGTTATCCTTACTTGCAATCTTTATTTATTCATGCATCTTCTACCTATAGTTTACTGTCCTTTCCTTTCAACCTGCAGAGCTCTCTTTAGCATCTCTGGTAGGGCCATTTAGTGGTGATGAACTCCCATAGTGTTTGTCTGGGAATATCTTAATCTTTCCCTCATTTTTGAAGGATGGTTTTGCCTAACATAGAATTCTTGGTTGGCAGTCGCTTTTTTTTTTTTTTTTTTTTTCCTGCCTTCAGCACTTTAATTATGTCTTCCCACTGTCTTCTTCTCTCCATGGTTTCCACTGAAAATTCAGCACTTAATCTTATTTAGGCTCACTTGTACATGGCATGTTACTTCTCTCTTATAGCTTCCAGAATTCATTTTTAATCCTTGGCATTTGAAAGTTTGAGTATAATATGTGGCAATGGGGATCCGTTTAGTTTTATTCTGTTTGGAGTTCATTAAGAATCTTAGATGTGTATATTCATGTCTTTTGTTAAATTTGGGGAGATTTCAGCCAGTATTTCTTTAAATAGTCTCTCTGCCCCTTTCTCTATTTCCTCTCCTAGGACTCCCACAATGTATATATGGGTATGCTTGACAGTATCCAATAGGTTCTTCAGGATCTGTTCACTTTTCTTCATTCTTTCTTCTTTCCAGTCCTCAGACTGAATGATTTCAATGGTCTTATATTCGAGTTCACTGATTACTTCTACTGCCAGCTGCAATCTGCTGCTGAACCCCTTGAGGGGATTTTTAATTTGTTTCTGTGATCTTCAGCTCTGTTTAGTTCCTTTTCCTAATTTCCACCTCTCTATTGATATTCTTATTGTGTTCATCCGTCATTTTCCTGCTTTCCTTTAATTCTCTACCCATGTTTTCCGTGAGCTATTTGAGTATATTTAAAAACACTTTTTAAAACCTTTGCTGGTATGTCCCAGGCCTGGTCCTCCTCGCTGATAGCTTCTAATGCTTTAATATTCTCCTTTGCCTGGGCCATTGCTTTCAGTTTCTCTGTACATTTTGTAATCTTTTTTGGAAACCTGGACTTTTTAATGTTTTAATATGTTATCTTTGGAATTTAGATTGAGGTGTCTATTCCTTCAACTAGTATTACAACAGAATTATCCTTGAATGTCAGGGGCTAACAAAAACAACCAAAAAAGAAAAAATAAAGGGGAAAAAGGAGAAAATGCCTTTCCTTGTCTTTGTAGATTGGCCTGGGTAGGTGTTCTCCTTCAAAGCTTATCCATAAAACTAGTTTAGAGAATAGCTCCATGCCATAGCATAGGAACCTCCCTCATCCTTCCTGTGCCAGGATCTCGTCACAGGCATGAGTGTGTAGCCCTAGGATTTCCCCTGTTTACACAGATACAAATGTCCCCTCTTCCCTAGGAAACAATTTCCTCACAGTCCTGGGCTCTGCACTGTATGTCCCACAACCAGGGATCCCTTTCCCTAGGCAACCATCATTTGACTTCTCTCATACAGTGTTCTTCAGGAGAGCTCTGTGTGGTTCTTTCTACATGTGGGGCAAGTTCTGGGATGGCAAGTCTGAGACAAGTATCCTAATTCAGTCCCTTGGGCCACCATTAGACAGAGTGGGCCATACAAACATGCTCCCATTATTTGCATAAGATATACTCTGCTCCTTCCAGACCCAGGACCAGGCCTCGTGCTAGAAGTCCCAGCCAGCTCTGCACAGAGCTGGTGAGGATATGGAAGAGGAGCCAACCAGGATGCAACAAGAGCCTTCTGCTTTTAAGTTGCCTTTTTCTCGATTTGTCATTCACCCAATGAAGCAATTTGATATTATCTATGAATTCCAAAAAAGATATCGATTATGTTTGTAAACTGGTCCTCTGGGCATGATACCCTTTGATTGTATTAAATTCAAAGGTTATGCATTTACTTGATTAAATCAAGATTGGGGTTTTGATTCAACCACTTCCGTAGTGCATGACTCAGGGTTGAGTCCCTGACCCCTTGGTGAGCACATAGAAACAGACACTCACTCAAGAACATACAGAAAAGATAACAAAAGAAGAGTGAACTTCATCAGTTTTGATCCTGGATTCCCAGGGAAAGATGAGTCACTTGCCTGATAGTTTACAGCTGACCTTCTGAAGAGAACAGTGCAGCTGAGAAGCCCTGAGAAATGAGTCCTACACCATATAGGAAAAACAAGAGGAAGCCTTAAGAGGAGCCTTGAGAGGAAGAAGGAAAGACAGACCAGGAGAGATCATCCACCATCTTGCTTCAACACAAGGGAACTGACTTTGGTGAGAAATCAACCTTGAGTTGGACTCTTTAGGGCCTTGTAACTGTAAGCTTTTACCCCAAATAAATACTCTATAAAAGTCAACAGATTTCTGGTACTTTGCATCAATACCCCTCTTAGCTGACTCATACACCCCCAGTACTGTAATCTTTTAACTGTTTCCTGGAGCTTTGAGAAAAATGTTTCTGTCAGTTCTTGATGGTTTTTCAAAGTTGCTGTGGGGGAATGGAGCCCTGAAGTTACTCACTCTACCATTTGGATTGGAGTGGGGTCTAAAAAAAAATGCCTTTTTGTGCCCATCTCTTTTCAAGTGGATTTTTAAGTGGATTAAGTCCACTCTAATCCATATTCCACTCCTCTATCCTGAGGACCCTGGGATGGTGATGCCCACTCCACCTCTAAATCAAGAGGGGGCTTAGTCCCACATGGCTAATGGATGGGATTCTCCTGCTTCCAGTTGTAGACTCTCTCAGTTCCTTGGTGTGGTGGTTGACCATCCTCCTCAGTAAGTCCAACAAACTGGAGAGTAGTTGCTGCAACTCTGCTGAGGTTCAGAGTTTGGCTGGCACAGTTCAGAGATTCAAGTCTCCTGAGCATACACAACCCCAGCACCAAACACAGGTTCAGTAAAAGTGACCAAAGAGGCATGTGTAGAGAAGTCACATCTAAGTCCAACTCTGTCACACTCAGGAGCACAAACTCCACAGTAGGGCCTGCTGGCAAGACACTGAACTCCAGAGCCATCTGCCATGACCATAGGACCTGGGTGTTTCTGAAGCCCTCAGGAGAACCACTACCTGAGGTTGTATCTACTTTGGCTGTCTCTGAGATTCTGTTGAGTGTGCCCATCCCTTATTATTGCCTTACGATAAACTCATGAAATTAGAAATACTAAGTCATATGGAATGCACATTTTTAAGTGAGGCCTTATATGAATGAGGCCTGAATATTTAATACAGACTGATCCATATTACAAATTATCCACTGGAAAAAACTTTTTGAAATAGGCAGAAACAACTTTGGGACCTTTGTGGACATTGACCATAAATGTGCAATCCTAAGCAGGGTATAGACAATGGGGACCTCCTTCCCTTAGACATGATTTCATGGCTAAACCTGATGAAATGATTTCATATTTTTTCATATTCTCAAACCCATATTTTTTTGCCC